>NW_026974991.1:0-308243 GCF_030014295.1 Loxodonta africana | reverse complement strand
AATCAAAATAATTGTTTTCAAAACTCCTTCTTTTAAAGAAAAATATTTGACACTATTTAAAGTCTATTGTAAATTTAATTCCCCCCGTGATTATATAAATTCGGTTGATAAAATAATACAATTAATAAACTTCTCAATGTTTCTTGAATAAATTTTGATGCCGTAATTCATAATTCCAGGATGCTATGATATTCTTTAGTTTTTGAAAAATTTTTGAATTATTTGATGTTTTCTTCCCCCAATGAAACTCCTTCTTCTCTCTCTTCCCCCCCCCACCTTTTGATTCCCTATTTTTAACAAGTTGGATCTCCTAGAATAGTTTTCTAATTTCTTATTTTCTATCTCTTTGCCTTTCTGCTATACCTTCTGGGAGTTTTTTTCAACTTTATCTTCTAATCCAGCTATTGAGTTGTCATTTTTGATACATCTTAATTTCCCAGAACTATATTTTTGTACTCTGAATAGTCCCCCTTCTTTTTGTTTGTTTTTATAACATCTGTTCTACATTCCTGATAAAGAACAATGACGAATCTGTGAAGCATCTCCTAACAGGGATGAATCTGGAGGACATTATGCTGAGTGAAATGTCAGTTACAAAAGGACAAACATTGAGTGAGACCACTACTGTAAACACTCACGAAAAGGTTTAAGTACAAAAAGGAACAATCTTTGATAGCTATGAGGGCAGGGAGGGGTGGGGATGGAAAAACATCTAATAGACAATAGATAAGTAGAAGCTTTGATGAAGGATAAGACAGTACACAATACTGAGAAAGCCAGCACAACCTGAATGAGATATGGTCATGGTAGCTCCATAGACACACCCAGACTCCCTAAGGGCCTGAATTGCTGGGCTGAGAGCTGTGGGGACCATGATCTCAGGGAATATCTAGCTCGATTGGCATAACATAGTTTATAAAGAATATGTTCTACATTCTACTTTGGTGAGTAGCATCTGGGGTCTTAAAAGCCCATGAGCAGCCATCTAGGATACTCCACTGGTCTCACACCTTCGGGAGCAAGGAAGAATGAAGAAAACTGAAGATACAAGGGAAAGATTAGTCCAAAGGACTAATGGACCACGTCTACCATCGCCTCTACCAGACTGAGTCCAGAACAACAAGATGGTGCCTGGCTACCAATACTGACTCCTGTGACATGGATCACAATTTAGGGTCCCAGACAGAGCTATAGAAAAATGTAGAAGAAAATTCCAACTCAAAAAGAAAGATCAGGCTTGCTGGCCTGACAGAGATTGGAGAAACCCTGAAAGTATGGCCCCCAGGCACCCTTTCAGGTTGCTCCTGAGGTTCACCCTTTAGCCAAAAAATTGAACAGGTCCATGGAACAAAGCAAGACTGAAGGGGAGCACCAGCCCTGGGGCAGGGACTGGAAGGTAGGGGGTAACAGGAAATCTGGTAATGGGGAAACCAGAGTTGAGAGTGGAGAGTGTTGATATGTCATGGGGTTGTTAACCAATGTCATAAAACAATTTGTGTACTGACTCTTTGATGAGAAACTAGTTTGTTCTGTAAACCTTCATCTAAAGTACAATAAAACGAAAAATAAAAAAGGAGAAAAAATGGGCAAAGGAAATGAACAGATACTTCACCAAAGAAAATATTTAAGAGGCCAACAGACACATGCAGAAATGCTCACAATTCACTAGCCATTCCCCACCAGAGAAATGCAATTCAAATCACAATGAGCTACCTTCTCAACCCAGGATTACCGGCCCAAATCACTAAAACAGGAAATAGCAAATGTTGGAGAGGCTGCAGAGAGATCGGAACTCTTATGCATTGCTGGTGGGAATGCAAAATGATACAACCATTTTGGAAAATAATATGGCACTTCCTAAGAAAGCTAGAAATAGAAATACCATATGATCCAGCAATCCCACTCCTAGGAATATATGCTAGAGAAATAGGAGTCGTCACAGGACATAAGAACACCCATGTTCATTGCAGTATCGATCACAATAGCAAAAAGGTGGAAACAACCTAGATGCTCATTAATGGATGAATGGATAAGCAAACTGTGGTACATACACACAATGGAGTATTAAACAATGATAAAGAACAACGATGAATCTGTGAAGCATGTCATAACATGGATGAATCTGAATCTGGAGTGCATTATGCTGAGTGAAATAAGTTAATCACAAACGGACAAATATTGTATGAGACGACTACCGTACTGAAAAGGTTTATACAGAAAAAGAAACAATCTTTGATGGTTACGAGGCAAGGGAGGGGGACTGGAGAAACACTAAATAGACAATTCATAAGTGGTATCTTTGGTGAAGGGTAAGGCAGTAAACAATAATGGGAAAGCCAGCACAACTTGTACAAGGCAAGGCCGTGGAAGCTCCACTGACATATCCAAACTCCCTGAGGGACCAAATTACTGGGCTGAGGGCTGTGGGGACCACGGTCTCGGGTACTGTCTAGCTCAATTGGCATCACATAGTTTATAAAGAAAATGTTCTACATTTTACTTTGGGGAGTAGCGTCTGGAGTCTTAAAGCCTGTAAGTGGCCATCTAGGATACTCCACTCGTATCACCCCTTCAGGAGCAAGGAAGAATGAAGAAAACTAAAGACATAAGAGAAAAATTAGTCCAAAGGAGTAACGGACCACATCTACGATGGCCTCCACCGGCCTGAGTCCAGTACAAATAGATGGTGCCCGGCTACCACCACTGAGTGCTCTGACAGGGATCACAATAGAAGGTCATGGACAGAGCTGGAGAAAAACGAAGAACAAAATTCTAACTTAAAAAGAAAGACAGGAGAGGCGGAGCCAAGATGGCTGACTGGGTAGAAGCTACCTCGGAACTTTCTTGCAAAAAAGACTCAGAAAAACAAGTGAGTCAATCACATACATGACAATCTACGAACCCTGACCATCAAACACAGATCTAAAGAGTTGACCTGAGTGACAGAGACTGAGAACGAACAACCACGGGGAAGCAGCGACTGTTTTCGGAGCCTGGAGCCTGCGTCCCAGTCAGGAAACCTTGGTGCCAGGCTTTGGACTGGGCGCAGAGGAGCTGAGCACGGCATCCTGAGAGGGTACAAACACGGGGCGCAGCCCTAGCCCCCTGAGCTGACCTCAGGGGAAGCCCCGCCAGTACACGCAGGCAGTGCAGCGACGTGGCTGAAAGGAGGAGAAGTCACCGGGAGGCAGCGACTGGTTTTGGAGCTGGGAGTGCAGCATCCCAGCCGGGGAACCTTGGCGCTGGGCTGTGGACTGAGAGCGGAGGAACTAACCGCGGCAAGCTAGGGACGTGGGCCTGACCCTTGGGGGCAATCTCTACCAAGCCAGCACACACAGTCGATGCACCCACCTTGGGAATCTCAGATAAAACAGTCATCCCAAGCAAGATAAGTAACTTTGTCTATATTCCGGGTTGTTATTCTCTCCTGTTTATCTGACCTCTCCCCTCCCCTTCCCAGGCGGCTTCATTAACATTGGAATTTCCTGAGCCAGAGAGTAAACTGCTCTGCAGTTTTTCTTTCCTTTTTTTTTTTTTTGGTCTTTTCCTAACCCATTCTCCTGGCCTGAGAGAAGCAGCTAAAAAAACCCAGGGACCAAAAATCCTTCCCTAATTGGACTAAAAACACAGAACCAGCTCCAGCCAAGAATATGTGATCCACAGTCTTGGGCTTTCATCCCTACAGGGAACAAGGTGGCTATTATACTGCAAAGGCATTTCTGATAGGGATCTGACTGTAATTGTTTTAGCAGATTACTGGAAAGACAAGTTTCCCAGGTCTGATACCTCTGTATATTCAACAGAGCCCTCACTGACCCACAACAGGGAACTGAGGGATGAAGCTCCCCCCAGACCACCTAACCTCCTTCTTTAGGGGTCTAAGGGGGGTGACACCTACCAATCTGTAGAGGTACATGCATTGGGTGCCTAAGGTACAGCTGCAGAGCCCACCCACCAAAGTGCTTTAGGAATAGAGACACACCTACCTCACTGGCACTTGGGGTAAGCCTGTCACCATCCTGCCCCCCCTAGAGTGTGAACCCCTGCTGCTACTAGAATCTGGTGCACATAACTATCACCACTACTTCTCTAGGTGGATAGGTGAAAGTCTACACCACACACTTGATGACCCAAAATCAGATTCTACTCAAGAATAGTGAATGGACTCTTAGGCTTATATATCTGGTAACAGCCCAAACGAGCTGGTAATAGGACATAACTGACTCAAGGGCTACAACAATCAAGACAGCACAATCTAGTAGCCCATCCAAGTATATTGAGAGAAAACAAAACAAGATAAGACTCAGCGAGCAAATATAAAACAAATCACTACGATATCTTAGTGATGGCTCGGAGACAGCAGTTGGTATCAAACCACATAAAGAAGCAGACCATGATTGCTTCTACAACTCCCCAAACTAAAGAATCAAAATCTTTCCAAAATGAAGATACAATCCTGGAATTGCCAGATGCAGAATATAAAAAACTAATTTACAGAATGCTTCAAGACATCAGGGATGACCTCAGAAATGAAATAAGGCAATCTACAGAAAAAGCCAAGGAACACACTGATAAAACAGTTGAAGAACTCAAAAAGATTATTCAAGAACATAGTGGAAAAATTAATAAGTTGCAAGAATCCATAGAGAGACAGCATTCAGAAATCCAAAAGATTAACAATAAAATTACAGAATTAAACAATGCAAAAGGAAGTCAGAGGAGCAGACTCAAGCAACTGGAATGCAGAATGGGAAATCTGGAGGACCAGGGAATTGACACCAATATAGGTGACAAAAAATCAGATAAAAGAATTTAAAAAAATGAAGAAACCCTAAGAATCATGTGGGACTCTATCAAGAAGAATAACTTGCGTGTGATTGGAGTCCCAGAACAGGGAGAGATAACAGAAAACACAGAGAGAATAGTTGAAGATCTGCTGGCAGAAAACTTCCTTGACATCATGAAAGACAAAAGGATATCTATTCAAGATGCTCATCGAACCCCATTTAAGATTGATCCAAAAAGAAAATCACCAAGACATATTATCATCAAACTTGCCAAAAGCAAAGATAAAGAGAAAATTTTAAAAGCAGCCAGGGATAAAAGAAAGGTCTCCTACAAAGGAGAATCAATAAGAATAAGTTCAGACTACTCAGCAGAAACCATGCAGGCAAGAAGGGAATGGGATGACATATATAGAGCACTGAAGGAGAAAAACTGCCAACCAAGGATCATATATCCAGCAAAACTCTCTCTCAAATATGAAGGCGAAATTAAAACATTTATGGATAAACACAAGCTTAGAGAATTTGCAAAAACCAAACCAAAGCTACAAGAAATACTAAAGGAAATTGGTCAGAAAACCCATAATATCAGATACAAGCACAACACAAGGTCACAGAACAGAACATCCTGATACCAACTCAAATAGGGAAATCACAAAAACAAATTAAGGTTAATTTTAAAAAGAAAAAAATGCTCAAAACAGGGAATTATTGAAGTCAATATGTAAAAGATCACAATAATCAAAAAGAGGGACTAAATACAGGTGGCATAGAACTGCCATATGGAGAGAGATACAAGGCAATATAGGACAATACGAGTTAGGTTTTTACTTAGAACAATAGGGGTAAATATTAAGGTAACCACAAAGAGGTATAACAACTCCATAACTCAAAATAAAAACCAAGAAAAACATAACGACTCAGCAAACACAAAGTCAAATACTATGAAAATGAGGAACACACAATCTACAAAGAAAAACGTCTCAGCACAAAAAAGTAAGTAGAAAAATGAAATTGTCAACAACACACATAAAAAGGCACCAAAATGACAACACTAAACACATACTTATCTATAATTACGCTGAATGTAAATGGACTAAATGCACCAATAAAGAGACAGAGAGTCTCAGACTGGGTAAAGAAACACGATCCGCCTACATGCTGCCTACAAGAGACACACCTTAGACTTAGAGACACAAACAAACTAAAACTCAAAGGATGGAAAAAAATATCAAGCAAACAATAAGCAAAAAAGAGCAGGAGTAGCAATATTAATTTCTGACAAAATAGACTTTAAAGTTAAATCCACCACAAAGGATAAAGAAGGACACTACATAATGATTAAAGGGACAATTGACCAGGAAGATATAACCGTATTAAATATTTATGCTCCCAATGACAGGGCTGCAAGATACATAAAACAAACTTTAACATAACTGAAAAATGAGATAGACATCTCCACAATTATACTAGGAGACTTTGACACACCACTTTTGGAGAAGAACAGGACATCCAGTAAGAAGCTCAATAGAGACACGGAAGACCTAATTGCTACAGTCAACCAACTTGACCTCATTGACTTATACAGAACTCTCCACCCAACTGCTACAAAGTATAATTTTTTTTCTAGCGCACATGGAACATTCTCCAGAATAGACCACATATTAGGTCATAAAACAAACCTTTGCAGAATCCAAAACATCGAAATATTACAAAGCATCTTCTCAGACCACAAGGCCATAAAAGTGGAAATCAATAACAGAAAAATTAGGGAAAAGAAATCAAATACTTGGAAACTGAACAATACCCTGCTGAAAAAAGACTGGGTTATAGAAGACATTAAGGAGGGAATAGAGAAATTCATAGAATGCAACGAGAATGAAAACACTTCCTATCAAAACCTCTGGGACACAGTGAAAGCAGTGCTCAGGGGTCAATTTATATCGATAAATGCACACATACAAAAAGAAGAAAGAGCCAAAATCAGAGAACTGTCCCGACAACTTGAACAAATAGAAAGTGAGCAACAAAAGAATCCATCAGGCACCAGAAGAAAACAAATAATAAAAATTAGAGCTGAACTAAATGAATTAGAGAACAGAAAAACAATTGAAAGAATTAACAAAGCCAAAAGCTGTTTTTTTTTATTAACTTTTATTGAGCTTCAAGTGAACGTTTACAAATCAAGTCAGACTGTCACATATAAGTTTATATACATCTTACTCCGTACTCCCAGTTGCTCTCCCCCTAATGAGTCAGCCCTTCCAGTCTCTCCTTTCGTGACAATTTTGCCAGCTTCCAACTCTCTCTATCCTCCCATCCCCCCTCCAGACAGGAGATGCCAACACAGTCTCAAGTGTCCACCTGATATAAATAGCTCACTCTTCATCAGCATCTCTCTCCTACCCACTGTCCAATCCCTTTCATGTCTGATGAGTTGTCTTCGGGGATGGTTCCTGTCCTGTGCCAACAGAAGGTTTGGGGACCATGTCCGCCAGGATTCCTCTAGTCGCAGTCAGACCATTAAGTTTAGTCTTTTTATGAGAATTTGGGGTCTGCATCCCACTGATCTCATGCTCCCTCAGGGGTTCTCTGCTGTGCTCCCTGTCAGGGCAGTCATCGATTGTGGCTGGGCACCAACTAGTTTTTCTGGTCTCAGGATGATGTAGGTCTCTGCTTCATGTGGCCCTTTCTGTCTCTTGGGCTCTTAGTTGTCGTGTGACCTTGGTGTTCTTCATTCTCCTTTGCTCCAGGTGGGTTGAGACCAATTGATGCATCTTAGATGGCCGCTTGTTAGCATTTAAGACCCCAGACGCCACATTTCAAAGTGGGATGCAGAATGTTTTCATAATAGAATTATTTTGCCAATTGACTTAGAAGTCCCCTTAAACCATGGTGCCCAAACCCCCGCCCTTGCTCCCCTGACCTTTGAAGCATTCATTTTATCCCGGAAACTTCTTTGCTTTTCGTCCAGTCCAATTGAGCTGACCTTCCATGTATTGACTGTTGTCCTTCCCTTCACCTAAAGCAGTTCTTATCTACTAATTAATCAGTAAAAATCCCTCTCCCTCCCTCCCTCCCTCCCCCCCTCGTAACCACAAAAGTATGTGTTCTTCTCAGTTTATACTATTTCTCAAGATCTTATAATAGTGGTGTTATACAATATTTGTCCTTTTGCCTCTGACTAATTTCGCTCAGCATAATGCCTTCCAGGTTCCTCCATGTTACGAAATGTTTCACAGATTCGTCTCTGTTCTTTATCGATGCGTAGTATTCCATTGTGTGAATATACCACAATTTATTTACCCATTCATCCGTTGATGGACACCTTGGTTGCTTCCAGCTTTTTGCTATTGTAAACAGAGCTGCAATAAACATGGGTGTGCATCTACCTGTTTGTGTGAAGGCTCTTGTTTCTCTAGGGTATATTCCGAGGAGTGGGATTTCTGGGTTGTATGGTAGTTCTAACTGTTTAAGATAATGCCAAATAGATTTCCAAAGTGGTTGTACCATTTTACATTCTCACCAGCAGTGTATAAGAGTTCCAATCTCTCTGCAGCCTCTCCAACATTTATTATTATCTGTGTTTTTGATTAATGCCAGCCTTGTTGGAGTGAGATGAAATCTCATCGTGGTTTTAATTTGCATTTCTCTAATGGCTAATGATCGAGAGCATTTTCTCATGTATCTGTTAGCTGCCTGAATATCTTCTTTAGTGAAGTGTGTGTTCATATCCTTTGCACACTTCTTGATTGGGTTGTTTATCTTTTTGTGGTTGAGTTTTGATAGAATCATATAGATTTTAGAGATCAGGCGCTGGTCGGAGATATCATAGCTGAAAATTCTTTCCCAGTCTGTAGGTGGTCTTTTTACTCTTCTGGTGAAGTCTTTAGATGAGCACAGGTGTTTGATTTTTAGGAGCTCCCAGTTATCTGGTTTCTCTTCATCATTTTTGGTAATGTTTTGTATTCTGTTTATGCCTTGTATTAGGGCTCCTAAGGTTGTCCCTATTTTTTCTTCCATGATCTTTATCGTTTTAGTCTTTATGTTTAGGTCTTTGATCCACTTGGAGTTAGTTTTTGTGCATGGTGTGAGGTATGGGTCCTGTTTCATTTTTTTGCAAATGGATATCCAGTTATGACAACACCATTTGTTAAAAAGACTATCTTTTCCCCAATTAACTGACACTGGGCCTTTGTCAAATATCAGCTGCTCATATGTGGATGGATTTATATCTGGGTTCTCAATTCTGTTCCATTGGTCTATGTGCCTGTTGTTGTACTAATACCAGGCTGTTTTGACTACTGTGGCTGTATAATAGGTTCTGAAATCAGGTAGAGTGAGGCCTCCCTCTTTCTTCTTCTTTTTCAGTAATGCTTTGCTTATCCGAGGCTTCTTTCCCTTCCATATGAAGTTGGTCATTTGTTTCTCTATCACCTTAAAAAATGACATTGAAATTTGGATCAGAAGTGCATTGTATGTATAGATGGCTTTTGGTAGAATAGACATTTTTACTATGTTAAGTCTTCCTATCCACGAGCAAGGTATGTTTTTCCACTTAAGTATGTTCTTTTTAATTTCTTGTAGTAGAGCTTTGTAGTTTTCTTTGTATAGGTCTTTCACATCCTTGGTAAGATTTATTCCTAAGTATTTCATCTTCTTGGGGGCTACTGTGAATGGTATTGATTTGGTTATTTCCTCTTCGATGTTCTTTTTGATGATGTAGAGGAATCCAAGTGATTTTTGTATGTTTATCTTATAACCTGAGACTCTGCCAAACTCTTCTATTAGTTTCAGTAGTTTTCTGGAGGATTCCTTAGGGTTTTCTGTGTAGAAGATCATGTCATCTACAAATAGAGATAATTTTACTTCTTCCTTGCCAATCTGGATGCCCTTTATTTCTTTGTCTAGCCTAATTGCTCTGGCTAGGACTTCTAGCACAATGTTGAATAAGAGCGGTGATAAAAGGCATCCTTGTCTGATTCCCGTTCTCAAGGGAAATGCTTTCAGGTTCTCTCTATTTAGAGTGATGTTGGCTGTCGGCTTTGCATAGATGCCCTTTATTATGTTGAGGAATTTTCCTTCAATTCCTATTTTGGTGAGAGTTTTTATCATAAATAGGTGTTGGACTTTGTCAAATGCCTTTTCTGCATCAATTGATAAGATCGCGTGGTTTTTGTCTTTTATTTATGTGATGGATTACGTTAATGGTTTTTCTAATATTAAACTAGCCTTGGATGTGGACAGGTTGAACATACTGGGAGAGCAGGCTAGGTCCCTGTGTTCCACTTATTTGAGGATATCAGTAGGCAAGGTGACCTCACTCAGCATTTATGGTCCCTCTCTGGATGTGTTCATTCATAGATATCTCTTTATTCTAACCCTGAGAAACATCACAAGTGCCTGAGGGAGAAACTGGAGATGAAAGGGCAAAGACTTCTGGCTGTACCGGTTCCCCATAAGCAGAGAATATCAGATAGATTATCTGGATGGTCTTAGAAACTGTTTATTGACGTGGGAAACCATCAGGGATACGTGAGTGTGGAAATCAACATCTATCACTGGCGGCAGTGTCACAGGTAACCCGGTATTTAGGCTCAGGCTGACCTTGGCTGTCTTCTGTCCCAGGCAAGAGCCGTAATTGTTCAAAGGAAATGATGACACTTGGGCACTGGCGGACATTATTTTTTTCATCAACACGGGGGTCACAGTGAGGGTCAGCAGGCCAGGTGAAGGCCAAGTAGGTGGGGCTAAAGCTTCTTTCCCAGTCACCATGGAGACAGCCACGGCAGACTGGGCAGAACTTCTGTTGGGACTGGTCACAAACACTGAGCCAATAAGAGAGGTCCGCCCCTAACTGGCCAGTTCCTTAGAGTCCTCTATTTTGTCCATTGATACTCAGTAGCCTCTTCTGGCTTTGGCCACAGGAATTGAGTACACCCAGGGAATATTTTTACTTCTGGCAACCCCTGATGTGGACATTTTCAAGACACTGGGAGAGCAGACAAAGTACCTCTTTTCCACCTACTTGAGAATATAGGGTTACTATGAGTCAGAACTGACTCGACGGCACTGGGTTTTTTTTTTTTTTTTTTTTTTTTGAGGATATCAGTAGGCAAGGTGGCCTTATTTAGCATCTATGGTCCCTTTCTGTATGTGGTCCCTTGGAGAGTTCTCTTCATTCTACCCCTGAGACACATCACAAGTACGAGGGGCCTGAGAGAGAGCCTGGAGATGATAGGGGGAAGGCTTCTGGCTGTACTGGTTCCCCACAGGCACAGAATAGTAGGTAGTCTATCTGGATGGTTTCAGATACTGTTGACTTACATGGGAAAGTCACCACTCGTGGACCTGGCCAGGTGGAGCTTGTAGGCAGATGCAACCTCTCCGGCGAGAAATAATTCCACTGATCCTTTGTATGGTGAAAAACCCCTGGCCAAGTGGGATGGGCAGAGAACATTGACCCACACCTGCCAGGGGCCTCTCCTGGAACTAAAGGTCCCAACCTGGTCTCAACCTTGTCACCCTCTCAGCACACACCTTGCATGCACACATAATTCTGCCTTTCTCCATCAGTGCCTTATCCTACTAGGAAAAACAGCATGCCACTCAGTCAAAGGCAGTACAGCCCAAATGAAGTGAAACTGCCATTTTCCAGTTTTTGCTCCCGACAGGTCCACTGCCTCTGGTGGAACACTGTGTATGTGGCCTTCTTCCAAAGACAAGGCCGAAATCCTGGTAGCCAGGGCCCTAGCAGTCCAGCGGTTTGCCACATAAAGGAGGGATCCTTGGGCCCTTGACTGGCTCGTCATTTGTCTCCACGACGTCCACTACTGGCCCTGGCCTTTGGCCGATGTGTCACTGAACATGTGCTCCCTAGCGATATTTCTCTACCCATCACTATCATTCTGCCACCAGCAGATATGTAACTGTGGAAGTCACCATCTATCACTGGCAGCAGTGTCACAAGTCACTATAGATCTAGGCACAAGCTGACCTTAGCTGTCTTCTGCCCCAAGCAAGTGCCCGAATCCTTTATCCCAGATGGTGACTCCTGGGACATAGCGGACACTAATCTTTATCAAAACAGAGGGCTGGGTGATGGTCGGCAGGCCAAGTGAAGGCCGGGTTGGCGTGGCTAAGGCTTGTTCACCATCACCATGCAGACAGCAACTGGAAGAGCGGGTGCAGCTTCTGAGGGGCTCGGTAACATGTACTGAGCCAATGGGAGAGATCTGGACCTCCTGGCCAACGACATAGGGCCCTCCATTGTGAGCTATGACACTTAGTGGCCACCTCTGGCTGTGGCCACACGATTTCAGCACAACCTGGTAAAGGTTATGCAGGCAGATGGGAGCCTCTGGTGTGGAGAGATTCAGGGCATTGGGAGAGCAGGCCAGGTACCTCTTTTCCACTTTCCTGAGGATATCAGTAGGCAAGGCATCCCCACTCAGCATCTCTTGCCTCTCTCTGTCTCTGTATGTGTTCATGCTACAAAATCTCTTCATTCTACCCCAGAGACACATCACAGCTTGGAGTGTCTGAGAGAGTAGAGATCAAAGGGTGGAGGCCTCTGGCTGTATTGCTTGCCTATGGGCAGAGAAGAGCAGGTAGTTTGTGTAGAAGGTCTTGATTGTTGAGAGGAGCTATACCACAGGCAGACCCTGGCCTGGTGACTCCTGCAGGCAGATGGAAACTTTGTGGAGAGTACTAAATTTGGCTGACACATGGTACGGAAAAACTTGGCCAAGGGGAATGGGCAGAAAACACTGACACATACCTACCAGAGGCCTAGCTTGGGTCTGTAGATCACACTCTGGTCTCCAACTTGTCATCTCAGCACACACCTTACCTGCACACATCAAACCTGCCTTCCTTCATGAATGCCTTCTCCTGCTGGGAAATACAGCATGGCAAACTCCACCAAGGAGAGTACACGAAAAGACAACTGAAACTACCATTTTCCAAATTTTGCTGTCTGCTGGTCCACAGCCTCCGGTGACACACTGCACATGTGTCAGGTCTCCTAAGACAAGGCCGAAATCCTGGCAGCCAGGGCAACGGTATTCCAGTGTCTGTGGATGTGGGGATATGGATGACCTGGTTGCCATGTACAGGAGGGTGCCCTGGGCCCTAGACAGGCTCCCACTTGAGCTCCATGACGTCTGCTTTTTTTCATGACCTTTGGCCCTTGCCCCCGTGACTATGTGCTCTCTAGCTCCATTCCTCCTCCAACCACTCTGAATCTGCCACGAGGGGATATGTGAACATGGAAATCAATACCTATCACTTGCGGCAGTGTCACAGGTCACTAGGTATCTAGACTCAGGGTGACCTTGGCTGTCTTCTGCCCAAGGAAAGGGCCCTAATCCTTCAAATGAAATGATGACACTTGGGCACTCGTGGACATTATTTTTTTCATCAACACAGGGGTCTGTGTGAGGGTCAACAAGCCAGGTATTCCAGGTCAAGGACAAGTGGGCGGGGCTAAGGCTTCTTTCCCTATTTCCATGGAGACAGCCACTGGAAGATAGGGCGGAACTTCTGATGAGATGGGTCACAAACACTGAGCCAATAGGAGATGTCCACCCTAACTGGCCAATTCCGCAGAGTCCTCCATTTTGTCCACTGACACTCAACTGCCTCTTCTGGCATTGACCTCGGAAATTGAGCACACCCAGGGAATATCCTTACATGTGACAAACCCTGATGTGGACAGGTTCAAGACACTGGGAAGGTAGGCCAAGTGCCTTTTTTCCACTTACTTGAGGATATCAGTGGGCAAGGTGTCCTTATTCAGCGTCTGTGGTCCCTCTCTGTATGCATTCCTTCAGAGAGTTCTCTTCATTCCACCCTGAGAAACATCACAAGTACCAGTGCTTCACAGAGAGCCTGGAGACGATAGGGGGAAGGCTTCTGGCTGTACTGGTTCCCCATGGGCAGAAAATAGCACGTAGTCTATCTGTATGGTCTTAGATACTATTGACTTACACAGGAAATTCACCACGGATGAACCCTGGCCAGGTGGAGCTTGCAGGCAGATGCAAGCCTCTCTGGCAACTAGTAATTCTGCTGATCCTTTGTATGGCAAAAAAACCCTGCCAAATGGAATGGGCAGATAACATTGACCTATACCTGCCAGGCATCTCTCCTGGGACTAAAAATGCCAACCTGGTCTCATCCTCATAGCCTTACAAGCACAGACCTTGCCTGCACATATAATTCTGCCTTTCTCCGTGAATGCCTTATCCTGCTAGGAAAAATAGCATGCCACTCAGTCAAAGGCAGTACCGCCCAAATGAAGTGAAGCTGCCATTTTCTGATTTTTGTTCCCGACAGGACCACTGACTCCGGTGGAACACTGCTTATGTAGCTGCCCTCTGAAGACAAGGCCAAAATCCTGGCAGCCAGGGTGCCAGCAGTCCAGTGGTTTCTGGATGTGGGGACATGGATGACCTGTTTGCCACATACAGGAGGGAGCCTTGGGCACTAGACTGGCTCGCCATTCAGCTCCGCGACGTCCACTACTGGCCCTGGACTCTGGTGCCTCCGTGAATGTGTGCTCTCTAGCCATATTTCCCGTCCTGTCACTATTATTCTGCCACCAGTGGATATGTGATCGTGGAAATCACCATCACTGGTAGCAGTGTCACAAGTCACTAGAGTTCTAGGCACAAGCTGACCTTGGCTGTCTTCTGCCCCAGGCAAGGGCGTGAATCCTTTATCCCAGATGGTGACACCTGGGCCGTGGTGGACATTAATTTTTATGAACACTGAGGTCTGGGTCAGGTCAGCAGGCCAGGTGAAGGATGGGTGTGAGGGGATAAAGCTTGTTCACCATCACCATGTTTTCAGTCCCTGGAAGAGTGGGCACAGGTTCTGAGGGGCCAGGTCAGAAGTACTAAGCCAATGGGAGAGATCTGGCCCACCTGACCTATGACATAGCACCCTCCATTGTGACCTATGACACTTAGTGGCCACCTCTGGCTGTGGCCACATGATTTTACCACAACCTGGGAAAAGCTAAGCAGGCAGATGGGAGCCCCTGGTGCAGAGAGGTTCAGGGCATTGGGGGAGCAGGCCAGGTACCTCTTTTCAACTTTCCTGAGCATATCAGTAGGTAAGGCATCCCCACTCAGCATCTCTGGCCTCTCTCTGTCTCTGTATGTGTTGTTCCTACAAAATATCTTCATTCTACTCCACAGACACATCACAACTTGGAGTGTCTGAGAGAGTAGAGATGAAAAGGTGGAGGCCTCTGGCTGTACTGCTTGCCTATGGGCAGAGAAGAGCAGGCAATCTATGTAGAAGGTCTTGATAGTAGTGATTGTTGAGGGGAGCTACATACCACAGGCAGACCCTGGCCTGGTGAAGCTTGCAGGCAGATGGAAGCCTTTGCGGAGAATACTAATTTGGCTGAGACATGGTATGGAAAAACCAGGCCTAGGGGAATGGACAGAAAACACTGAAACATACCTGCCAGATGCCTAGCCTGGGTATGAAAATCCCATCCTAGTCTCTACAGTGTCATCTTCTCAGCACATACCTTGCCTGTACACATCAAATCTGCCTTTCTCCATGAATGCCTTCTCCTGCTAGGAAAAAGAGCATGTCACTCAGCCAAAGGAGAGCACAGGCAAAGTCAACTGAAGCCCCCATTTTTAAGATTTTGCCCTCTGCTAGTCCACAGCCTCCGGTGGCACACTGCATGTGCGTCACATCTCGGAAGACAAGGCTGAAATGCAGCCATCCAGGGCCTCAGCTGTCCAGAGTCTGCGGATGTGGGCATATGTATCACCTGTTTGCCACGTACAGGAGGGAGGCTTGGGCCCTAGACTGGCTCTGCTTGAGCTCCACAACGTCAGGTATTTTCCCTGACCTTTGGCCCGTGCCCCCGTGAGTGTGTGATCTCTAGCTACACTTCTCCTCCGACCACTCTGAATCTGTCACCTGCGGATAGGTGAGCATGGAAATCAACATCTATCATTGGTGACAGTGTCACAGGTCACTAGGTGTTTAGGCTCAGGCTGACCTTGGCAGTCTTCTGCCCCAGGCAAGGGCTCTGATCCTTCAAAGGAAATGAGGACACTTGGTCATTGGCCTACATCCTTTATTTCATTCGCACAGCGTTCTGGATGAGGGTCAAGAGGCCAGGTAGGCCAGGTGAAGGTCCACTGCAGGGGCTAAGGTTTGTTTCCCAATCACCGTAGTGGCAGCTACCAGAAGACTGGGTGGAACTTCTGATGGGACAGGTCACAAACACTGAGGCAATAGGAGAATTCCGGTCTAACTGGCCAGTTCCGCAGAGTCCTCCATTTCGTCTGTGGACACTCAACTGCCTTTTTCTGGCTTTGGCCACAGGAATTAAGCACACCCAGAGAATATCTTTAAGACAGGTAGCAAAGGCCCTGAGATCGGAGTGTGACTCTTTGAGAAGTAGCAAAGAGGCTGCTATGGTTATAAGACAGGGGTCAAAGGCCTGAGATTAGAGGGTGCCTGTTTGAGAAATAACAAAGAGACTGGTGTGGTTAGAGGAGAAGCAAGTAAAAGAGAAATAGACTGTATTATAAGAGAGGAAATAGGGGCTGAGTGTGGAACCTAGAGACTTCGTAAGATAAGGAACCGAAGGGCCCCCTTCTGACTTTCAGAAGCAGCTGGAGAAAACCAGACCCAGGGACATGTGCAGAACATACACGTGTGACCTTCCACCAGGGGCGGTGAGGGGCTACAGCCCCAGCCAGGGAATTGAACCCAGAGAGCGGGAGACTGCACAGGTGTGACACCCCATAATAAGTCCTGCTACGAATGTCAGAGGCCTCCAGGACAGGAGCCATCTTGGGAAGCTGCTGCGGCTGCACCTTAGTTAACATACCCCTGGCCTGAGCCTATGAATAAACATGGATCTCTTCCTGCTCAAGAACTTTTAAAAACTCGGGCCTGTCTTTTGTTCTGTGAGATGAGGGTAAGCCTTGCTCTAGGCTCTCCTTGTCTCCGCTTGCGAGACTCTTCAAAAATGCTTCGCTCTTGTGGAAAACTACATGCCTTACCTGCTCATTCTTGACCAGTAAGGGGCAAGAACCTTATTCCGGTAACAATTTTGGTGAGCCAGGAGGCACAAAGGGATCCTTTGCGTCCCGTTCTTGGACCCAAGGCAGTGGAGAGGAGAATTGCCTGACCCTGGCGGTGAATGAAGCAGCTGCTGAGACTGATTTATTCTCGTGTTTCTCCACCGGATAAGGACTTCTCCCCTTTACTCCTCATGGCCCGACCTTAGTTTCATTTTCCTCCCAAGCAAACTTCCTGTTGTTGCGTCTGTTTTTCCTTGGAAATGTGAAGTACAATGATGAGGGCTCAAAAGCAATCCAAGTGGCAGATGAGTCGTCACCCGGGTAAGGCCACCCGGGAGTCCTCCATGGACGGGTGTCTCATACTATGGGGGCTGGAGGCACTAGTGAAGGGTGAAACATCCCCAGAGTGACGGGCCTAAACTGACCCTAGGGACCAAGGGATACCTTCTAAAGGGTCTCCAGTGCGACAGGTCATTTGACCCTAGGGACCAAGAGATACCTTAAACCTTAGGGACTGGGGATCTCCCCATCAGAAATTACTACAGAAAGGTCTCAGCATTGTCCCCAGTGAGATGGGTCATTTGACCCTAGGGACCAAGGGACATATTCCACGGAGCATCCCCAGAGCGATGGGCTCTCAAGCCCTAGGGACCAAGGGACACCTTCTGTTTGACCCCAGGGAGTAAGGAATTTCTGACCTGTTGGTAGTGCATTCTTGGCAGGAACTGCAGCCTGCCCCTTTTCCTCTCTTTGCTCTCCTCTCAAGCCGGCCTTTTGCCCAGCCACTTGTTCCAGTCGTCTTTTTTTGCGTCTGGATATTGTCTGCCTCTATTTTAGATGGTACACCGTGTTTCTGGGGGAATGGATGTAGAGGTCTCTGTTTAGATGGAGAGATTGAAGCCCGTTTCTTCTGTATTGGGGTTAAGAGGTATCCGGAAAATCAAAGTGAAGATTCAGATATGCCTAATAATGTGTTAGGCCTCACTGAGCCATTTCGGACTTGTCTAGTCGGAGCTTTCTCTGTTTGTCTTATATGTGACCGGGGCTGTATTGGGAGATTGAGGCTGTGAGGTTGTCTCAGTCGCCTCTGTGTCTTATGTGTAATGTGTGTGTTGTATAGAAACTAATTGGTGAAGAAAAATTCAGGTTGAATTGGAGCATGCTTGTAGAGATTTCTGAGAATTTGCTGATTGGGCTGTTTACTGGGCAATTGGTCATCTTTTGCTGTAGGTGGTTTGAAGAAAAAAGGTAATTTTGTCTTAAAGGAAAAGTAGCTTCAGAGCAGCAAAAGAGAAAGAAATTGTTGTCTTTTGCCTTTCAAAATGTCTGGAATTGGGATTACTCCCTCCAGCTTCCAGTCTCCCTAGCTACCAATTGGATTCCTTTACAAAATTGCTAAAGGGCTTTGGTATTTACTGGGTAGATAGCCTTTCAAAATGCCTCTGTATATAAATGAATCCGAATGGGCTCATCTTGTCTTCTACCTAGAGTTAAAAGGTATGTAGGGTGGGGCAGTATCAGACCTCCTTAGCCCCCAGCCCTCAGCTGCCAAGGCCACAATGGAACATGTCTGAAATGGCCTGGAGAAATGTTAATTGGTCAGTTATGCAGGAACCTTGTGGTTTCCAAAGCCAGTTGATAAAATTAATTGGAAAATATGAGAAATAGTAAAAGTCGAATGAAAATTTGGAATATTTAAAGAAACTTTATTTCAATTAGTTATGTTTTATCTTTCAGGTAATTTATTGATGTTAAATTGAATCTGCTTCTAAGACAAAGGTTCAGTCTGTCATGAGAATAAGATTCCTGAGTCAGAAACCAAGCCATATGGCTTTAAGAAAAACTAAGGTTTTTAAAGATCTTTGGGTTAAATAACTATTGTTTCTTGGTAACTTACGATAAACTCCTGACAAGTTTGAAAGCCACAAAAATTTTCATAAAGAAAAAGTCCTAAAAAGGTTTATTTAATATGATATAAATTACATGGAACATGTTTTTAAAGTCGTAAGAAGTGCCTGATTCTTTCTTTTTGGGTTGTTGCTAACTTCGTTGATTTATCTTTGGAGTCTAACCCCATTAAAAGCCAATGGTTTGACTGCAGAATTCACATCATTTACCTATGAAGTGATTTTTGTTGCTGTTCAGGTATTTAGAGCCTTAATGGTCTTGGTATATTCTTGATATATCCTGACTGCATGGTGTTGTGTCTCAATATTATGCGTTACATCTGAAGTTCTTTAAAAATATGGTTAATGGTTCGTACCTGATTTCTGTCAGGTCTTTTATTATCAAGGATTATGTATTACCAATTAATCATGCCTATATTAAGTTTTTGTCAGCTACAGATAAGTTTTTACTTTACTGATTTCCTGAAAACACTTGACCAAAATATCTAAACTAAACGGCACTATGGGTTTTATGCGAGAATACTCCTGATGCTTTAAGGTCCGACTTTCTGGAGATAAGAAACCATATTCCTCTTTTCTCCTAAATTATCTAACTAGTGGGTTTAAATATTGTAACTCTTGAATTAAAAGTTCTTGTTGACAAACTTAACAAAGTTGTGGATATCATGACCAGAAAGGTGTCTGAAATTTGCCCCATGAGTTTACAAATTAGAATAGCAATCTTAGGCTTGGCAGAATGCTGAGGCACATGAAAAACAGTTACTGATGCTGCTTATGCGTGAACAAACACCTCAGGAAATTTGTTTCCTTGGTTCAAAGGCCTTAGAGTCATGGTTTTGAAACAGGCTGCTCAGCCATATTTTGAACCGTACCTGAGCCATTTTTTCTCTTCTTCCTTCTTTCTCTTCTTTCCCTCCGCCAGCCCATCCTTGCCTCCAAGTAAGATCCTGATGGTTAAGTGTTAACCAGTGTTTCCTCTAAGACTGTGGAAAACAAGTGATATTGATCTAAGCCTGTCAAATAAGACAAAGGATGGCGCCAGCTACGCCCTGAGCTGATGGGATAATGGCAGGAAAAGATCAACACGTTTGAGAAAGGACCATCAAAACCAAACAAGAAAAAGAGCGCACATTCCACAAGTCCCTAAAACTTATCGCCCCTTTTCCCTTAAAAACCCGAACCCATCGGTAGTCTGGTGAGACAGACGACTTTAGGAGATCATTCCCCTCTGTCTCCATATACCGGTATATCTAATAAAGCTCTTGCTACCCACCTCACCCCGTCTCAAGAATTGGCTATCTGCGGCAGGCGGCTCTAACTCGTGAAATTGCAGTAACAGTTTCAGTGGTAAATTCAGACAATTAGCCTAATGTTAGCGTTTCTATTCTACCTCCTGATTTGCTGTAAGGTGCCTGAGATCTTAAAAAGAGATAGTATTGAATATTTTTAATCAAAGATTCTATAACAAGATCATGCCATGAAAGACTTGTACATAATTCTCTTAGAATCCAGATTTCTGACTTTCATAGAAGTTGGGGCAACCCACACAGGCCATAGCCTTTGGGTATCCTTTTATAAACAATTGTCCAGATAAACTAGCAAGATGATTTTGCTCTGGGCAATGTGCTTTTTTTGAAGAATTCAGTCTGTTTTGAAAAACTGACTCCAAAGATTAGACTGAGTTATGTTTAGGGTAAATATGCAGAAAATTATGTATCTTAAACCAGATTCTCAGAGATCAACCTCATGGCACAGACTTCATCTTGTCTTAGATTCCAGTTCTGCTTCTGAATAAGCGATCCATGACTGTTAATAGGTAAACCAAAGAGGGACAGCTTGCCCTCAGTGAGAATGCTTAGTATGTTTTAGATGGATTAACAGAAGGCCTCCAACAAGAAAAGCCAATGGTGAAAACTTAGTTGTCACATGTAAGTTTTTGTATATTTTCTGTTTTCTCTGGACAAACTTTGTGTGTTGAAGGTAATGTTAAGTTTATCATCCTTTGTAAAACAAGAGTCAGAAGAAAGCCCATTGGTCCAACACTCAGGGTATGGTTGGTAACTTTAATTCCTATTTATGGTATATTTACATTGGAGAAATCTTTAAGAAATTTATGCAAAAAAAAAAAAAAGATTAGAGAGTGTGTAGAAGACCCTGAGAGATTTAAGGATGAGTTCGTGAAATGCAGCTTGAATTTTAATCTGACCTAGAGAGATGTGATGGTCATTTTAACTCACTGTTGTAGTACGGATGAAGACACTAAGATCCTGACTAAGGCTAGAGGAGGACAGACAGACGGTGGTAACTGGCCACAACCAACACATGTTATTTTCAGACTGGGAGGAGAAACAGTCCCCAGTGCGGAGCCAAATTGGGATTACAATAGAGATGGTACAAAAAAAAAAAAAAAAGAAAAAAAAAGCCAACTCTTTAGTTCCATGTGTAATAGGCAAGATTTAGAAGCGTATAGCCAAGCCTGTTAATTATAATAGGGTAAAAGAAATTACCCAGACAGAAGAGAACTCAGCAGGCTGATTGAGGCTTTTAAGAAATAGTCTGACCCTGAGTGTCCAAAAGAAAAGACTTTGCTAACTATGATTAAAAAGAAACTGCAAAAGATAGAGGCAGAACCCCAGATGCCACTCTCATGACTGGTTGAGGAAAACTTTAAGGTCTTTAAGAGCAGGGAACTGGAAGCAGAAGAGAAGATGAAGAAAAAGTCCTGATTGTTGGCAGTAGCACATCAGGACCCACCTCGAGGTAACCCAACGGGATCTTAAAGACGAAGGCCTCCACAAGAATTTCTTCATAGGCTGGTGAGTATCAAGCCAGACCAATGTGGGTATTGAAAAAAGGAGAGGCCATTAAGGTGGATTGTCCTGAGTGTTCTGTAACAGGGTACCCAGTTGACTTCCACCAGAAGCCAGTACAGGCAGGCCCACAGTGCCTGATGTCCCTCTTGGAAGAGAAGGAAGAGTAGCCCTATCGACAAGGCCCAGAAGTCCACTCAGCTCCGGCCAGAAGACCATCACTATTTCTGCAACGGAGCCTTGGGTTACTCTTGACATGGGAGGTAAGGAGACTGAATTTTTGCTAGACACGAAAGCTACCTTCCCTGTTTTAACCCAAAATCCAGTCATGACTGTATAATCATCGGGGTTGACAGAAAGCTTAAGGTAAACAACTTTACTTTTCCCCTTTCCTGTGGTGGGCCAAAGAATGTAAAAAACAAAAGAGGGGGAGGTCAAGATACTTGGTGGGCAGTGCAGAAAACATTCCCCTCTATTACTCCGTTTCTACCCTTTTGGGGCCCACCTCCTAGATACCCCAGAGTTAAACTTAAAAGTGTGCCAAACTTTGAACCCTGCCACCCTTTTATACAATTATCAGCCAGACTGGTATTATTGAGACAAGAGCTTTACCACCAGAAACGTCAGCCCAAAAAGCTAACTGCCCTGGTGCGTGCCCTAAGAGAAAAGAAGGGTTTTTTCTTAGGATGAGACAGGATGGATGAAGACTGATGAGAGAATATATGTTCCTGAGCACTTATTATGGAAAATAGTAAAAGCGTTCCATGATGCCACACACTATGGCAGGGATGCCCTCCTAAGACTATTGTCTAAATGTATAAAAAGAAAAGGGCTATTAAAACAAATAGTTCCCTGATTTAGACCACTAAGGTCTTTCCGTGACAGAAGCCACGGTAGTGTCTACAGCCTTAACGGGAGGAATAATATTATTCACGTTCGGCCCCTGCCTGTTTAAGCTTTTAGTCAGGCCAAGCTCCTGGTCATGCAAGGCTACCAACTGATTCCCTAAGATGGGGTACTGATAGTAACTTAGATCAGGTAGTGAAAGACTTCTGCTCCGTTAGGAAAAACAATGCCCCAGTCCAGCAAGAAGAAGTTACAGAAGCAGAGACCTTCATCCACATTCCCATAAAGATTCATGGGGTTGAACCTCTCGGGGGAGTAAGACAAGTGAGCAAAGGCCTGAGATTAGAGGGTGCCTGTTTGAGAAATAGTGAAGAAACTGGTGTGCTTAGAGGAAAAGAAAGTAAAAGAGAAATACACTACATTATAAGAGAGGTAATAGGGGGATGAGTGTGGAACCCAGAGACTTTGTAAGACAAAGAACAGAGGGACCCACAAATCTGCAAAGTAACAAGAAATAGGCCAGGGTGCAAAAACAAAGCCATTCCCCAGAGGAACGGAGCAGGCAGGGTATCTAAAAACAGCTCACAAACTTCTTTAAAGTTGCATTTCAGAAAAAGCTGGAGAAAACCAGGCCCAAGGACATGCACAAAACATCCACCTGTGACCGCTGTGAGACCTTCCACCAGCGGCAATGAGGGGCTACAGACCCAGCCAGGGAATAGACCCCGGAGAGCAGGAAAATGCCCAGGCGTGACATCCCATAATACGTCCTGCTACGAATCCCAGCAGCATCCAGTACAGAAGCCATCTTGGAAAGCTACTACCCAAGCACCTTAGTTAACATATCTCCACCTACACCTATAAGTACACACAAACCTAATCCTGCCAAAGAACATTTAAAAACTCAGGCCGTTCTTTTATTCTGAGAGATCAGGGTAGGCATTGCTCTAGACCCTCCTCATCTCCAATTACAAGCATCTCTGATAAAACTACATGCCTTATATACTCATTACTGACCAGCGAGAGGCAAGAACCTTATTCCAGTAACATCCTCATGGGTGGAAACCCCTGCTGTGGACAGGTCTGACACACCTGGAGAGCAGGCAGGCACCTCTTTTCCACTTAGGTTAGGATATCAGTAGGCAAGGCGCCCTTCCCCACCATGTATGGCTGCTCTCTCTATGTGTTCATTCAGGAAATCTCTTCATTCTACCCCTGACAACATCACAAGTATGAGGGGCCTGTCAGAGAGCCTGGAGATTAAACAGGGGAGGCTTCTGGCTGTACCGCTTTCCAAAGGACGCAGAATAGCAGGTAGACTCTCTGGACTGTATTAGCTTCTGTTAATTGGCGTGGGAAATACACTACGGGCGAACCCTAGCCAGGTGGACCTTGTGGGCAGATGTAATCTCAGGAGACTAATATTTCCGCTGATCCTTAGTGTGCTGAAAACCGCCCAGGGCCAAGTGGGATGGGTAGAGAACATTGACCCACACCTCCCCGGGGCCTTTTCTGGGACTAAAGATCCGACCTGGTCTCAACGTCATCACCCTCTCACCACACATCTTTCCAGAACACATAATCCTGCCTTTCTCCATCAGTGCCTTATCCTACTAAGAAAAAAAGCATGCCGCTAAAAAAGGCCCATGCCAGGGAAATCGAGGAGGCACTGCCATTTACCAAATTTTTGCTGTCTACAAGTCCCCGCCTCCGGTGCAAGACTCCGTATGTGGCCGGGCTCCAAAAGCAAGGCCGAAATCCTGGCAGCCTGGGCCCCAGCAGTCCAATGCTTTATGGACGTGGGGACACGGATGACTTGTTTGCCACATACAGGACAAATCCTTGGGCCCTTCACTGGCTCGCCATTCAGCTCCACGATGTCCACTTCTGCCCCTGGCCTTTGGCCGGTGCCCGATTAAACGTGTGCTCCGCAGCGATCTTTCTACACTCATCACTATCATTCTGCCACCAGGGGATATGTGAGCGTGGGAGTCACCATTTGTCACTGGCAGCAGTGTCATACGTCACTAGACTTCCAGATATCAGCTGACCTAGGCTGCCTTCTCCCCCAAAAAGGTCCCGAATACCTTATTCCAGATGCTGACACCTGGGCACTGGCAGAAATTAATTTTCATCAACACAGAGGTGTAAGTAAGGGTCACCAGGCCAGGTAGGTGAAGGCCAGATGGGCGGGACTAAGGCTTATTTGCCATCACCATGGAGACAGTCCCCCACCGGAAGAGTGGACGGAGCTTATGAGGAGACTGGTGACAAGACTCAGCCAATGGCAGAGATCTGGCCCAACAAGAAAACGACACAGGACCCTCCATTGTGACCTATGACACCTAGTGGCCACAGGATTTGAGCACACCCCGGGAAAGGGTACGCAGGCACAAGGGACCCCCTGGTGCGGATGGCTTCAGGGCATTGGCAGAGCAGGGAGGGTCCAATTTTCCCACTTCCCTGAGGATATCAGTAGGCAAGGCATCCCCACTCAGCATCTCTTGCCTCTCTCTGTCTCTCTCTGCTTCAGTTCCTTCTCTGAAATCTCTTCCTTCTCCCCCTTGTCACTTCACACCTTGGAGTGCCTGACAGAGGGCCTAGAGACCAAAGAGGAAAGGGGGAAGGATTCTGGCTCTACGGCTTGCCCATGGGGAGAGAAGTTCTGGCAGTCTATCTGGAAGGTTTAGAGAGTAGTGATTGATTGGGGAGCTACATCACGGGCGGACCTGGCCAGGTGAAGCTTGACATCACCGTGGGACCTGGCCAGGTGAAGCTTGCTGACAAGTGGTAGCCTCTCCATAGACTACTAATTCCGCTGATAACATTCTATGCAAATAACCGGCTGAGTGCCATGGGCAGAAAACATTGACACATTCATGCCAGAGTCCTGCTCTGGGTCTGAAGAGTCCACCCTGGTCTCCAGCAACTCATCATCTCAGCACACACTTTGCCTGCATGCATGGAGACCGCCTCTCTTCACGAATGTCTTCACCTGCTAGGAAACACACGATGTCACTCAGCCAAAGGAGAGCACAGGCAAAGTCAACTGAAGCCCCCATTTTCACGATTTGGCCCTCTGCTGCTCCACAGCCTCCGGTGGCACACTGCATGTG
The DNA here is from genome assembly GCF_030014295.1 of Loxodonta africana. Taxonomy (NCBI): domain Eukaryota; kingdom Metazoa; phylum Chordata; class Mammalia; order Proboscidea; family Elephantidae; genus Loxodonta; species Loxodonta africana. The sequence continues at coordinate 282,712 of NW_026974991.1, read as the reverse complement.
TGTCATTTCTCGGTAGACAAGGCCGAAGTAAGGGCATCCAGGGCCCCAGCCGTCCAGAGTCTACGGATGGCGGCAGATGGATCACCTCTTTGCCTCGTACAGCAGGGGGGCCTGGGCCCTAGACTGGCTCCGCTAGAGCGCCACGACCTCAGCTATTTTCCCTGACCTTTGACCCGTGCCCTCGTGACTGTGTCATCTCTACTTCCACTTCTCTTCCCAACACACTGAATCCGCCACCTGCGGATACCTGAGCGTGGACATCAACATCTATCACTGGCTGCAGTGTCACAGGTCACTAGGTATCTAGGCTCAGGCTGACCTTGGCTGTCTTCTGCCCAGGCAAGGAGCCTAATCCTTCCAAGGAAATCAGGACACGTGCTCACTGGCCGACATCCTTTCTTTCATCCACACAGCGGTCTAGATGAGGGGAAAGAGGCCAGGTAGGCCAGGTGAAGGCTGAGTGTGGGGCCTAAGGCTTCTTTCCCAATCACCATGGTGACAGCCACCGGAAGGCTGGGCGGAACTTCTGACGGGGACGAGTCACAAACACTCAGCCAATAGGAGAGGTCCAGCCTAACAGGCCAGTTCCGCAGAGCCCTCCATTTTACCCATGGACAGACAACGGCCCCTTGCGTCTTTGGCCACAAAATCCAGGGCACCCAGGGAATAACTTCACAGTAGGCAACCCCTGATGTGAACACGTTCGACACACCGGGACAGCAGGCAGGTACCTCTTTTCCACTTACGCTAGGATATCACTAGGCAAGGCGCCCTTCCTCAGCATCTGTGGCCTCCCTGAATGTGTTCACTCAGAGGAATCTATTCGTTCTACCCCTGAGACACATCACAAGTATGAGGGGCCAGAGAGAGAGCCTAGACATGGAACGGGGGAGGGTTCCAGCTGTACTGCTTCCCCGTGGGTAGAAAATAGCAGGTAGTCTCTCTGGAAGGTCTTAGCTTCTGTTGACTGACACGCGCAATACAGTAGGGGTGGACCCTGGCCAGGTGGAGCTTGTGGGCAGATGCAACCTCTCCGGCGACGAATAATTGCGCTGCTGCTTTGTATGGTGAAAACCTCCCCCCGCCAAGGGGGATGGGTAGAGAACATTGACCCACACCCGCCAGGGGCCTTTCCTGGGACTAAAGATCCCAACGTGGTCTCAACGTCGTCACCCTCTCAACACACACCTTTCCTGCACACGTAATCCTGCCTTTCTCCGTCAGGGCCCTATCCTACCAGGAAAAAAAGCAAGCCACTCAAAAAGGCCGATGCCAGGGAAATCGAGGAAACACTGCCAGTTCCCCAATTTTTGCTGTCTACATGTCCCCGCCTGCGGTGCAAGGCTGCCTATGTGGCCGGGCTCCGAAGGCAAGGCCGATATCCTGGCAGCCTGGGCCCCAGCAGTGCAATGGTTGATGGACGTGGGGACACGGATGACCTGTTCGCCACATCCTTGGGCCCTTCACTGGCTCGCCATTCAGCTCCACGACGTCCACTACTGGCCCTGGCCTTTGCTTTGGCTGGTCTCCCATTAAACGTGTGCTCCGGAGCGATGTTTCTCCACCCATCACTATCATTCTGCCACCAGGGGATATGTGAGTGTGGGAGTCACCATTTGTCACTGGCAGCAGTGTCACAAGTCACTAGACTTCCAGCTACCCGCTGACCTAGGCTGCCTTCTGCCCCAGGCAAGGTCCCGAATCCTTTATCCCAGATGCTGACACCTGGGCACTGGCGGACATTGATTTTTATCAACACAGAGGTCTGAGTGAGGGTCAGAGGGCCAGGTAGGTGAAGTCAAGGCCAGGTGGGCGGGGCTAAGGCTTCTTTGCCATCACCATAGAGACAGTCCCCCCACCGCAAGAGTGGGCGGAGCTTGGGATGGGCCTGCTGACAAGACTGAGCCAATGGCAGAGATCCGGCCCGCCAGGCAGATGACACAGGGCCCTCCTTTGTGACCTATGACCCCTAGTGGCCACAGGATTTGAGCACACCCCGGGAAAGGCTACGCAGGCACAAGGGAGCCCCTGGTGCGGACTGCTTCAGGGCATTGGCAGAGCACGCCAGGTACCTCTTTCCCACTTTCCTGAGGATATCAGTAGGCAAGGCATCTCCACTCAGCATCTCTTGCCTCTCTCTGTCTCTCTCTGCTTGTCTTGGTTCTCTGAAATCTCTTCCTTCTCCCCCTTGTCACTTCACACCTTGGAGTGCCTGACACAGGGCCTTGAGACGAAAGAACAAAGGGGGAAGGCCTCTGGCTCTACTGCTTGCCCATGGGGAGAGAAGTTCTGGTAGTCCATCTGGAAGGTCCAGAGAGTAGTGATTGATTGGGGAGCTACATCACGGGCGGACCTGGCCAGGTGAAGCTCCCTGACAAGTGGCAGCCTCTCCGGAGACTACTAATTCCGCTGATAACATTCTATGCAAATAACCGGCTGAGTGCCATGGGCAGAAAACATTGACACATACCTGCCAGAGGCCTATTCTGGGTCTCAAGAGTCCACCCTGGTCTCCAGCAACTCATCATCTCAGCACACACTTTGCCTGCACGCATGGAAACCGCCTCTCTCCACGAATGTCTTCACCTGCTAGGAAACACACCATGTCACTCAGCCAAAGGAGAGCACAGGCAAAGTCAACTGAAGCCCCCATTTTCAAGATTTTGCCCTCTGCTGCTCCACAGCCTCTGGCGGCACACTGCATGTGCGTGACTTCTCGGTAGACAAGGCCGAAATCCGGGCATCCAGGGCCCAGCCGTCCACAGTCTACGGATGGCGGCATATGGATCACCTCTTTGCCTCGTACAGCAGGGAGGCCTGGGCCCTAGACTGGCTCCGCTAGAGCTCCACGACCTCAGCTATTTTCCCTGACCTTTGACCCGTGCCCTCGTGAGTGTGTCATCTCTACTTCCACTTCTCTTCCCACCACACTGAATCCGCCACCTGCGGATACCTGAGCGTGGACATCAACATCTATCACTGGCTGCAGTGTCACAGGTCACTAGGTGTCTAGGCTCAGGCTGACCTTGGCTGTCTTCTGCCCAGGCAAGGAGCCTAATCCTTCCAAGGAAATCAGGACACGTGCTCACTGGCCGACATCCTTTCTTTCATCCACACAGCGGTCTAGATGAGGGGAAAGAGGCCAGGTAGGCCAGGTGAAGGCTGAGTGTGGGGCCTAAGGCTTCTTTCCCAATCACCATGGTGACAGCCACCGCAAGGCTGGGCGGAACTTCTGACGGGGACGAGTCACAAACACTCAGCCAATAGGAGAGGTCCAGCCTAACAGGCCAGTTCCGCAGAGCCCTCCATTTTACCCATGGACAGACAACGGCCCCTTGCGTCTTTGGACACAAAATCGAGGGCACCCAGGGAATAACTTCACAGTAGGCAACCCCTGATGTGAACACGTTCGACACACTGGGACAGCAGGCAGGTACCTCTTTTCCACTTACGCTAGGATATCACTAGGCAAGGCGCCCTTCCTCAGCATCTGTGGCCTCTCTGTATGTGTTCACTCAGAGGAATCTCTTCGTTCTACCCCTGAGACACATCACAAGTATGAGGGGCCTGAGAGAGAGCCTAGACATGGAACGGGGGAGGGTTCCGGCTGTACTGCTTCCCCGTGGGTAGAAAATAGCAGGTAGTCTCTCTGGAAGGTCTTAGCTTCTGTTGACTGACACGCGCAATACAGTAGGGGCGGACCCTGGCCAGGTGGAGCTTGTGGGCAGATGCAACCTCTCCGGCAACGAATAATTCCGCTGCTGCTTTGTAAGGTGAAAACCTCCCCCCGCCAAGGGGGGTGGGTAGAGAACATTGACCCACACCCGCCAGGGGCCTTTCTTGGGACTAAAGATCCCAACATGGTCTCAACGTCGTCACCCACTCAACACACAACTTTCCTGCACACGTAATCCTGCCTTTCTCCGTCAGGGCCCTATCCTACCAGGAAAAAAAGCAAGCCGCTCAAAAAGGCCCATGCCAGGGAAATCGAGGAAACACTGCCAGTTCCCCAATTTTTGCTGTCTACATGTCCCCGCCTTCGGTGCAAGGCTGCCTATGTGACCGGGCTCCAAAGGCAAGGCCGAAATCCTGGCAGCCTGGGCCCCAGCAGTGCAATGGTTGATGGACGTGGGGACACGGATGACCTGTTCGCCACATCCTTGGGCCCTTCACTGGCTCGCCATTCAGCTCCACGACGTCCACTACTGGCCCTGGCCTTTGCTTTGGCTGGTGCCCCATTAAACGTGTGCTCCGGAGCCATGTTTCTCCACCCATCACTAGCATTCTGCCACCAGGGGATATGTGAGTGTGGGAGTCACCATTTGTCACTGGCAGCAGTGTCACAAGTCACTAGACTTCCAGCTACCCGCTGACCTAGGCTGCCTTCTGCCCCAGGCAAGGTCCCGAATCCTTTATCCCAGATGCTGACACCTGGGCACTGGCGGACATTGATTTTTATCAACACAGAGGTCTGAGTGAGGGTCAGAGGGCCAGGTAGGTGAAGTCAAGGCCAGGTGGGCGGGGCTAAGGCTTCTTTGCCATCACCATAGAGACAGTCCCCCCACCGCAAGAGTGGGCGGAGCTTGGGATGGGCCTGCTGACAAGACTGAGCCAATGGCAGAGATCCGGCCCGCCAGGCAGATGACACAGGGCCCTCCTTTGTGACCTATGACCCCTAGTGGCCACAGGATTTGAGCACACCCCGGGAAAGGCTACGCAGGCACAAGGGAGCCCCTGGTGCGGACTGCTTCAGGGCATTGGCAGAGCACGCCAGGTACCTCTTTCCCACTTTCCTGAGGATATCAGTAGGCAAGGCATCCCCACTCAGCATCTCTTGCCTCTCTCTGTCTCTCTCTCCTTGTCTTGGTTCTCTGAAATCTCTTCCTTCTCCCCCTTGTCACTTCACACCTTGGAGTGCCTGACACAGGGCCTTGAGACGAAAGAACAAAGGGGGAAGGCCTCTGGCTCTACTGCTTGCCCATGGGGAGAGAAGTTCTGGTAGTCCATCTGGAAGGTCCAGAGAGTAGTGATTGATTGGGGAGCTACATCACGGGCGGACCTGGCCAGGTGAAGCTCCCTGACAAGTGGCAGCCTCTCCGGAGACTACTAATTCCGCTGATAACATTCTATGCAAATAACCGGCTGAGTGCCATGGGCAGAAAACATTGACACATACCTGCCAGAGGCCTATTCTGGGTCTCAAGAGTCCACCCTGGTCTCCAGCAACTCATCATCTCAGCACACACTTTGCCTGCACGCATGGAAACCGCCTCTCTCCACGAATGTCTTCACCTGCTAGGAAACACACCATGTCACTCAGCCAAAGGAGAGCACAGGCAAAGTCAACTGAAGCCCCCATTTTCAAGATTTTGCCCTCTGCTGCTCCACAGCCTCCAGCGGCACACTGCATGTGCGTCACTTCTCGGTAGACAAGGCCGAAATCCGGGCATCCAGGGCCCCAGCCGTCCACAGTCTACGGATGGCGGCATATGGATCACCTCTTTGCCTCGTACAGCAGGGAGGCCTGGGCCCTAGACTGGCTCCGCTAGAGCTCCACGACCTCAGCTATTTTCCCTGACCTTTGGCCCGTGCCCTCGTGAGTGTGTCATCTCTACTTCCACTTCTCTTCCCACCACACTGAATCCGCCACCTGCGGATACCTGAGCGTGGACATCAACATCTATCACTGGCTGCAGTGTCACAGGTCACTAGGTGTCTAGGCTCAGGCTGACCTTGGCTGTCTTCTGCCCAGGCAAGGAGCCTAATCCTTCCAAGGAAATCAGGACACGTGCTCACTGGCCGACATCCTTTCTTTCATCCACACAGCGGTCTAGATGAGGGGAAAGAGGCCAGGTAGGCCAGGTGAAGGCTGAGTGTGGGGCCTAAGGCTTCTTTCCCAATCACCATGGTGACAGCCACCGCAAGGCTGGGCGGAACTTCTGACGGGGACGAGTCACAAACACTCAGCCAATAGGAGAGGTCCAGCCTAACAGGCCAGTTCCGCAGAGCCCTCCATTTTACCCATGGACAGACAACGGCCCCTTGCGTCTTTGGACACAAAATCGAGGGCACCCAGGGAATAACTTCACAGGAGGCAACCCCTGATGTGAACACGTTCGACACACCGGGACAGCAGGCAGGTACCTCTTTTCCACTTACGCTAGGATATCACTAGGCAAGGCGCCCTTCCTCAGCATCTGTGGCCTCTCTGTATGTGTTCACTCAGAGGAATCTCTTCGTTCTACCCCTGAGACACATCACAAGTATGAGGGGCCTGAGAGAGAGCCTAGACATGGAACGGGGGAGGGTTCCGGCTGTACTGCTTCCCCGTGGGTAGAAAATAGCAGGTAGTCTCTCTGGAAGGTCTTAGCTTCTGTTGACTGACACGCGCAATACAGTAGGGGCGGACCCTGGCCAGGTGGAGCTTGTGGGCAGATGCAACCTCTCCGGCAACGAATAATTCCGCTGCTGCTTTGTAAGGTGAAAACCTCCCGCCGCCAAGGGGGGTGGGTAGAGAACATTGACCCACACCCGCCAGGGGCCTTTCTTGGGACTAAAGATCCCAACATGGTCTCAACGTCCTCACCCACTCAACACGCAACTTTCCTGCACACGTAATCCTGCCTTTCTCCGTCAGGGCCCTATCCTACCAGGAAAAAAAGCAAGCCGCTCAAAAAGGCCCATGCCAGGGAAATGGAGGAAACACTGCCAGTTCCCCAATTTTTGCTGTCTACATGTCCCCGCCTGCGGTGCAAGGCTGCCTATGTGGCCGGGCTCCGAAGGCAAGGCCGAAATCCTGGCAGCCTGGGCCCCAGCAGTGCAATGGTTGATGGACGTGGGGACACGGATGACCTGTTCGCCACATCCTTGGGCCCTTCACTGGCTCGCCATTCAGCTCCACGACGTCCACTACTGGCCCTGGCCTTTGCTTTGGCTGGTGCCCCATTAAACGTGTGCTCCGGAGCCATGTTTCTCCACCCATCACTAGCATTCTGCCACCAGGGGATATGTGAGTGTGGGAGTCACCATTTGTCACTGGCAGCAGTGTCACAAGTCACTAGACTTCCAGCTACCCGCTGACCTAGGCTGCCTTCTGCCCCAGGCAAGGTCCCGAATCCTTTATCCCAGATGCTGACACCTGGGCACTGGCGGACATTGATTTTTATCAACACAGAGGTCTGAGTGAGGGTCAGAGGGCCAGGTAGGTGAAGTCAAGGCCAGGTGGGCGGGGCTAAGGCTTCTTTGCCATCACCATAGAGACAGTCCCCCCACCGCAAGAGTGGGCGGAGCTTGGGATGGGCCTGCTGACAAGACTGAGCCAATGGCAGAGATCCGGCCCGCCAGGCAGATGACACAGGGCCCTCCTTTGTGACCTATGACCCCTAGTGGCCACAGGATTTGAGCACACCCCGGGAAAGGCTACGCAGGCACAAGGGAGCCCCTGGTGCGGACTGCTTCAGGGCATTGGCAGAGCACGCCAGGTACCTCTTTCCCACTTTCCTGAGGATATCAGTAGGCAAGGCATCCCCACTCAGCATCTCTTGCCTCTCTCTGTCTCTCTCTCCTTGTCTTGGTTCTCTGAAATCTCTTCCTTCTCCCCCTTGTCACTTCACACCTTGGAGTGCCTGACACAGGGCCTTGAGACGAAAGAACAAAGGGGGAAGGCCTCTGGCTCTACTGCTTGCCCATGGGGAGAGAAGTTCTGGTAGTCCATCTGGAAGGTCCAGAGAGTAGTGATTGATTGGGGAGCTACATCACGGGCGGACCTGGCCAGGTGAAGCTCCCTGACAAGTGGCAGCCTCTCCGGAGACTACTAATTCCGCTGATAACATTCTATGCAAATAACCGGCTGAGTGCCATGGGCAGAAAACATTGACACATACCTGCCAGAGGCCTATTCTGGGTCTCAAGAGTCCACCCTGGTCTCCAGCAACTCATCATCTCAGCACACACTTTGCCTGCACGCATGGAAACCGCCTCTCTCCACGAATGTCTTCACCTGCTAGGAAACACACCATGTCACTCAGCCAAAGGAGAGCACAGGCAAAGTCAACTGAAGCCCCCATTTTCAAGATTTTGCCCTCTGCTGCTCCACAGCCTCCAGCGGCACACTGCATGTGCGTGACTTCTCGGTAGACAAGGCCGAAATCCGGGCATCCAGGGCCCCAGCCGTCCACAGTCTACGGATGGCGGCATATGGATCACCTCTTTGCCTCGTACAGCAGGGAGGCCTGGGCCCTAGACTGGCTCCGCTAGAGCTCCACGACCTCAGCTATTTTCCCTGACCTTTGGCCCGTGCCCTCGTGAGTGTGTCATCTCTACTTCCACTTCTCTTCCCACCACACTGAATCCGCCACCTGCGGATACCTGAGCGTGGACATCAACATCTATCACTGGCTGCAGTGTCACAGGTCACTAGGTGTCTAGGCTCAGGCTGACCTTGGCTGTCTTCTGCCCAGGCAAGGAGCCTAATCCTTCCAAGGAAATCAGGACACGTGCTCACTGGCCGACATCCTTTCTTTCATCCACACAGCGGTCTAGATGAGGGGAAAGAGGCCAGGTAGGCCAGGTGAAGGCTGAGTGTGGGGCCTAAGGCTTCTTTCCCAATCACCATGGTGACAGCCACCGCAAGGCTGGGCGGAACTTCTGACGGGGACGAGTCACAAACACTCAGCCAATAGGAGAGGTCCAGCCTAACAGGCCAGTTCCGCAGAGCCCTCCATTTTACCCATGGACAGACAACGGCCCCTTGCGTCTTTGGACACAAAATCGAGGGCACCCAGGGAATAACTTCACAGGAGGCAACCCCTGATGTGAACACGTTCGACACACCGGGACAGCAGGCAGGTACCTCTTTTCCACTTACGCTAGGATATCACTAGGCAAGGCGCCCTTCCTCAGCATCTGTGGCCTCTCTGTATGTGTTCACTCAGAGGAATCTCTTCGTTCTACCCCTGAGACACATCACAAGTATGAGGGGCCTGAGAGAGAGCCTAGACATGGAACGGGGGAGGGTTCCGGCTGTACTGCTTCCCCGTGGGTAGAAAATAGCAGGTAGTCTCTCTGGAAGGTCTTAGCTTCTGTTGACTGACACGCGCAATACAGTAGGGGCGGACCCTGGCCAGGTGGAGCTTGTGGGCAGATGCAACCTCTCCGGCAACGAATAATTCCGCTGCTGCTTTGTAAGGTGAAAACCTCCCCCCGCCAAGGGGGGTGGGTAGAGAACATTGACCCACACCCGCCAGGGGCCTTTCTTGGGACTAAAGATCCCAACATGGTCTCAACGTCGTCACCCACTCAACACACAACTTTCCTGCACACGTAATCCTGCCTTTCTCCGTCAGGGCCCTATCCTACCAGGAAAAAAAGCAAGCCGCTCAAAAAGGCCCATGCCAGGGAAATCGAGGAAACACTGCCAGTTCCCCAATTTTTGCTGTCTACATGTCCCCGCCTTCGGTGCAAGGCTGCCTATGTGACCGGGCTCCGAAGGCAAGGCCGAAATCCTGGCAGCCTGGGCCCCAGCAGTGCAATGGTTGATGGACGTGGGGACACGGATGACCTGTTCGCCACATCCTTGGGCCCTTCACTGGCTCGCCATTCAGCTCCACGACGTCCACTACTGGCCCTGGCCTTTGCTTTGGCTGGTGCCCCATTAAACGTGTGCTCCGGAGCCATGTTTCTCCACCCATCACTAGCATTCTGCCACCAGGGGATATGTGAGTGTGGGAGTCACCATTTGTCACTGGCAGCAGTGTCACAAGTCACTAGACTTCCAGCTACCCGCTGACCTAGGCTGCCTTCTGCCCCAGGCAAGGTCCCGAATCCTTTATCCCAGATGCTGACACCTGGGCACTGGCGGACATTGATTTTTATCAACACAGAGGTCTGAGTGAGGGTCAGAGGGCCAGGTAGGTGAAGTCAAGGCCAGGTGGGCGGGGCTAAGGCTTCTTTGCCATCACCATAGAGACAGTCCCCCCACCGCAAGAGTGGGCGGAGCTTGGGATGGGCCTGCTGACAAGACTGAGCCAATGGCAGAGATCCGGCCCACCAGGCAGATGACACAGGGCCCTCCTTTGTGACCTATGACCCCTAGTGGCCACAGGATTTGAGCACACCCCGGGAAAGGCTACGCAGGCACAAGGGAGCCCCTGGTGCGGACTGCTTCAGGGCATTGGCAGAGCACGCCAGGTACCTCTTTCCCACTTTCCTGAGGATATCAGTAGGCAAGGCATCCCCACTCAGCATCTCTTGCCTCTCTCTGTCTCTCTCTCCTTGTCTTGGTTCTCTGAAATCTCTTCCTTCTCCCCCTTGTCACTTCACACCTTGGAGTGCCTGACACAGGGCCTTGAGACGAAAGAACAAAGGGGGAAGGCCTCTGGCTCTACTGCTTGCCCATGGGGAGAGAAGTTCTGGTAGTCCATCTGGAAGGTCCAGAGAGTAGTGATTGATTGGGGAGCTACATCACGGGCGGACCTGGCCAGGTGAAGCTCCCTGACAAGTGGCAGCCTCTCCGGAGACTACTAATTCCGCTGATAACATTCTATGCAAATAACCGGCTGAGTGCCATGGGCAGAAAACATTGACACATACCTGCCAGAGGCCTATTCTGGGTCTCAAGAGTCCACCCTGGTCTCCAGCAACTCATCATCTCAGCACACACTTTGCCTGCACGCATGGAAACCGCCTCTCTCCACGAATGTCTTCACCTGCTAGGAAACACACCATGTCACTCAGCCAAAGGAGAGCACAGGCAAAGTCAACTGAAGCCCCCATTTTCAAGATTTTGCCCTCTGCTGCTCCACAGCCTCCAGCGGCACACTGCATGTGCGTCACTTCTCGGTAGACAAGGCCGAAATCCGGGCATCCAGGGCCCCAGCCGTCCACAGTCTACGGATGGCGGCATATGGATCACCTCTTTGCCTCGTACAGCAGGGAGGCCTGGGCCCTAGACTGGCTCCGCTAGAGCTCCACGACCTCAGCTATTTTCCCTGACCTTTGGCCCGTGCCCTCGTGAGTGTGTCATCTCTACTTCCACTTCTCTTCCCACCACACTGAATCCGCCACCTGCGGATACCTGAGCGTGGACATCAACATCTATCACTGGCTGCAGTGTCACAGGTCACTAGGTGTCTAGGCTCAGGCTGACCTTGGCTGTCTTCTGCCCAGGCAAGGAGCCTAATCCTTCCAAGGAAATCAGGACACGTGCTCACTGGCCGACATCCTTTCTTTCATCCACACAGCGGTCTAGATGAGGGGAAAGAGGCCAGGTAGGCCAGGTGAAGGCTGAGTGTGGGGCCTAAGGCTTCTTTCCCAATCACCATGGTGACAGCCACCGCAAGGCTGGGCGGAACTTCTGACGGGGACGAGTCACAAACACTCAGCCAATAGGAGAGGTCCAGCCTAACCGGCCAGTTCCGCAGAGCCCTCCATTTTACCCATGGACAGACAACGGCCCCTTGCGTCTTTGGACACAAAATCGAGGGCACCCAGGGAATAACTTCACAGTAGGCAACCCCTGATGTGAACACGTTCGACACACCGGGACAGCAGGCAGGTACCTCTTTTCCACTTACGCTAGGATATCACTAGGCAAGGCGCCCTTCCTCAGCATCTGTGGCCTCTCTGTATGTGTTCACTCAGAGGAATCTCTTCGTTCTACCCCTGAGACACATCACAAGTATGAGGGGCCTGAGAGAGAGCCTAGACATGGAACGGGGGAGGGTTCCGGCTGTACTGCTTCCCCGTGGGTAGAAAATAGCAGGTAGTCTCTCTGGAAGGTCTTAGCTTCTGTTGACTGACACGCGCAATACAGTAGGGGCGGACCCTGGCCAGGTGGAGCTTGTGGGCAGATGCAACCTCTCCGGCAACGAATAATTCCGCTGCTGCTTTGTAAGGTGAAAACCTCCCGCCGCCAAGGGGGGTGGGTAGAGAACATTGACCCACACCCGCCAGGGGCCTTTCTTGGGACTAAAGATCCCAACATGGTCTCAACGTCCTCACCCACTCAACACGCAACTTTCCTGCACACGTAATCCTGCCTTTCTCCGTCAGGGCCCTATCCTACCAGGAAAAAAAGCAAGCCGCTCAAAAAGGCCCATGCCAGGGAAATCGAGGAAACACTGCCAGTTCCCCAATTTTTGCTGTCTATATGTCCCCGCCTGCGGTGCAAGGCTGCCTATGTGGCCGGGCTCCGAAGGCAAGGCCGAAATCCTGGCAGCCTGGGCCCCAGCAGTGCAATGGTTGATGGACGTGGGGACACGGATGACCTGTTCGCCACATCCTTGGGCCCTTCACTGGCTCGCCATTCAGCTCCACGACGTCCACTACTGGCCCTGGCCTTTGCTTTGGCTGGTGCCCCATTAAACGTGTGCTCCGGAGCCATGTTTCTCCACCCATCACTAGCATTCTGCCACCAGGGGATATGTGAGTGTGGGAGTCACCATTTGTCACTGGCAGCAGTGTCACAAGTCACTAGACTTCCAGCTACCCGCTGACCTAGGCTGCCTTCTGCCCCAGGCAAGGTCCCGAATCCTTTATCCCAGATGCTGACACCTGGGCACTGGCGGACATTGATTTTTATCAACACAGAGGTCTGAGTGAGGGTCAGAGGGCCAGGTAGGTGAAGTCAAGGCCAGGTGGGCGGGGCTAAGGCTTCTTTGCCATCACCATAGAGACAGTCCCCCCACCGCAAGAGTGGGCGGAGCTTGGGATGGGCCTGCTGACAAGACTGAGTCAATGGCAGAGATCCGGCCCGCCAGGCCGACGACACAGGGCCCTCCATTGTGACCTATGACCCCTAGTAGCCACAGGATTTGAGCACACCCCGGGAAAGGCTACGCAGGCACAAGGGAGCCCCTGGTGCGGACTGCTTCAGGGCATTGGCAGAGCACGCCAGGTACCTCTTTCCCACTTTCCTGAGGATATCAGTAGGCAAGGCATCCCCACTCAGCATCTCTTGCCTCTCTCTGTCTCTCTCTCCTTGTCTTGGTTCTCTGAAATCTCTTCCTTCTCCCCCTTGTCACTTCACACCTTGGAGTGCCTGACACAGGGCCTTGAGACGAAAGAACAAAGGGGGAAGGCCTCTGGCTCTACTGCTTGCCCATGGGGAGAGAAGTTCTGGTAGTCCATCTGGAAGGTCCAGAGAGTAGTGATTGATTGGGGAGCTACATCACGGGCGGACCTGGCCAGGTGAAGCTCCCTGACAAGTGGCAGCCTCTCCGGAGACTACTAATTCCGCTGATAACATTCTATGCAAATAACCGGCTGAGTGCCATGGGCAGAAAACATTGACACATACCTGCCAGAGGCCTATTCTGGGTCTCAAGAGTCCACCCTGGTCTCCAGCAACTCATCATCTCAGCACACACTTTGCCTGCACGCATGGAAACCGCCTCTCTCCACGAATGTCTTCACCTGCTAGGAAACACACCATGTCACTCAGCCAAAGGAGAGCACAGGCAAAGTCAACTGAAGCCCCCATTTTCAAGATTTTGCCCTCTGCTGCTCCACAGCCTCTGGCGGCACACTGCATGTGCGTGACTTCTCGGTACACAAGGCCGAAATCCGGGCATCCAGGGCCCCAGCCGTCCACAGTCTACGGATGGCGGCATATGGATCACCTCTTTGCCTCGTACAGCAGGGAGGCCTGGGCCCTAGACTGGCTCCGCTAGAGCTCCACGACCTCAGCTATTTTCCCTGACCTTTGACCCGTGCCCTCGTGAGTGTGTCATCTCTACTTCCACTTCTCTTCCCACCACACTGAATCCGCCACCTGCGGATACCTGAGCGTGGACATCAACATCTATCACTGGCTGCAGTGTCACAGGTCACTAGGTGTCTAGGCTCAGGCTGACCTTGGCTGTCTTCTGCCCAGGCAAAGAGCCTAATCCTTCCAAGGAAATCAGGACACGTGCTCACTGGCCGACATCCTTTCTTTCATCCACACAGCGGTCTAGATGAGGGGAAAGAGGCCAGGTAGGCCAGGTGAAGGCTGAGTGTGGGGCCTAAGGCTTCTTTCCCAATCACCATGGTGACAGCCACCGCAAGGCTGGGCGGAACTTCTGACGGGGACGAGTCACAAACACTCAGCCAATAGGAGAGGTCCAGCCTAACCGGCCAGTTCCGCAGAGCCCTCCATTTTACCCATGGACAGACAACGGCCCCTTGCGTCTTTGGACACAAAATCGAGGGCACCCAGGGAATAACTTCACAGTAGGCAACCCCTGATGTGAACACGTTCGACACACCGGGACAGCAGGCAGGTACCTCTTTTCCACTTACGCTAGGATATCACTAGGCAAGGCGCCCTTCCTCAGCATCTGTGGCCTCTCTGTATGTGTTCACTCAGAGGAATCTCTTCGTTCTACCCCTGAGACACATCACAAGTATGAGGGGCCTGAGAGAGAGCCTAGACATGGAACGGGGGAGGGTTCCGGCTGTACTGCTTCCCCGTGGGTAGAAAATAGCAGGTGGTCTCTCTGGAAGGTCTTAGCTTCTGTTGACTGACACGCGCAATACAGTAGGGGCGGACCCTGGCCAGGTGGAGCTTGTGGGCAGATGCAACCTCTCCGGCGACGAATAATTGCGCTGCTGCTTTGTATGGTGAAAACCTCCCCCCGCCAAGGGGGATGGGTAGAGAACATTGACCCACACGCGCCAGGGGCCTTTTTTGGGACTAAAGATCCCAACATGGTCTCAACGTTGTCACCCACTCAACACGCAACTTTCCTGCACACGTAATCCTGCCTTTCTCCGTCAGGGCCCTATCCTACCAGGAAAAAAAGCAAGCCGCTCAAAAAGGCCCATGCCGGGGAAATAGAGGAAACACTGCCAGTTCCCCAATTTTTGCTGTCTACATGTCCCCGCCTTCGGTGCAAGGCTGCCTATGTGGCCGGGCTCCGAAGGCAAGGCCGAAATCCTGGCAGCCTGGGCCCCAGCAGTGCAATGGTTGATGGACGTGGGGACACGGATGACCTGTTCGCCACATCCTTGGGCCCTTCACTGGCTCGCCATTCAGCTCCACGACGTCCACTACTGGCCCTGGCCTTTGCTTTGGCTGGTGCCCCATTAAACGTGTGCTCCGGAGCGATCTTTCTCCACCCATCACTAGCATTCTGCCACCAGGGGATATGTGAGTGTGGGAGTCACCATTTGTCACTGGCAGCAGTGTCACAAGTCACTAGACTTCCAGCTACCCGCTGACCTAGGCTGCCTTCTGCCCCAGGCAAGGTCCCGAATCCTTTATCCCAGATGCTGACACCTGGGCACTGGCAGACATTGATTTTTATCAACACAGAGGTCTGAGTGAGGGTCAGAGGGCCAGGTAGGTGAAGTCAAGGCCAGGTGGGCGGGGCTAAGGCTTCTTTGCCATCACCATAGAGACAGTCCCCCCACCGCAAGAGTGGGCGGAGCTTGGGATGGGCCTGCTGACAAGACTGAGCCAATGGCAGAGATCCGGCCCGCCAGGCAGATGACACAGGGCCCTCCTTTGTGACCTATGACCCCTAGTGGCCACAGGATTTGAGCACACCCCGGGAAAGGCTACACAGGCACAAGGGAGCCCCTGGTGCGGACTGCTTCAGGGCATTGGCAGAGCACGCCAGGTACCTCTTTCCCACTTTCCTGAGGATATCAGTAGGCAAGGCATCCCCACTCAGCATCTCTTGCCTCTCTCTGTCTCTCTCTCCTTGTCTTGGTTCTCTGAAATCTCTTCCTTCTCCCCCTTGTCACTTCACACCTTGGAGTGCCTGACACAGGGCCTTGAGACGAAAGAACAAAGGGGGAAGGCCTCTGGCTCTACTGCTTGCCCATGGGGAGAGAAGTTCTGGTAGTCCATCTGGAAGGTCCAGAGAGTAGTGATTGATTGGGGAGCTACATCACGGGCGGACCTGGCCAGGTGAAGCTCCCTGACAAGTGGCAGCCTCTCCGGAGACTACTAATTCCGCTGATAACATTCTATGCAAATAACCGGCTGAGTGCCATGGGCAGAAAACATTGACACATACCTGCCAGAGGCCTATTCTGGGTCTCAAGAGTCCACCCTGGTCTCCAGCAACTCATCATCTCAGCACACACTTTGCCTGCACGCATGGAAACCGCCTCTCTCCACGAATGTCTTCACCTGCTAGGAAACACACCATGTCACTCAGCCAAAGGAGAGCACAGGCAAAGTCAACTGAAGCCCCCATTTTCAAGATTTTGCCCTCTGCTGCTCCACAGCCTCCAGCGGCACACTGCATGTGCGTCACTTCTCGGTAGACAAGGCCGAAATCCGGGCATCCAGGGCCCCAGCCGTCCACAGTCTACGGATGGCGGCATATGGATCACCTCTTTGCCTCGTACAGCAGGGAGGCCTGGGCCCTAGACTGGCTCCGCTAGAGCTCCACGACCTCAGCTATTTTCCCTGACCTTTGACCCGTGCCCTCGTGAGTGTGTCATCTCTACTTCCACTTCTCTTCCCACCACACTGAATCCGCCACCTGCGGATACCTGAGCGTGGACATCAACATCTATCACTGGCTGCAGTGTCACAGGTCACTAGGTGTCTAGGCTCAGGCTGACCTTGGCTGTCTTCTGCCCAGGCAAGGAGCCTAATCCTTCCAAGGAAATCAGGACACGTGCTCACTGGCCGACATCCTTTCTTTCATCCACACAGCGGTCTAGATGAGGGGAAAGAGGCCAGGTAGGCCAGGTGAAGGCTGAGTGTGGGGCCTAAGGCTTCTTTCCCAATCACCATGGTGACAGCCACCGCAAGGCTGGGCGGAACTTCTGACGGGGACGAGTCACAAACACTCAGCCAATAGGAGAGGTCCAGCCTAACAGGCCAGTTCCGCAGAGCCCTCCATTTTACCCATGGACAGACAACGGCCCCTTGCGTCTTTGGACACAAAATCGAGGGCACCCAGGGAATAACTTCACAGGAGGCAACCCCTGATGTGAACACGTTCGACACACCGGGACAGCAGGCAGGTACCTCTTTTCCACTTACGCTAGGATATCACTAGGCAAGGCGCCCTTCCTCAGCATCTGTGGCCTCTCTGTATGTGTTCACTCAGAGGAATCTCTTCGTTCTACCCCTGAGACACATCACAAGTATGAGGGGCCTGAGAGAGAGCCTAGACATGGAACGGGGGAGGGTTCCGGCTGTACTGCTTCCCCGTGGGTAGAAAATAGCAGGTAGTCTCTCTGGAAGGTCTTAGCTTCTGTTGACTGACACGCGCAATACAGTAGGGGCGGACCCTGGCCAGGTGGAGCTTGTGGGCAGATGCAACCTCTCCGGCAACGAATAATTCCGCTGCTGCTTTGTAAGGTGAAAACCTCCCGCCGCCAAGGGGGGTGGGTAGAGAACATTGACCCACACCCGCCAGGGGCCTTTCTTGGGACTAAAGATCCCAACATGGTCTCAACGTCCTCACCCACTCAACACGCAACTTTCCTGCACACGTAATCCTGCCTTTCTCCGTCAGGGCCCTATCCTACCAGGAAAAAAAGCAAGCCGCTCAAAAAGGCCCATGCCAGGGAAATCGAGGAAACACTGCCAGTTCCCCAATTTTTGCTGTCTATATGTCCCCGCCTGCGGTGCAAGGCTGCCTATGTGGCCGGGCTCCGAAGGCAAGGCCGAAATCCTGGCAGCCTGGGCCCCAGCAGTGCAATGGTTGATGGACGTGGGGACACGGATGACCTGTTCGCCACATCCTTGGGCCCTTCACTGGCTCGCCATTCAGCTCCACGACGTCCACTACTGGCCCTGGCCTTTGCTTTGGCTGGTGCCCCATTAAACGTGTGCTCCGGAGCCATGTTTCTCCACCCATCACTAGCATTCTGCCACCAGGGGATATGTGAGTGTGGGAGTCACCATTTGTCACTGGCAGCAGTGTCACAAGTCACTAGACTTCCAGCTACCCGCTGACCTAGGCTGCCTTCTGCCCCAGGCAAGGTCCCGAATCCTTTATCCCAGATGCTGACACCTGGGCACTGGCGGACATTGATTTTTATCAACACAGAGGTCTGAGTGAGGGTCAGAGGGCCAGGTAGGTGAAGTCAAGGCCAGGTGGGCGGGGCTAAGGCTTCTTTGCCATCACCATAGAGACAGTCCCCCCACCGCAAGAGTGGGCGGAGCTTGGGATGGGCCTGCTGACAAGACTGAGTCAATGGCAGAGATCCGGCCCGCCAGGCCGATGACACAGGGCCCTCCATTGTGACCTATGACCCCTAGTAGCCACAGGATTTGAGCACACCCCGGGAAAGGCTACGCAGGCACAAGGGAGCCCCTGGTGCGGACTGCTTCAGGGCATTGGCAGAGCACGCCAGGTACCTCATTCCCACTTTCCTGAGGATATCAGTAGGCAAGGCATCCCCACTCAGCATCTCTTGCCTCTCTCTGTCTCTCTCTCCTCGTCTTGGTTCTCTGAAATCTCTTCCTTCTCCCCCTTGTCACTTCACACCTTGGAGTGCCTGACACAGGGCCTTGAGACAAAAGAACAAAGGGGGAAGGCCTCTGGCTCTACTGCTTGCCCATGGGGAGAGAAGTTCTGGTAGTCCATCTGGAAGGTCCAGAGAGTAGTGATTGATTGGGGAGCTACATCACGGGCGGACCTGGCCAGGTGAAGCTCCCTGACAAGTGGCAGCCTCTCCGGAGACTACTAATTCTGCTGATAACATTCTATGCAAATAACCGGCTGAGTGCCATGGGCAGAAAACATTGACACATACCTGCCAGAGGCCTATTCTGGGTCTCAAGAGTCCACCCTGGTCTCCAGCAACTCATCATCTCAGCACACACTTTGCCTGCACGCATGGAAACCGCCTCTCTCCACGAATGTCTTCACCTGCTAGGAAACACACGATGTCACTCAGCCAAAGGAGAGCACAGGCAAAGTCAACTGAAGCCCCCATTTGCAAGATTTTGCCCTCTGCTGCTCCACAGCCTCCGGCGGCACACTGCATGTGCGTGACTTCTCGGTAGACAAGGCCGAAATCCGGGCATCCAGGGCCCCAGCCGTCCACAGTCTACGGATGGCGGCATATGGATCACCTCTTTGCCTCGTACAGCAGGGAGGCCTGGGCCCTAGACTGGCTCCGCTAGAGCTCCACGACCTCAGCTATTTTCCCTGACCTTTGACCCGTGCCCTCGTGAGTGTGTCATCTCTACTTCCACTTCTCTTCCCACCACACTGAATCCGCCACCTGCGGATACCTGAGCGTGGACATCAACATCTATCACTGGCTGCAGTGTCACAGGTCACTAGGTGTCTAGGCTCAGGCTGACCTTGGCTGTCTTCTGCCCAGGCAAGGAGCCTAATCCTTCCAAGGAAATCAGGACACGTGCTCACTGGCCGACATCCTTTCTTTCATCCACACAGCGGTCTAGATGAGGGGAAAGAGGCCAGGTAGGCCAGGTGAAGGCTGAGTGTGGGGCCTAAGGCTTCTTTCCCAATCACCATGGTGACAGCCACCGCAAGGCTGGGCGGAACTTCTGACGGGGACGAGTCACAAACACTCAGCCAATAGGAGAGGTCCAGCCTAACCGGCCAGTTCCGCAGAGCCCTCCATTTTACCCATGGACAGACAACGGCCCCTTGCGTCTTTGGACACAAAATCGAGGGCACCCAGGGAATAACTTCACAGTAGGCAACCCCTGATGTGAACACGTTCGACACACCGGGACAGCAGGCAGGTACCTCTTTTCCACTTACGCTAGGATATCACTAGGCAAGGCGCCCTTCCTCAGCATCTGTGGCCTCTCTGTATGTGTTCACTCAGAGGAATCTCTTCGTTCTACCCCTGAGACACATCACAAGTATGAGGGGCCTGAGAGAGAGCCTAGACATGGAACGGGGGAGGGTTCCGGCTGTACTGCTTCCCCGTGGGTAGAAAATAGCAGGTGGTCTCTCTGGAAGGTCTTAGCTTCTGTTGACTGACACGCGCAATACAGTAGGGGCGGACCCTGGCCAGGTGGAGCTTGTGGGCAGATGCAACCTCTCCGGCGACGAATAATTGCGCTGCTGCTTTGTACGGTGAAAACCTCCCCCCGCCAAGGGGGATGGGTAGAGAACATTGACCCACACGCGCCAGGGGCCTTTTTTGGGACTAAAGATCCCAACATGGTCTCAACGTTGTCACCCACTCAACACGCAACTTTCCTGCACACGTAATCCTGCCTTTCTCCGTCAGGGCCCTATCCTACCAGGAAAAAAAGCAAGCCGCTCAAAAAGGCCCATGCCGGGGAAATAGAGGAAACACTGCCAGTTCCCCAATTTTTGCTGTCTACATGTCCCCGCCTTCGGTGCAAGGCTGCCTATGTGGCCGGGCTCCGAAGGCAAGGCCGAAATCCTGGCAGCCTGGGCCCCAGCAGTGCAATGGTTGATGGACGTGGGGACACGGATGACCTGTTCGCCACATCCTTGGGCCCTTCACTGGCTCGCCATTCAGCTCCACGACGTCCACTACTGGCCCTGGCCTTTGCTTTGGCTGGTGCCCCATTAAACGTGTGCTCCGGAGCGATCTTTCTCCACCCATCACTAGCATTCTGCCACCAGGGGATATGTGAGTGTGGGAGTCACCATTTGTCACTGGCAGCAGTGTCACAAGTCACTAGACTTCCAGCTACCCGCTGACCTAGGCTGCCTTCTGCCCCAGGCAAGGTCCCGAATCCTTTATCCCAGATGCTGACACCTGGGCACTGGCAGACATTGATTTTTATCAACACAGAGGTCTGAGTGAGGGTCAGAGGGCCAGGTAGGTGAAGTCAAGGCCAGGTGGGCGGGGCTAAGGCTTCTTTGCCATCACCATAGAGACAGTCCCCCCACCGCAAGAGTGGGCGGAGCTTGGGATGGGCCTGCTGACAAGACTGAGCCAATGGCAGAGATCCGGCCCGCCAGGCAGATGACACAGGGCCCTCCTTTGTGACCTATGACCCCTAGTGGCCACAGGATTTGAGCACACCCCGGGAAAGGCTACACAGGCACAAGGGAGCCCCTGGTGCGGACTGCTTCAGGGCATTGGCAGAGCACGCCAGGTACCTCTTTCCCACTTTCCTGAGGATATCAGTAGGCAAGGCATCCCCACTCAGCATCTCTTGCCTCTCTCTGTCTCTCTCTCCTTGTCTTGGTTCTCTGAAATCTCTTCCTTCTCCCCCTTGTCACTTCACACCTTGGAGTGCCTGACACAGGGCCTTGAGACGAAAGAACAAAGGGGGAAGGCCTCTGGCTCTACTGCTTGCCCATGGGGAGAGAAGTTCTGGTAGTCCATCTGGAAGGTCCAGAGAGTAGTGATTGATTGGGGAGCTACATCACGGGCGGACCTGGCCAGGTGAAGCTCCCTGACAAGTGGCAGCCTCTCCGGAGACTACTAATTCCGCTGATAACATTCTATGCAAATAACCGGCTGAGTGCCATGGGCAGAAAACATTGACACATACCTGCCAGAGGCCTATTCTGGGTCTCAAGAGTCCACCCTGGTCTCCAGCAACTCATCATCTCAGCACACACTTTGCCTGCACGCATGGAAACCGCCTCTCTCCACGAATGTCTTCACCTGCTAGGAAACACACGATGTCACTCAGCCAAAGGAGAGCACAGGCAAAGTCAACTGAAGCCCCCATTTGCAAGATTTTGCCCTCTGCTGCTCCACAGCCTCCGGCGGCACACTGCATGTGCGTCACTTCTCGGTAGACAAGGCCGAAATCCGGGCATCCAGGGCCCAGCCGTCCACAGTCTACGGATGGCGGCATATGGATCACCTCTTTGCCTCGTACAGCAGGGAGGCCTGGGCCCTAGACTGGCTCCGCTAGAGCTCCACGACCTCAGCTATTTTCCCTGACCTTTGACCCGTGCCCTCGTGAGTGTGTCATCTCTACTTCCACTTCTCTTCCCACCACACTGAATCCGCCACCTGCGGATACCTGAGCGTGGACATCAACATCTATCACTGGCTGCAGTGTCACAGGTCACTAGGTGTCTAGGCTCAGGCTGACCTTGGCTGTCTTCTGCCCAGGCAAGGAGCCTAATCCTTCCAAGGAAATCAGGACACGTGCTCACTGGCCGACATCCTTTCTTTCATCCACACAGCGGTCTAGATGAGGGGAAAGAGGCCAGGTAGGCCAGGTGAAGGCTGAGTGTGGGGCCTAAGGCTTCTTTCCCAATCACCATGGTGACAGCCACCGCAAGGCTGGGCGGAACTTCTGACGGGGACGAGTCACAAACACTCAGCCAATAGGAGAGGTCCAGCCTAACCGGCCAGTTCCGCAGAGCCCTCCATTTTACCCATGGACAGACAACGGCCCCTTGCGTCTTTGGCCACAAAATCGAGGGCACCCAGAGAATAACTTCACAGTAGGCAACCCCTGATGTGAACACGTTCGACACACCGGGACAGCAGGCAGGTACCTCTTTTCCACTTACGCTAGGATATCACTAGGCAAGGCGCCCTTCCTCAGCATCTGTGGCCTCTCTGTATGTGTTCACTCAGAGGAATCTCTTCGTTCTACCCCTGAGACACATCACAAGTATGAGGGGCCTGAGAGAGAGCCTAGACATGGAACGGGGGAGGGTTCCGGCTGTACTGCTTCCCCGTGGGTAGAAAATAGCAGGTAGTCTCTCTGGAAGGTCTTAGCTTCTGTTGACTGACACGCGCAATACAGTAGGGGCGGACCCTGGCCAGGTGGAGCTTGTGGGCAGATGCAACCTCTCCGGCGACGAATAATTGCGCTGCTGCTTTGTATGGTGAAAACCTCCCCCCGCCAAGGGGGGTGGGTAGAGAACATTGACCCACACGCGCCAGGGGCCTTTTTTGGGACTAAAGATCCCAACATGGTCTCAACGTTGTCACCCACTCAACACGCAACTTTCCTGCACACGTAATCCTGCCTTTCTCCGTCAGGGCCCTATCCTACCAGGAAAAAAAGCAAGCCGCTCAAAAAGGCCGATGCCAGTTAAATCGAGGAAACACTGCCACTTTCCAAATTTTTGCTGTCTACATGTCCCCGCCTTCGGTGTAAGGCTGCCTATGTGGCCGGGCTCCGAAGGCAAGGCCGAAATCCTGGCAGCCTGGGCCCCAGCAGTGCAATGGTTGATGGACGTGGGGACACGGATGACCTGTTCGCCACATCCTTGGGCCCTTCACTGGCTCGCCATTCAGCTCCACGACGTCCACTAGTGGCCCTGGCCTTTGCTTTGGCTGGTGCCCCATTAAACGTGTGCTCCGGAGCCATGTTTCTCCACCCATCACTAGCATTCTGCCACCAGGGGATATGTGAGTGTGGGAGTCACCATTTGTCACTGGCAGCAGTGTCACAAGTCACTAGACTTCCAGCTACCCGCTGACCTAGGCTGCCTTCTGCCCCAGGCAAGGTCCCGAATCCTTTATCCCAGATGCTGACACCTGGGCACTGGCGGACATTGATTTTTATCAACACAGAGGTCTGAGTGAGGGTCAGAGGGCCAGGTAGGTGAAGTCAAGGCCAGGTGGGCGGGGCTAAGGCTTCTTTGCCATCACCATAGAGACAGTCCCCCCACCGCAAGAGTGGGCGGAGCTTGGGATGGGCCTGCTGACAAGACTGAGCCAATGGCAGAGATCCGGCCCGCCAGGCAGATGACACAGGGCCCTCCATTGTGACCTATGACCCCTAGTGGCCACAGGATTTGAGCACACCCCGGGAAAGGCTACGCAGGCACAAGGGAGCCCCTGGTGCGGACTGCTTCAGGGCATTGGCAGAGCACGCCAGGTACCTCTTTCCCACTTTCCTGAGGATATCAGTAGGCAAGGCATCCCCACTCAGCATCTCTTGCCTCTCTCTGTCTCTCTCTGCTTGTCTTCGTTCTCTGAAATCTCTTCCTTCTCCCCCTTGTCACTTCACACCTTGGAGTGCCTGACACAGGGCCTTGAGACGAAAGAACAAAGGGGGAAGGCCTCTGGCTCTACTGCTTGCCCATGGGGAGAGAAGTTCTGGTAGTCCATCTGGAAGGTCCAGAGAGTAGTGATTGATTGGGGAGCTACATCACGGGCGGACCTGGCCAGGTGAAGCTCCCTGACAAGTGGCAGCCTCTCCGGAGACTACTAATTCCGCTGATAACATTCTATGCAAATAACCGGCTGAGTGCCATGGGCAGAAAACATTGACACATACCTGCCAGAGGCCTATTCTGGGTCTCAAGAGTCCACCCTGGTCTCCAGCAACTCATCATCTCAGCACACACTTTGCCTGCACGCATGGAAACCGCCTCTCTCCACGAATGTCTTCACCTGCTAGGAAACACACCATGTCACTCAGCCAAAGGAGAGCACAGGCAAAGTCAACTGAAGCCCCCATTTTCAAGATTTTGCCCTCTGCTGCTCCACAGCCTCTGGCGGCACACTGCATGTGCGTGACTTCTCGGTAGACAAGGCCGAAATCCGGGCATCCAGGGCCCCAGCCGTCCACAGTCTACGGATGGCGGCATATGGATCACCTCTTTGCCTCGTACAGCAGGGAGGCCTGGGCCCTAGACTGGCTCCGCTAGAGCTCCACGACCTCAGCTATTTTCCCTGACCTTTGACCCGTGCCCTCGTGAGTGTGTCATCTCTACTTCCACTTCTTTTCCCACCACACTGAATCCGCCACCTGCGGATACCTGAGCGTGGACATCAACATCTATCACTGGCTGCAGTGTCACAGGTCACTAGGTGTCTAGGCTCAGGCTGACCTTGGCTGTCTTCTGCCCAGGCAAGGAGCCTAATCCTTCCAAGGAAATCAGGACACGTGCTCACTGGCCGACATCCTTTCTTTCATCCACACAGCGGTCTAGATGAGGGGAAAGAGGCCAGGTAGGCCAGGTGAAGGCTGAGTGTGGGGCCTAAGGCTTCTTTCCCAATCACCATGGTGACAGCCACCGCAAGGCTGGGCGGAACTTCTGACGGGGACGAGTCACAAACACTCAGCCAATAGGAGAGGTCCAGCCTAACCGGCCAGTTCCGCAGAGCCCTCCATTTTACCCATGGACAGACAACGGCCCCTTGCGTCTTTGGACACAAAATCGAGGGCACCCAGGGAATAACTTCACAGTAGGCAACCCCTGATGTGAACACGTTCGACACACCGGGACAGCAGGCAGGTACCTCTTTTCCACTTACGCTAGGATATCACTAGGCAAGGCGCCCTTCCTCAGCATCTGTGGCCTCTCTGTATGTGTTCACTCAGAGGAATCTCTTCGTTCTACCCCTGAGACACATCACAAGTATGAGGGGCCTGAGAGAGAGCCTAGACATGGAACGGGGGAGGGTTCCGGCTGTACTGCTTCCCCGTGGGTAGAAAATAGCAGGTAGTCTCTCTGGAAGGTCTTAGCTTCTGTTGACTGACACGCGCAATACAGTAGGGGCGGACCCTGGCCAGGTGGAGCTTGTGGGCAGATGCAACTTCTCCGGCGACGAATAATTGCGCTGCTGCTTTGTATGGTGAAAACCTCCCCCCGCCAAGGGGGATGGGTAGAGAACATTGACCCACACGCGCCAGGGGCCTTTCTTGGGACTAAAGATCCCAACATGGTCTCAACGTCGTCACCAACTCAACTCGCAACTTTCCTGCACACGTAATCCTGCCTTTCTCCGTCAGGGCCCTATCCTACCAGGAAAAAAAGCGAGCCGCTCAAAAAGGCCGATGCCAGGGAAATCGAGGAAACACTGCCAGTTCCCCAGTTTTTGCTGTCTACATGTCCCCGCCTGCGGTGTAAGGCTGCCTATGTGGCCGGGCTCCGAAGGCAAGGCCGAAATCCTGGCAGCCTGGGCCCCAGCAGTGCAATGGTTGATGGACGTGGGGACACGGATGACCTGTTCGCCACATCCTTGGGCCCTTCACTGGCTCGCCATTCAGCTCCACGACGTCCACTACTGGCCCTGGCCTTTGCTTTGGCTGGTGCCCCATTAAACGTGTGCTCCGGAGCGATGTTTCTCCACCCATCACTAGCATTCTGCCACCAGGGGATATGTGAGTGTGGGAGTCACCATTTGTCACTGGCAGCAGTGTCACAAGTCACTAGACTTCCAGCTACCCGCTGACCTAGGCTGCCTTCTGCCCCAGGCAAGGTCCCGAATCCTTTATCCCAGATGCTGACACCTGGGCACTGGCGGACATTGATTTTTATCAACACAGAGGTCTGAGTGAGGGTCAGAGGGCCAGGTAGGTGAAGTCAAGGCCAGGTGGGCGGGGCTAAGGCTTCTTTGCCATCACCATAGAGACAGTCCCCCCACCGCAAGAGTGGGCGGAGCTTGGGATGGGCCTGCTGACAAGACTGAGCCAATGGCAGAGATCCGGCCCGCCAGGCCGATGACACAGGGCCCTCCATTGGGACCTATGACCCCTAGTGGCCACAGGATTTGAGCACACCCCGGGAAAGGCTACGCAGGCACAAGGGAGCCCCTGGTGCGGACTGCTTCAGGGCATTGGCAGAGCACGCCAGGTACCTCTTTCCCACTTTCCTGAGGATATCAGTAGGCAAGGCATCCCCACTCAGCATCTCTTGCCTCTCTCTGTCTCTCTCTGCTTGTCTTCGTTCTCTGAAATCTCTTCCTTCTCCCCCTTGTCACTTCACACCTTGGAGTGCCTGACACAGGGCCTTGAGACGAAAGAACAAAGGGGGAAGGCCTCTGGCTCTACTGCTTGCCCATGGGGAGAGAAGTTCTGGTAGTCCATCTGGAAGGTCCAGAGAGTAGTGATTGATTGGGGAGCTACATCACGGGCGGACCTGGCCAGGTGAAGCTCCCTGACAAGTGGCAGCCTCTCCGGAGACTACTAATTCCGCTGATAACATTCTATGCAAATAACCGGCTGAGTGCCATGGGCAGAAAACATTGACACATACCTGCCAGAGGCCTATTCTGGGTCTCAAGAGTCCACCCTGGTCTCCAGCAACTCATCATCTCAGCACACACTTTGCCTGCACGCATGGAAACCGCCTCTCTCCACGAATGTCTTCACCTGCTAGGAAACACACCATGTCACTCAGCCAAAGGAGAGCACAGGCAAAGTCAACTGAAGCCCCCATTTTCAAGATTTTGCCCTCTGCTGCTCCACAGCCTCCGGCGGCACACTGCATGTGCGTCACTTCTCGGTAGACAAGGCCGAAATCCGGGCATCCAGGGCCCCAGCCGTCCACAGTCTACGGATGGCGGCATATGGATCACCTCTTTGCCTCGTACAGCAGGGAGGCCTGGGCCCTAGACTGGCTCCGCTAGAGCTCCACGACCTCAGCTATTTTCCCTGACCTTTGACCCGTGCCCTCGTGAGTGTGTCATCTCTACTTCCACTTCTTTTCCCACCACACTGAATCCGCCACCTGCGGATACCTGAGCGTGGACATCAACATCTATCACTGGCTGCAGTGTCACAGGTCACTAGGTGTCTAGGCTCAGGCTGACCTTGGCTGTCTTCTGCCCAGGCAAGGAGCCTAATCCTTCCAAGGAAATCAGGACACGTGCTCACTGGCCGACATCCTTTCTTTCATCCACACAGCGGTCTAGATGAGGGGAAAGAGGCCAGGTAGGCCAGGTGAAGGCTGAGTGTGGGGCCTAAGGCTTCTTTCCCAATCACCATGGTGACAGCCACCGCAAGGCTGGGCGGAACTTCTGACGGGGACGAGTCACAAACACTCAGCCAATAGGAGAGGTCCAGCCTAACCGGCCAGTTCCGCAGAGCCCTCCATTTTACCCATGGACAGACAACGGCCCCTTGCGTCTTTGGACACAAAATCGAGGGCACCCAGGGAATAACTTCACAGTAGGCAACCCCTGATGTGAACACGTTCGACACACCGGGACAGCAGGCAGGTACCTCTTTTCCACTTACGCTAGGATATCACTAGGCAAGGCGCCCTTCCTCAGCATCTGTGGCCTCTCTGTATGTGTTCACTCAGAGGAATCTCTTCGTTCTACCCCTGAGACACATCACAAGTATGAGGGGCCTGAGAGAGAGCCTAGACATGGAACGGGGGAGGGTTCCGGCTGTACTGCTTCCCCGTGGGTAGAAAATAGCAGGTAGTCTCTCTGGAAGGTCTTAGCTTCTGTTGACTGACACGCGCAATACAGTAGGGGCGGACCCTGGCCAGGTGGAACTTGTGGGCAGATGCAACTTCTCCGGCGACGAATAATTGCGCTGCTGCTTTGTATGGTGAAAACCTCCCCCCGCCAAGGGGGATGGGTAGAGAACATTGACCCACACGCGCCAGGGGCCTTTCTTGGGACTAAAGATCCCAACATGGTCTCAACGTCGTCACCAACTCAACTCGCAACTTTCCTGCACACGTAATCCTGCCTTTCTCCGTCAGGGCCCTATCCTACCAGGAAAAAAAGCGAGCCGCTCAAAAAGGCCGATGCCAGGGAAATCGAGGAAACACTGCCAGTTCCCCAGTTTTTGCTGTCTACATGTCCCCGCCTTCGGTGTAAGGCTGCCTATGTGGCCGGGCTCCGAAGGCAAGGCCGAAATCCTGGCAGCCTGGGCCCCAGCAGTGCAATGGTTGATGGACGTGGGGACACGGATGACCTGTTCGCCACATCCTTGGGCCCTTCACTGGCTCGCCATTCAGCTCCACGACGTCCACTACTGGCCCTGGCCTTTGCTTTGGCTGGTGCCCCATTAAACGTGTGCTCCGGAGCGATGTTTCTCCACCCATCACTAGCATTCTGCCACCAGGGGATATGTGAGTGTGGGAGTCACCATTTGTCACTGGCAGCAGTGTCACAAGTCACTAGACTTCCAGCTACCCGCTGACCTAGGCTGCCTTCTGCCCCAGGCAAGGTCCCGAATCCTTTATCCCAGATGCTGACACCTGGGCACTGGCGGACATTGATTTTTATCAACACAGAGGTCTGAGTGAGGGTCAGAGGGCCAGGTAGGTGAAGTCAAGGCCAGGTGGGCGGGGCTAAGGCTTCTTTGCCATCACCATAGAGACAGTCCCCCCACCGCAAGAGTGGGCGGAGCTTGGGATGGGCCTGCTGACAAGACTGAGCCAATGGCAGAGATCCGGCCCGCCAGGCCGATGACACAGGGCCCTCCATTGGGACCTATGACCCCTAGTGGCCACAGGATTTGAGCACACCCCGGGAAAGGCTACACAGGCACAAGGGAGCCCCTGGTGCGGACTGCTTCAGGGCATTGGCAGAGCACGCCAGGTACCTCTTTCCCACTTTCCTGAGGATATCAGTAGGCAAGGCATCCCCACTCAGCATCTCTTGCCTCTCTCTGTCTCTCTCTGCTTGTCTTCGTTCTCTGAAATCTCTTCCTTCTCCCCCTTGTCACTTCACACCTTGGAGTGCCTGACACAGGGCCTTGAGACGAAAGAACAAAGGGGGAAGGCCTCTGGCTCTACTGCTTGCCCATGGGGAGAGAAGTTCTGGTAGTCCATCTGGAAGGTCCAGAGAGTAGTGATTGATTGGGGAGCTACATCACGGGCGGACCTGGCCAGGTGAAGCTCCCTGACAAGTGGCAGCCTCTCCGGAGACTACTAATTCCGCTGATAACATTCTATGCAAATAACCGGCTGAGTGCCATGGGCAGAAAACATTGACACATACCTGCCAGAGGCCTATTCTGGGTCTCAAGAGTCCACCCTGGTCTCCAGCAACTCATCATCTCAGCACACACTTTGCCTGCACGCATGGAAACCGCCTCTCTCCACGAATGTCTTCACCTGCTAGGAAACACACCATGTCACTCAGCCAAAGGAGAGCACAGGCAAAGTCAACTGAAGCCCCCATTTTCAAGATTTTGCCCTCTGCTGCTCCACAGCCTCCGGCGGCACACTGCATGTGCGTCACTTCTCGGTAGACAAGGCCGAAATCCGGGCATCCAGGGCCCCAGCCGTCCACAGTCTACGGATGGCGGCATATGGATCACCTCTTTGCCTCGTACAGCAGGGAGGCCTGGGCCCTAGACTGGCTCCGCTAGAGCTCCACGACCTCAGCTATTTTCCCTGACCTTTGACCCGTGCCCTCGTGAGTGTGTCATCTCTACTTCCACTTCTTTTCCCACCACACTGAATCCGCCACCTGCGGATACCTGAGCGTGGACATCAACATCTATCACTGGCTGCAGTGTCACAGGTCACTAGGTGTCTAGGCTCAGGCTGACCTTGGCTGTCTTCTGCCCAGGCAAGGAGCCTAATCCTTCCAAGGAAATCAGGACACGTGCTCACTGGCCGACATCCTTTCTTTCATCCACACAGCGGTCTAGATGAGGGGAAAGAGGCCAGGTAGGCCAGGTGAAGGCTGAGTGTGGGGCCTAAGGCTTCTTTCCCAATCACCATGGTGACAGCCACCGCAAGGCTGGGCGGAACTTCTGACGGGGACGAGTCACAAACACTCAGCCAATAGGAGAGGTCCAGCCTAACAGGCCAGTTCTGCAGAGCCCTCCATTTTACCCATGGACAGACAACGGCCCCTTGCGTCTTTGGCCACAAAATCGAGGGCACCCAGGGAATAACTTCACAGTAGGCAACCCCTGATGTGAACACGTTCGACACACCGGGACAGCAGGCAGGTACCTCTTTTCCACTTACGCTAGGATATCACTAGGCAAGGCGCCCTTCCTCAGCATCTGTGGCCTCTCTGTATGTGTTCACTCAGAGGAATCTCTTCGTTCTACCCCGAGACACATCACAAGTATGAGGGGCCTGAGAGAGAGCCTAGACATGGAACGGGGGAGGGTTCCGGCTGTACTGCTTCCCCGTGGGTAGAAAATAGCAGGTAGTCTCTCTGGAAGGTCTTAGCTTCTGTTGACTGACACGCGCAATACAGTAGGGGCGGACCCTGGCCAGGTGGAGCTTGTGGGCAGATGCAACCTCTCCGGCGACGAATAATTGCGCTGCTGCTTTGTACGGTGAAAACCTCCCCCCGCCAAGGAGGGTGGGTAGAGAACATTGACCCACACCCGCCAGGGGCCTTTTCTGGGACTAAAGATCCCAACATGGTCTCAACGTCGTCACCCACTCAACACGCATCTTTCCTGCACACGAAATCCTGCCTTTCTTCATCAGGGCCCTATCCTACCAGGAAAAAAAGCAAGAAGCTCAAAAAGGCCGACGCCAGGGAAATCGAGGAAACACTGCCAGTTCCCAAATTTTTGCTGTCTACATGTCCCCGCCTGCGGTGCAAGGCTGCCTATGTGGCCGGGCTCCGAAGGCAAGGCCGAAATCCTGGCAGCCTGGGCCCCAGCGGTGCAATGGTTGATGGACGTGGGGACACGGATGACCTGCTCGCCACATCCTTGGGCCCTTCACTGGCTCGCCATTCAGCTCCACGACGTCCACTACTGGCCCTGGCCTTTGCTTTGGCTGGTGCCCCATTAAACGTGTGCTCCGGAGCGATGTTTCTCCACCCATCACTAGCATTCTGCCACCAGGGGATATGTGAGTGTGGGAGTCACCATTTGTCACTGGCAGCAGTGTCACAAGTCACTAGACTTCCAGCTACCCGCTGACCTAGGCTGCCTTCTGCCCCAGGCAAGGTCCCGAATCCTTTATCCCAGATGCTGACACCTGGGCACTGGCGGACATTGATTTTTATCAACACAGAGGTCTGAGTGAGGGTCAGAGGGCCAGGTAGGTGAAGTCAAGGCCAGGTGGGCGGGGCTAAGGCTTCTTTGCCATCACCATAGAGACAGTCCCCCCACCGCAAGAGTGGGCGGAGCTTGGGATGGGCCTGCTGACAAGACTGAGCCAATGGCAGAGATTCGGCCCGCCAGGCAGATGACACAGGGCCCTCCTTTGTGACCTATGACCCGTAGTGGCCACAGGATTTGAGCACACCCCGGGAAAGGCTACGCAGGCACAAGGGAGCCCCTGGTGCGGACTGCTTCAGGGCATTGGCAGAGCACGCCAGGTACCTCTTTCCCACTTTCCTGAGGATATCAGTAGGCAAGGCATCCCCACTCAGCATCTCTTGCCTCTCTCTGTCTCTCTCTGCTTGTCTTCGTTCTCTGAAATCTCTTCCTTCTCCCCCTTGTCACTTCACACCTTGGAGTGCCTGACACAGGGCCTTGAGACGAAAGAACAAAGGGGGAAGGCCTCTGGCTCTACTGCTTGCCCATGGGGAGAGAAGTTCTGGTAGTCCATCTGGAAGGTCTAGAGAGTAGTGATTGATTGGGGAGCTACATCACGGGCGGACCTGGCCAGGTGAAGCTCCCTGACAAGTGGCAGCCTCTCCGGAGACTACTAATTCCGCTGATAACATTCTATGCAAATAACCGGCTGAGTGCCATGGGCAGAAAACATTGACACATACCTGCCAGAGGCCTATTCTGGGTCTCAAGAGTCCACCCTGGTCTCCAGCAACTCATCATCTCAGCACACACTTTGCCTGCACGCATGGAAACCGCCTCTCTCCACGAATGTCTTCACCTGCTAGGAAACACACGATGTCACTCAGCCAAAGGAGAGCACAGGCAAAGTCAACTGAAGCCCCCATTTTCAAGATTTTGCCCTCTGCTGCTCCACAGCCTCCGGCGGCACACTGCATGTGTGTCACTTCTCGGTAGACAAGGCCGAAATCCGGGCATCCAGGGCCCCAGCCGTCCACAGTCTACGGATGGCGGCATATGGATCACCTCTTTGCCTCGTACAGCAGGGAGGCCTGGGCCCTAGACTGGCTCCGCTAGAGCTCCACGACCTCAGCTATTTTCCCTGACCTTTGACCCGTGCCCTCGTGAGTGTGTCATCTCTACTTCCACTTCTCTTCCCACCACACTGAATCCGCCACCTGCGGATACCTGAGCGTGGACATCAACATCTATCACTGGCTGCAGTGTCACAGGTCACTAGGTGTCTAGGCTCAGGCTGACCTTGGCTGTCTTCTGCCCAGGCAAGGAGCCTAATCCTTCCAAGGAAATCAGGACACGTGCTCACTGGCCGACATCCTTTCTTTCATCCACACAGCGGTCTAGATGAGGGGAAAGAGGCCAGGTAGGCCAGGTGAAGGCTGAGTGTGGGGCCTAAGGCTTCTTTCCCAATCACCATGGTGACAGCCACCGCAAGGCTGGGCGGAACTTCTGACGGGGACGAGTCACAAACACTCAGCCAATAGGAGAGGTCCAGCCTAACCGGCCAGTTCCGCAGAGCCCTCCATTTTACCCATGGACAGACAACGGCCCCTTGCGTCTTTGGACACAAAATCGAGGGCACCCAGGGAATAACTTCACAGTAGGCAACCCCTGATGTGAACACGTTCGACACACCGGGACAGCAGGCAGGTACCTCTTTTCCACTTACGCTAGGATATCACTAGGCAAGGCGCCCTTCCTCAGCATCTGTGGCCTCTCTGTATGTGTTCACTCAGAGGAATCTCTTCGTTCTACCCCTGAGACACATCACAAGTATGAGGGGCCTGAGAGAGAGCCTAGACATGGAACGGGGGAGGGTTCCGGCTGTACTGCTTCCCCGTGGGTAGAAAATAGCAGGTGGTCTCTCTGGAAGGTCTTAGCTTCTGTTGACTGACACGCGCAATACAGTAGGGGCGGACCCTGGCCAGGTGGAGCTTGTGGGCAGATGCAACCTCTCCGGCGACGAATAATTGCGCTGCTGCTTTGTACGGTGAAAACCTCCCCCCGCCAAGGGGGATGGGTAGAGAACATTGACCCACACGCGCCAGGGGCCTTTTTTGGGACTAAAGATCCCAACATGGTCTCAACGTTGTCACCCACTCAACACGCAACTTTCCTGCACACGTAATCCTGCCTTTCTCCGTCAGGGCCCTATCCTACCAGGAAAAAAAGCAAGCCGCTCAAAAAGGCCGATGCCAGGGAAATCGAGGAAACACTGCCAGTTCCCCAGTTTTTGCTGTCTACATGTCCCCGCCTTCGGTGCAAGGCTGCCTATGTGGCCGGGCTCCGAAGGCAAGGCCGAAATCCTGGCAGCCTGGGCCCCAGCAGTGCAATGGTTGATGGACGTGGGGACATGGATGAGCTGTTCGCCACATCCTTGGGCCCTTCACTGGCTCATCATTCAGCTCCACGACGTCCACTACTGGCCCTGGCCTTTGCTTTGGCTGGTGCCCCATTAAACGTGTGCTCCGGAGCGATGTTTCTCCACCCATCACTAGCATTCTGCCACCAGGGGATATGTGAGTGTGGGAGTCACCATTTGTCACTGGCAGCAGTGTCACAAGTCACTAGACTTCCAGCTACCCGCTGACCGAGGCTGCCTTCTGCCCCAGGCAAGGTCCCGAATCCTTTATCCCAGATGCTGACACCTGGGCACTGGCGGACATTGATTTTTATCAACACAGAGGTCTGAGTGAGGGTCAGAGGGCCAGGTAGGTGAAGTCAAGGCCAGGTGGGCGGGGCTAAGGCTTCTTTGCCATCACCATAGAGACAGTCCCCCCACTGCAAGAGTGGGCGGAGCTTGGGATGGGCCTGCTGACAAGACTGAGCCAATGGCAGAGATCCGGCCCGCCAGGCAGATGACACAGGGCCCTCCTTTGTGACCTATGACCCCTAGTGGCCACAGGATTTGAGCACACCCCGGGAAAGGCTACGCAGGCACAAGGGAGCCCCTGGTGCGGACTGCTTCAGGGCATTGGCAGAGCACGCCAGGTACCTCTTTCCCACTTTCCTGAGGATATCAGTAGGCAAGGCATCCCCACTCAGCATCTCTTGCCTCTCTCTGTCTCTCTCTGCTTGTCTTCGTTCTCTGAAATCTCTTCCTTCTCCCCCTTGTCACTTCACACCTTGAAGTGCCTGACACAGGGCCTTGAGACGAAAGAACAAAAGGGGAAGGCCTCTGGCTCTACTGCTTGCCCATGGGGAGAGAAGTTCTGGTAGTCCATCTGGAAGGTCCAGAGAGTAGTGATTGATTGGGGAGCTACATCAGGGGCGGACCTGGCCAGGTGAAGCTCCCTGACAAGTGGCAGCCTCTCCGGAGACTACTAATTCCGCTGATAACATTCTATGCAAATAACCGGCTGAGTGCCGTGGGCAGAAAACATTGACACATACCTGCCAGAGGCCTATTCTGGGTCTCAAGAGTCCACCCTGGTCTCCAGCAACTCATCATCTCAGCACACACTTTGCCTGCACGCATGGAAACCGCCTCTCTCCACGAATGTCTTCACCTGCTAGGAAACACACGATGTCACTCAGCCAAAGGAGAGCACAGGCAAAGTCAACTGAAGCCCCCATTTTCAAGATTTTGCCCTCTGCTGCTCCACAGCCTCCGGCGGCACACTGCATGTGCGTCACTTCTCGGTAGACAAGGCCGAAATCCGGGCATCCAGGGCCCCAGCCGTCCACAGTCTACGGATGGCGGCATATGGATCACCTCTTTGCCTCGTACAGCAGGGAGGCCTGGGCCCTAGACTGGCTCCGCTAGAGCTCCACGACCTCAGCTATTTTCCCTGACCTTTGACCCGTGCCCTCGTGAGTGTGTCATCTCTACTTCCACTTCTCTTCCCACCACACTGAATCCGCCACCTGCGGATACATGAGCATGAAAATCAACATCTCTCACTGCCTGCAGTGTCACAGGTCACCAGGTGTCTAGGCTCAGGCTGACCTTGGCTGTCTTCTGCCCAGGCAAGGAGCCTAATCCTTCAAAGGCAACGAGGACATGTGGTCATTGGCCGACATTCATTCTTTCATCCGCACAGCGGTCTAGATGAGGCTAAAGAGGCCAGGTAGGCCAGGTGAAGGCTGAGTGCGGGGCCTAAGGCTTCTTTCCCAATCACCATGGAGACAGCCACCGCAAGGCTGGCCGGAACTTCTGACGGGGACGGGTCACAAACACCCAGCCAATAGGAGAGGTCCAGCCTAAGCGGCCACTTCCGCAGTGCCCTCCATTTTACCCATGGACACACGACGGCCCCTTCTCTTTTGGGCCACAAAATCCAGGGCACCCAGGGAATCACCTCACAGTAGGCAGCCCCTGATGTGGACACGTTCCACACACTGGGCCGGCAGGCAGGTTCCACTTTTCCACTTACGCTAGGATATCAGTAGGCAAGGCGCCCTTCCTCAGCATCTATGGCCCCTCTGTGTATGTGTTCATTCGGAGAAATCTCTTCCTTCTGCCCCTGAGACACATCACAAGTATGAGGGGCCTGAGAGAGAGCCTAGACATGAAACGGGGGAGGCTTCTGGCTGTAGTGCTTCCCCGTGGGTAGAGAAGAGCAGGTAGTCTCTCTGGAAGGTCTTAGCTTCTGTTGACTGACATGGACAATACAGTAGGGGCGGACTCTGGCCAGGTGGAGCTTGTGGGCAGATGCAACCCCTCCGGCGATGAATAATTCCGCTGCTGCTTTGTATGGTGAAAACCTCCCCCCGCCAAGTGGGATGGGTAGAGAACACTGACCCACACCCTCCAGGGGCCTCTCCTGGGACTAAAGATCCCAACATGGTCTCAACGTCGTCACCCTCTCAGCACACACCTTTCCTGCACACGTAATCCTGCCTTTCTCCGGCAGGGCCCTATCCTACCAGGAAAAAAAGCAAGCCGCTCAAAAAGGCCGATGCCAGGGAAATCGAGGAAACACTGCCATTTTCCAAATTTTGGCTGTCTACATGTCCCCGCCTCCGCTGCAAGGCCGCGTATGTGGCCGGGCTCCGAAGGCAAGGCCGAAATCCTGGCAGCCTGGGCCCCAGCAGTTCCATGGTTTATGGACGGGGGGACACGGATGACCTGTTCGCCACATACAGGAGGGATCCTTGGGCCCTTCACTGGCTCGCCATTCAGCTCCACGACGTCCACTACCGGCCCTGGCCTTTGCTTTGGCTGGTGCCCCACGGAACGTGTGCTCCGGAGCGATGTTTCTCCACCCATCACTATCATTCTGCCACCAGGGGATGTGTGAGTGTGGGAGTCACCATTTGTCACTGGCAGCAGTGTCACAAGGCAGTAGACTTCCAGGTACCTGCTGACCTAGGCTGCCTTCTGCCCCAGGCAAGGTCCCCAATCCTTTATCCCAGATGCTGACACCCGGGCACTGGCGGACATTCATTTGGAGCAACACACAGGTCTGAGTGAGGGTCAGCGGGCCAGGTAGGTGAAGTCAAGGCCAGGTGGGCGGGGCTGAGGCTCCTTTGCCATCACCATAGAGACAGTCCCCCCACCGCAAGAGTGGGCGGAGCTTGTGATGGGCCTGCTGACAAGACTTGAGCCAATGGCAGAGATCCGGCCCGCCAGGCAGATGACACAGGGCTCTCCATTGTGACCTATGACACCTAGTGGCCACAGGATTTGAGCACACCCTGGGAAAGGCTACGCAGGCACAAGGGAGCCCCTGGTGCGGACTGCTTCAGGGCATTGGCACAGCAGGCCAGGTACCTCTTTCCCACTTTCCTCAGGATATCACTACGGAAGGCGTCCCCACTCAGCATCTCTTGCCTCTCTCTGTCTCTGCTTGTGTTCGTTCTCTGAAATCTCTTCCTTCTCCCCTTTGTCACTTCACACCTTGGAGTGCCTGACAGAGGGCCTAGAGACCAAAGAGCAAAGGGGGAAGGCCTCTGGCTCTACTGGTTGCCCATGGGCAGAGAAGATCTGCTAGTCTATCTGGAAGGTCCAGAGAGTAGCCATTGATTGGGGAGCCACATCACGGGCGGACCTGGCCAGGTGAAGCTTGCTGACATGCAGCAGCCTCTCCGGAGACTACTAATTCCGCGGAGAACATTCTATGCAAATACCCGGCTGAGTGCCATGGGCAGAAAACATTGACACATACCTGCCAGAGGTCTATCCTGGGTCTGAAGAGTCCACCCTGGTCTCCAGCCACTCATCATCTCAGCACACACTTTGCCTGCACACGTGGAATCCGCCTCTCTGCACGAATGCCTTCTCCTGCTAGGAAACACACGATGGCACTCAGCCAAAGGAGAGCACAGGCAAAGTCAACTGAAGCCTCCATTTTCAAGAGTTTGCCCTCTGCTGGGCCACAGCCTCCGCTGGCACAGTGCATGTGTGTCACTTCTCCGAAGACAAGGCCGCAATCCGGGCGTCCAGGGCCCCAGCAGTCCAGAGTCTGCGCATGGCGGCATATGGATCACCTCTTTGCCACGTACAGGAGGGAGGCCTGGGCCCTACACTGGCTCCGCTAGAGCTCCACGACCTCAGCTATTTTCCCTGACCTTTGGCCCGTGCCCTCGTGTGTGTGTCATCCCGAGTTACACTTCTTCTCCGACCACTCTGAATCCGCCACCTGCGGATACATGAGCATGAAAATCAACATCTCTCACTGCCTGCAGTGTCACAGGTCACCAGGTGTCTAGGCTCAGGCTGACCTTGGCTGTCTTCTGCCCAGGCAAGGAGCCTAATCCTTCAAAGGCAACGAGGACATGTGGTCATTGGCCGACATTCATTCTTTCATCCACACAGCGGTCTAGATGAGGCTAAAGAGGCCAGGTAGGCCAGGTGAAGGCTGAGTGCGGGGCCTAAGGCTTCTTTCCCAATCACCATGGAGACAGCCACCGCAAGGCTGGCCGGAACTTCTGACGGGGACGGGTCACAAACACCCAGCCAATAGGAGAGGTCCAGCCTAAGCGGCCACTTCCGCAGTGCCCTCCATTTTACCCATGGACACACGACGGCCCCTTCTCTTTTGGGCCACAAAATCCAGGGCACCCAGGGAATCACCTCACAGTAGGCAGCCCCTGATGTGGACACGTTCCACACACTGGGCCGGCAGGCAGGTTCCACTTTTCCACTTACGCTAGGATATCAGTAGGCAAGGCGCCCTTCCTCAGCATCTATGGCCCCTCTGTGTATGTGTTCATTCGGAGAAATCTCTTCCTTCTGCCCCTGAGACACATCACAAGTATGAGGGGCCTGAGAGAGAGCCTAGAGATGAAACGGGGGAGGCTTCTGGCTGTAGTGCTTCCCCGTGGGTAGAGAAGAGCAGGTAGTCTCTCTGGAAGGTCTTAGCTTCTGTTGACTGACACGGACAATACAGTAGGGGCGGACCCTGGCCAGGTGGAGCTTGTGGGCAGATGCAACCCCTCCGGCGACGAATAATTCCGCTGCTGCTTTGTATGGTGAAAACCTCCCCCCGCCAAGAGGGATGGGTAGAGAACACTGACCCACACCCTCCAGGGGCCTCTCCTGGGACTAAAGATCCCAACATGGTCTCAACGTCGTCACCCTCTCAGCACACACCTTTCCTGCACACGTAATCCTGCCTTTCTCCGGCAGGGCCCTATCCTACCAGGAAAAAAAGCAAGCCGCTCAAAAAGGCCGATGCCAGGGAAATCGAGGAAACACTGCCATTTTCCAAATTTTGGCTGTCTACATGTCCCCGCCTCCGCTGCAAGGCCGCGTATGTGGCCGGGCTCCGAAGGCAAGGCCGAAATCCTGGCAGCCTGGGCTCCAGCAGTCCCATGGTTTATGGACGGGGAGACACGGATGACCTGTTCGCCACATACAGGAGGGATCCTTGGGCCCTTCACTGGCTCGCCATTCAGCTCCACGACGTCCACTACCGGCCCTGGCCTTTGCTTTGGCTGGTGCCCCACGGAACGTGTGCTCCGGAGCGATGTTTCTCCACCCATCACTATCATTCTGCCACCAGGGGATGTGTGAGTGTGGGAGTCACCATTTGTCACTGGCAGCAGTGTCACAAGGCAGTAGACTTCCAGGTACCCGCTGACCTAGGCTGCCTTCTGCCCCAGGCAAGGTCCCCAATCCTTTATCCCAGATGCTGACACCCGGGCACTGGCGGACATTCATTTGGAGCAACACACAGGTCTGAGTGAGGGTCAGCGGGCCAGGTAGGTGAAGTCAAGGCCAGGTGGGCGGGGCTGAGGCTCCTTTGCCATCACCATAGAGACAGTCCCCCCACCGCAAGGGTGGGCGGAGCTTGTGATGGGCCTGCTGACAAGACTTGAGCCAATGGCAGAGATCCGGCCCGCCAGGCAGATGACACAGGGCCCTCCATTGTGACCTATGACACCTAGTGGCCACAGGATTTGAGCACACCCTGGGAAAGGCTACGCAGGCACAAGGGAGCCCCTGGTGCGGACTGCTTCAGGGCATTGGCACAGCAGGCCAGGTACCTCTTTCCCACTTTCCTCAGGATATCACTACGCAAGGCATCCCCACTCAGCATCTCTTGCCTCTCTCTGTCTCTCTCTGGATGTGTTCGTTCTCTCAAATCTCTTCCTTCTCCCCCTTGTCACTTCACACCTAGGAGTGCCTGACAGAGGGCCTAGAGACCAAAGAGCAAAGGGGGAAGGCCTCTGGCTCTACTGGTTGCCCATGGGCAGAGAAGATCTGCTAGTCTATCTGGAAGGTCTAGAGAGTAGCCATTGATTGGGGAGCCACATCACGGGCGGACCTGGCCAGGTGAAGCTTGCTGACATGCAGCAGCCTCTCCGGAGACTACTAATTCCGCGGAGAACATTCTATGCAAATACCCGGCTGAGTGCCATGGGCAGAAAACATTGACACATAACTGCCAGAGGTCTATCCTGGGTCTGAAGAGTCCACGCTGGTCTCCAGCCACTCATCATCTCAGCACACACTTTGCCTGCACACGTGGAATCCGCCTCTCTGCACGAATGCCTTCTCCTGCTAGGAAACACACGATGGCACTCAGCCAAAGGAGAGCACAGGCAAAGTCAACTGAAGCCTCCATTTTCAAGAGTTTGCCCTCTGCTGGGCCACA
The DNA here is from genome assembly GCF_030014295.1 of Loxodonta africana. Lineage (NCBI taxonomy): Eukaryota > Metazoa > Chordata > Mammalia > Proboscidea > Elephantidae > Loxodonta > Loxodonta africana. The sequence goes on along the minus strand of NW_026974991.1, from coordinate 242,110 downwards.
GCCTCCGCTGGCACAGTGCATGTGTGTCACTTCTCCGAAGACAAGGCCGCAATCCGGGCGTCCAGGGCCCCAGCAGTCCAGAGTCTGCGCATGGCGGCATATGGATCACCTCTTTGCCACGTACAGGAGGGAGGCCTGGGCCCTACACTGGCTCCGCTAGAGCTCCACGACCTCAGCTATTTTCCCTGACCTTTGGCCCGTGCCCTCGTGTGTGTGTCATCCCGAGTTACACTTCTTCTCCGACCACTCTGAATCCGCCACCTGCGGATACATGAGCATGAAAATCAACATCTCTCACTGCCTGCAGTGTCACAGGTCACCAGGTGTCTAGGCTCAGGCTGACCTTGGCTGTCTTCTGCCCAGGCAAGGAGCCTAATCCTTCAAAGGCAACGAGGACATGTGGTCATTGGCCGACATTCCTTCTTTCATCCACACAGCGGTCTAGATGAGGCTAAAGAGGCCAGGTAGGCCAGGTGAAGGCTGAGTGCGGGGCCTAAGGCTTCTTTCCCAATCACCATGGAGACAGCCACCGCAAGGCTGGCCGGAACTTCTGACGGGGACGGGTCACAAACACCCAGCCAATAGGAGAGGTCCAGCCTAAGCGGCCACTTCCGCAGTGCCCTCCATTTTACCCATGGACACACGACGGCCCCTTCTCTTTTGGGCCACAAAATCCAGGGCACCCAGGGAATCACCTCACAGTAGGCAGCCCCTGATGTGGACACGTTCCACACACTGGGCCGGCAGGCAGGTTCCACTTTTCCACTTATGCTAGGATATCAGTAGGCAAGGCGCCCTTCCTCAGCATCTATGGCCCCTCTGTGTATGTGTTCATTCGGAGAAATCTCTTCCTTCTGCCCCTGAGACACATCACAAGTATGAGGGGCCTGAGAGAGAGCCTAGACATGAAACGGGGGAGGCTTCTGGCTGTAGTGCTTCCCCGTGGGTAGAGAAGAGCAGGTAGTCTCTCTGGAAGGTCTTAGCTTCTGTTGACTGACACGGACAATACAGTAGGGGCGGACCCTGGCCAGGTGGAGCTTGTGGGCAGATGCAACCCCTCCGGCGACGAATAATTCCGCTGCTGCTTTGTATGGTGAAAACCTCCCCCCGCCAAGTGGGATGGGTAGAGAACACTGACCCACACCCTCCAGGGGCCTCTCCTGGGACTAAAGATCCCAACATGGTCTCAACGTCGTCACCCTCTCAGCACACACCTTTCCTGCACACGTAATCCTGCCTTTCTCCGGCAGGGCCCTATCCTACCAGGAAAAAAAGCAAGCCGCTCAAAAAGGCCGATGCCAGGGAAATCGAGGAAACACTGCCATTTTCCAAATTTTGGCTGTCTACATGTCCCCGCCTCCGCTGCAAGGCCGCGTATGTGGCCGGGTTCCGAAGGCAAGGCCGAAATCCTGGCAGCCTGGGCCCCAGCAGTCCCATGGTTTATGGACGGGGGGACACGGATGACCTGTTCGCCACATACAGGAGGGATCCTTGGGCCCTTCACTGGCTCGCCATTCAGCTCCACGACGTCCACTACCGGCCCTGGCCTTTGCTTTGGCTGGTGCCCCACGGAACGTGTGCTCCGGAGCGATGTTTCTCCACCCATCACTATCATTCTGCCACCAGGGGATGTGTGAGTGTGGGAGTCACCATTTGTCACTGGCAGCAGTGTCACAAGGCAGTAGACTTCCAGGTACCCGCTGACCTAGGCTGCCTTCTGCCCCAGGCAAGGTCCCCAATCCTTTATCCCAGATGCTGACACCCGGGCACTGGCGGACATTCATTTGGAGCAACACACAGGTCTGAGTGAGGGTCAGCGGGCCAGGTAGGTGAAGTCAAGGCCAGGTGGGCGGGGCTGAGGCTCCTTTGCCATCACCATAGAGACAGTCCCCCCACCGCAAGAGTGGGCGGAGCTTGTGATGGGCCTGCTGACAAGACTTGAGCCAATGGCAGAGATCCGGCCCGCCAGGCAGATGACACAGGGCCCTCCATTGTGACCTATGACACCTAGTGGCCACAGGATTTGAGCACACCCTGGGAAAGGCTACGCAGGCACAAGGGAGCCCCTGGTGCGGACTGCTTCAGGGCATTGGCACAGCAGGCCAGGTACCTCTTTCCCACTTTCCTCAGGATATCACTACGCAAGGCATCCCCACTCAGCATCTCTTGCCTCTCTCTGTCTCTCTCTGCTTGTGTTCCTTCTCTGAAATCTCTTCCTTCTCCCCCTTGTCACTTCACACCTTGGAGTGCCTGACAGAGGGCCTAGAGACCAAAGAGCAAAGGGGGAAGGCCTCTGGCTCTACTGGATGCCCATGGGCAGAAAAGATCTGCTAGTCTATCTGGAAGGTCTAGAGAGTAGCCATTGATTGGGGAGCCACATCACGGGCGGACCTAGCCAGGTGAGGCTTGCTGACATGCAGCAGCCTCTCCGGAGACTACTAATTCCGCGGAGAACATTCTATGCAAATACCCGGCTGAGTGCCATGGGCAGAAAACATTGACACATACCTGCCAGAGGTCTATCCTGGGTCTGAAGAGTCCACGCTGGTCTCCAGCCACTCATCATCTCAGCACACACTTTGCCTGCACACGTGGAATCCGCCTCTCTGCACGAATGCCTTCTCCTGCTAGGAAACACACGATGGCACTCAGCCAAAGGAGAGCACAGGCAAAGTCAACTGAAGCCTCCATTTTCAAGAGTTTGCCCTCTGCTGGGCCACAGCCTCCGCTGGCACAGTGCATGTGTGTCACTTCTCCGAAGACAAGGCCGCAATCCGGGCGTCCAGGGCCCCAGCAGTCCAGAGTCTGCGCATGGCGGCATATGGATCACCTCTTTGCCACGTACAGGAGGGAGGCCTGGGCCCTACACTGGCTCCGCTAGAGCTCCACGACCTCAGCTATTTTCCCTGACCTTTGGCCCGTGCCCTCGTGTGTGTGTCATCCCGAGTTACACTTCTTCTCCGACCACTCTGAATCCGCCACCTGCGGATACATGAGCATGAAAATCAACATCTCTCACTGCCTGCAGTGTCACAGGTCACCAGGTGTCTAGGCTCAGGCTGACCTTGGCTGTCTTCTGCCCAGGCAAGGAGCCTAATCCTTCAAAGGCAACGAGGACATGTGGTCATTGGCCGACATTCATTCTTTCATCCACACAGCGGTCTAGATGAGGCTAAAGAGGCCAGGTAGGCCAGGTGAAGGCTGAGTGCGGGACCTAAGGCTTCTTTCCCAATCACCATGGAGACAGCCACCGCAAGGCTGGCCGGAACTTCTGACGGGGACGGGTCACAAACACCCAGCCAATAGGAGAGGTCCAGCCTAAGCGGCCACTTCCGCAGTGCCCTCCATTTTACCCATGGACACACGACGGCCCCTTCTCTTTTGGGCCACAAAATCCAGGGCACCCAGGGAATCACCTCACAGTAGGCAGCCCCTGATGTGGACACGTTCCACACACTGGGCCGGCAGGCAGGTTCCACTTTTCCACTTACGCTAGGATATCAGTAGGCAAGGCGCCCTTCCTCAGCATCTATGGCCCCTCTGTGTATGTGTTCATTCGGAGAAATCTCTTCCTTCTGCCCCTGAGACACATCACAAGTATGAGGGGCCTGAGAGAGAGCCTAGACATGAAACGGGGGAGGCTTCTGGCTGTAGTGCTTCCCCGTGGGTAGAGAAGAGCAGGTAGTCTCTCTGGAAGGTCTTAGCTTCTGTTGACTGACACGGACAATACAGTAGGGGCGGACCCTGGCCAGGTGGAGCTTGTGGGCAGATGCAACCCCTCCGGCGACGAATAATTCCGCTGCTGCTTTGTATGGTGAAAACCTCCCCCCGCCAAGTGGGATGGGTAGAGAACACTGACCCACACCCTCCAGGGGCCTCTCCTGGGACTAAAGATCCCAACATTGTCTCAACGTCGTCACCCTCTCAGCACACACCTTTCCTGCACACGTAATCCTGCCTTTCTCCGGCAGGGCCCTATCCTACCAGGAAAAAAAGCAAGCCGCTCAAAAAGGCCGATGCCAGGGAAATCGAGGAAACACTGCCATTTTCCAAATTTTGGCTGTCTACATGTCCCCGCCTCCGCTGCAAGGCCGCGTATGTGGCCGGGCTCCGAAGGCAAGGCCGAAATCCTGGCAGCCTGGGCCCCAGCAGTCCCATGGTTTATGGACGGGGGGACACGGATGACCTGTTCGCCACATACAGGAGGGATCCTTGGGCCCTTCACTGGCTCGCCATTCAGCTCCACGACGTCCACTACCGGCCCTGGCCTTTGCTTTGGCTGGTGCCCCACGGAACGTGTGCTCCGGAGCGATGTTTCTCCACCCATCACTATCATTCTGCCACCAGGGGATGTGTGAGTGTGGGAGTCACCATTTGTCACTGGCAGCAGTGTCACAAGGCAGTAGACTTCCAGGTACCCGCTGACCTAGGCTGCCTTCTACCCCAGGCAAGGTCCCCAATCCTTTATCCCAGATGCTGACACCCGGGCACTGGCGGACATTCATTTGGAGCAACACACAGGTCTGAGTGAGGGTCAGCGGGCCAGGTAGGTGAAGTCAAGGCCAGGTGGGCGGGGCTGAGGCTCCTTTGCCATCACCATAGAGACAGTCCCCCCACCGCAAGGGTGGGCGGAGCTTGTGATGGGCCTGCTGACAAGACTTGAGCCAATGGCAGAGATCCGGCCCGCCAGGCAGATGACACAGGGCCCTCCATTGTGACCTATGACACCTAGTGGCCACAGGATTTGAGCACACCCTGGGAAAGGCTACGCAGGCACAAGGGAGCCCCTGGTGCGGACTGCTTCAGGGCATTGGCACAGCAGGCCAGGTACCTCTTTCCCACTTTCCTCAGGATATCACTACGCAAGGCATCCCCACTCAGCATCTCTTGCCTCTCTCTGTCTCTCTCTGGATGTGTTCGTTCTCTCAAATCTCTTCCTTCTCCCCCTTGTCACTTCACACCTTGGAGTGCCTGACAGAGGGCCTAGAGACCAAAGAGCAAAGGGGGAAGGCCTCTGGCTCTACTGGTTGCCCATGGGCAGAGAAGATCTGCTAGTCTATCTGGAAGGTCTAGAGAGTAGCCATTGATTGGGGAGCCACATCACGGGCGGACCTGGCCAGTTGAAGCTTGCTGACATGCAGCAGCCTCTCCGGAGACTACTAATTCCGCGGAGAACATTCTATGCAAATACCCGGCTGAGTGCCATGGGCAGAAAACATTGACACATACCTGCCAGAGGTCTATCCTGGGTCTGAAGAGTCCACGCTGGTCTCCAGCCACTCATCATCTCAGCACACACTTTGCCTGCACACGTGGAATCCGCCTCTCTGCACGAATGCCTTCTCCTGCTAGGAAACACACGATGGCACTCAGCCAAAGGAGAGCACAGGCAAAGTCAACTGAAGCCTCCATTTTCAAGAGTTTGCCCTCTGCTGGGCCACAGCCTCCGCTGGCACAGTGCATGTGTGTCACTTCTCCGAAGACAAGGCCGCAATCCGGGCGTCCAGGGCCCCAGCAGTCCAGAGTCTGCGCATGGCGGCATATGGATCACCTCTTTGCCACGTACAGGAGGGAGGCCTGGGCCCTACACTGGCTCCGCTAGAGCTCCACGACCTCAGCTATTTTCCCTGACCTTTGGCCCGTGCCCTCGTGTGTGTGTCATCCCGAGTTACACTTCTTCTCCGACCACTCTGAATCCGCCACCTGCGGATACATGAGCATGAAAATCAACATCTCTCACTGCCTGCAGTGTCACAGGTCACCAGGTGTCTAGGCTCAGGCTGACCTTGGCTGTCTTCTGCCCAGGCAAGGAGCCTAATCCTTCAAAGGCAACGAGGACATGTGGTCATTGGCCGACATTCATTCTTTCATCCACACAGCGGTCTAGATGAGGCTAAAGAGGCCAGGTAGGCCAGGTGAAGGCTGAGTGCGGGACCTAAGGCTTCTTTCCCAATCACCATGGAGACAGCCACCGCAAGGCTGGCCGGAACTTCTGACGGGGACGGGTCACAAACACCCAGCCAATAGGAGAGGTCCAGCCTAAGCGGCCACTTCCGCAGTGCCCTCCATTTTACCCATGGACACACGACGGCCCCTTCTCTTTTGGGCCACAAAATCCAGGGCACCCAGGGAATCACCTCACAGTAGGCAGCCCCTGATGTGGACACGTTCCACACACTGGGCCGGCAGGCAGGTTCCACTTTTCCACTTACGCTAGGATATCAGTAGGCAAGGCGCCCTTCCTCAGCATCTATGGCCCCTCTGTGTATGTGTTCATTCGGAGAAATCTCTTCCTTCTGCCCCTGAGACACATCACAAGTATGAGGGGCCTGAGAGAGAGCCTAGAGATGAAACGGGGGAGGCTTCTGGCTGTAGTGCTTCCCCGTGGGTAGAGAAGACCAGGTAGTCTCTCTGGAAGGTCTTAGCTTCTGTTGACTGACACGGACAATACAGTAGGGGCGGACCCTGGCCAGGTGGAGCTTGTGGGCAGATGCAACCCCTCCGGCGACGAATAATTCCGCTGCTGCTTTGTATGGTGAAAACCTCCCCCCGCCAAGTGGGATGGGTAGAGAACACTGACCCACACCCTCCAGGGGCCTCTCCTGGGACTAAAGATCCCAACATGGTCTCAACGTCGTCACCCTCTCAGCACACACCTTTCCTGCACACGTAATCCTGCCTTTCTCCGGCAGGGCCCTATCCTACCAGGAAAAAAAGCAAGCCGCTCAAAAAGGCCGATGCCAGGGAAATCGAGGAAACACTGCCATTTTCCAAATTTTGGCTGTCTACATGTCCCCGCCTCCGCTGCAAGGCCGCGTATGTGGCCGGGTTCCGAAGGCAAGGCCGAAATCCTGGCAGCCTGGGCCCCAGCAGTCCCATGGTTTATGGACGGGGGGACACGGATGACCTGTTCGCCACATACAGGAGGGATCCTTGGGCCCTTCACTGGCTCGCCATTCAGCTCCACGACGTCCACTACCGGCCCTGGCCTTTGCTTTGGCTGGTGCCCCACGGAACGTGTGCTCCGGAGCGATGTTTCTCCACCCATCACTATCATTCTGCCACCAGGGGATGTGTGAGTGTGGGAGTCACCATTTGTCACTGGCAGCAGTGTCACAAGGCAGTAGACTTCCAGGTACCCGCTGACCTAGGCTGCCTTCTGCCCCAGGCAAGGTCCCCAATCCTTTATCCCAGATGCTGACACCCGGGCACTGGCGGACATTCATTTGGAGCAACACACAGGTCTGAGTGAGGGTCAGCGGGCCAGGTAGGTGAAGTCAAGGCCAGGTGGGCGGGGCTGAGGCTCCTTTGCCATCACCATAGAGACAGTCCCCCCACCGCAAGAGTGGGCGGAGCTTGTGATGGGCCTGCTGACAAGACTTGAGCCAATGGCAGAGATCCGGCCCGCCAGGCAGATGACACAGGGCCCTCCATTGTGACCTATGACACCTAGTGGCCACAGGATTTGAGCACACCCTGGGAAAGGCTACGCAGGCACAAGGGAGCCCCTGGTGCGGACTGCTTCAGGGCATTGGCACAGCAGGCCAGGTACCTCTTTCCCACTTTCCTCAGGATATCACTACGCAAGGCATCCCCACTCAGCATCTCTTGCCTCTCTCTGTCTCTCTCTGCTTGTGTTCCTTCTCTGAAATCTCTTCCTTCTCCCCCTTGTCACTTCACACCTTGGAGTGCCTGACAGAGGGCCTAGAAACCAAAGAGCAAAGGGGGAAGGCCTCTGGCTCTACTGGATGCCCATGGGCAGAGAAGATCTGCTAGTCTATCTGGAAGGTCTAGAGAGTAGCCATTGATTGGGGAGCCACATCACGGGCGGACCTAGCCAGGTGAGGCTTGCTGACATGCAGCAGCCTCTCCGGAGACTACTAATTCCGCGGAGAACATTCTATGCAAATACCCGGCTGAGTGCCATGGGCAGAAAACATTGACACATACCTGCCAGAGGTCTATCCTGGGTCTGAAGAGTCCACGCTGGTCTCCAGCCACTCATCATCTCAGCACACACTTTGCCTGCACACGTGGAATCCGCCTCTCTGCACGAATGCCTTCTCCTGCTAGGAAACACACGATGGCACTCAGCCAAAGGAGAGCACAGGCAAAGTCAACTGAAGCCTCCATTTTCAAGAGTTTGCCCTCTGCTGGGCCACAGCCTCCGCTGGCACAGTGCATGTGTGTCACTTCTCCGAAGACAAGGCCGCAATCCGGGCGTCCAGGGCCCCAGCAGTCCAGAGTCTGCGCATGGCGGCATATGGATCACCTCTTTGCCACGTACAGGAGGGAGGCCTGGGCCCTACACTGGCTCCGCTAGAGCTCCACGACCTCAGCTATTTTCCCTGACCTTTGGCCCGTGCCCTCGTGTGTGTGTCATCCCGAGTTACACTTCTTCTCCGACCACTCTGAATCCGCCACCTGCGGATACATGAGCATGAAAATCAACATCTCTCACTGCCTGCAGTGTCACAGGTCACCAGGTGTCTAGGCTCAGGCTGACCTTGGCTGTCTTCTGCCCAGGCAAGGAGCCTAATCCTTCAAAGGCAACGAGGACATGTGGTCATTGGCCGACATTCATTCTTTCATCCACACAGCGGTCTAGATGAGGCTAAAGAGGCCAGGTAGGCCAGGTGAAGGCTGAGTGCGGGACCTAAGGCTTCTTTCCCAATCACCATGGAGACAGCCACCGCAAGGCTGGCCGGAACTTCTGACGGGGACGGGTCACAAACACCCAGCCAATAGGAGAGGTCCAGCCTAAGCGGCCACTTCCGCAGTGCCCTCCATTTTACCCATGGACACACGACGGCCCCTTCTCTTTTGGGCCACAAAATCCAGGGCACCCAGGGAATCACCTCACAGTAGGCAGCCCCTGATGTGGACACGTTCCACACACTGGGCCGGCAGGCAGGTTCCACTTTTCCACTTACGCTAGGATATCAGTAGGCAAGGCGCCCTTCCTCAGCATCTATGGCCCCTCTGTGTATGTGTTCATTCGGAGAAATCTCTTCCTTCTGCCCCTGAGACACATCACAAGTATGAGGGGCCTGAGAGAGAGCCTAGACATGAAACGGGGGAGGCTTCTGGCTGTAGTGCTTCCCCGTGGGTAGAGAAGAGCAGGTAGTCTCTCTGGAAGGTCTTAGCTTCTGTTGACTGACACGGACAATACAGTAGGGGCGGACCCTGGCCAGGTGGAGCTTGTGGGCAGATGCAACCCCTCCGGCGACGAATAATTCCGCTGCTGCTTTGTATGGTGAAAACCTCCCCCCGCCAAGTGGGATGGGTAGAGAACACTGACCCACACCCTCCAGGGGCCTCTCCTGGGACTAAAGATCCCAACATGGTCTCAACGTCGTCACCCTCTCAGCACACACCTTTCCTGCACACGTAATCCTGCCTTTCTCCGGCAGGGCCCTATCCTACCAGGAAAAAAAGCAAGCCGCTCAAAAAGGCCGATGCCAGGGAAATCGAGGAAACACTGCCATTTTCCAAATTTTGGCTGTCTACATGTCCCCGCCTCCGCTGCAAGGCCGCGTATGTGGCCGGGCTCCGAAGGCAAGGCCGAAATCCTGGCAGCCTGGGCCCCAGCAGTCCCATGGTTTATGGACGGGGGGACACGGATGACCTGTTCGCCACATACAGGAGGGATCCTTGGGCCCTTCACTGGCTCGCCATTCAGCTCCACGACGTCCACTACCGGCCCTGGCCTTTGCTTTGGCTGGTGCCCCACGGAACGTGTGCTCCGGAGCGATGTTTCTCCACCCATCACTATCATTCTGCCACCAGGGGATGTGTGAGTGTGGGAGTCACCATTTGTCACTGGCAGCAGTGTCACAAGGCAGTAGACTTCCAGGTACCCGCTGACCTAGGCTGCCTTCTACCCCAGGCAAGGTCCCCAATCCTTTATCCCAGATGCTGACACCCGGGCACTGGCGGACATTCATTTGGAGCAACACACAGGTCTGAGTGAGGGTCAGCGGGCCAGGTAGGTGAAGTCAAGGCCAGGTGGGCGGGGCTGAGGCTCCTTTGCCATCACCATAGAGACAGTCCCCCCACCGCAAGGGTGGGCGGAGCTTGTGATGGGCCTGCTGACAAGACTTGAGCCAATGGCAGAGATCCGGCCCGCCAGGCAGATGACACAGGGCCCTCCATTGTGACCTATGACACCTAGTGGCCACAGGATTTGAGCACACCCTGGGAAAGGCTACGCAGGCACAAGGGAGCCCCTGGTGCGGACTGCTTCAGGGCATTGGCACAGCAGGCCAGGTACCTCTTTCCCACTTTCCTCAGGATATCACTACGCAAGGCATCCCCACTCAGCATCTCTTGCCTCTCTCTGTCTCTCTCTGGATGTGTTCGTTCTCTCAAATCTCTTCCTTCTCCCCCTTGTCACTTCACACCTTGGAGTGCCTGACAGAGGGCCTAGAGACCAAAGAGCAAAGGGGGAAGGCCTCTGGCTCTACTGGTTGCCCATGGGCAGAGAAGATCTGCTAGTCTATCTGGAAGGTCTAGAGAGTAGCCATTGATTGGGGAGCCACATCACGGGCGGACCTGGCCAGTTGAAGCTTGCTGACATGCAGCAGCCTCTCCGGAGACTACTAATTCCGCGGAGAACATTCTATGCAAATACCCGGCTGAGTGCCATGGGCAGAAAACATTGACACATACCTGCCAGAGGTCTATCCTGGGTCTGAAGAGTCCACGCTGGTCTCCAGCCACTCATCATCTCAGCACACACTTTGCCTGCACACGTGGAATCCGCCTCTCTGCACGAATGCCTTCTCCTGCTAGGAAACACACGATGGCACTCAGCCAAAGGAGAGCACAGGCAAAGTCAACTGAAGCCTCCATTTTCAAGAGTTTGCCCTCTGCTGGGCCACAGCCTCCGCTGGCACAGTGCATGTGTGTCACTTCTCCGAAGACAAGGCCGCAATCCGGGCGTCCAGGGCCCCAGCAGTCCAGAGTCTGCGCATGGCGGCATATGGATCACCTCTTTGCCACGTACAGGAGGGAGGCCTGGGCCCTACACTGGCTCCGCTAGAGCTCCACGACCTCAGCTATTTTCCCTGACCTTTGGCCCGTGCCCTCGTGTGTGTGTCATCCCGAGTTACACTTCTTCTCCGACCACTCTGAATCCGCCACCTGCGGATACATGAGCATGAAAATCAACATCTCTCACTGCCTGCAGTGTCACAGGTCACCAGGTGTCTAGGCTCAGGCTGACCTTGGCTGTCTTCTGCCCAGGCAAGGAGCCTAATCCTTCAAAGGCAACGAGGACATGTGGTCATTGGCCGACATTCATTCTTTCATCCACACAGCGGTCTAGATGAGGCTAAAGAGGCCAGGTAGGCCAGGTGAAGGCTGAGTGCGGGACCTAAGGCTTCTTTCCCAATCACCATGGAGACAGCCACCGCAAGGCTGGCCGGAACTTCTGACGGGGACGGGTCACAAACACCCAGCCAATAGGAGAGGTCCAGCCTAAGCGGCCACTTCCGCAGTGCCCTCCATTTTACCCATGGACACACGACGGCCCCTTCTCTTTTGGGCCACAAAATCCAGGGCACCCAGGGAATCACCTCACAGTAGGCAGCCCCTGATGTGGACACGTTCCACACACTGGGCCGGCAGGCAGGTTCCACTTTTCCACTTACGCTAGGATATCAGTAGGCAAGGCGCCCTTCCTCAGCATCTATGGCCCCTCTGTGTATGTGTTCATTCGGAGAAATCTCTTCCTTCTGCCCCTGAGACACATCACAAGTATGAGGGGCCTGAGAGAGAGCCTAGACATGAAACGGGGGAGGCTTCTGGCTGTAGTGCTTCCCCGTGGGTAGAGAAGACCAGGTAGTCTCTCTGGAAGGTCTTAGCTTCTGTTGACTGACACGGACAATACAGTAGGGGCGGACTCTGGCCAGGTGGAGCTTGTGGGCAGATGCAACCCCTCCGGCGACGAATAATTCCGCTGCTGCTTTGTATGGTGAAAACCTCCCCCCGCCAAGTGGGATGGGTAGAGAACACTGACCCACACCCTCCAGGGGCCTCTCCTGGGACTAAAGATCCCAACATGGTCTCAACGTCGTCACCCTCTCAGCACACACCTTTCCTGCACACGTAATCCTGCCTTTCTCCAGCAGGGCCCTATCCTACCAGGAAAAAAAGCAAGCCGCTCAAAAAGGCCGATGCCAGGGAAATCGAGGAAACACTGCCATTTTCCAAATTTTGGCTGTCTACATGTCCCCGCCTCCGCTGCAAGGCCGCGTATGTGGCCGGGCTCCGAAGGCAAGGCCGAAATCCTGGCAGCCTGGGCCCCAGCAGTCCCATGGTTTATGGACGGGGGGACACGGATGACCTGTTCGCCACATACAGGAGGGATCCTTGGGCCCTTCACTGGCTCGCCATTCAGCTCCACGACGTCCACTACCGGCCCTGGCCTTTGCTTTGGCTGGTGCCCCACGGAACGTGTGCTCCGGAGCGATGTTTCTCCACCCATCACTATCATTCTGCCACCAGGGGATGTATGAGTGTGGGAGTCACCATTTGTCACTGGCAGCAGTGTCACAAGGCAGTAGACTTCCAGGTACCCGCTGACCTAGGCTGCCTTCTACCCCAGGCAAGGTCCCCAATCCTTTATCCCAGATGCTGACACCCGGGCACTGGCGGACATTCATTTGGAGCAACACACAGGTCTGAGTGAGGGTCAGCGGGCCAGGTAGGTGAAGTCAAGGCCAGGTGGGCGGGGCTGAGGCTCCTTTGCCATCACCATAGAGACAGTCCCCCCACCGCAAGGGTGGGCGGAGCTTGTGATGGGCCTGCTGACAAGACTTGAGCCAATGGCAGAGATCCGGCCCGCCAGGCAGATGACACAGGGCCCTCCATTGTGACCTATGACACCTAGTGGCCACAGGATTTGAGCACACCCTGGGAAAGGCTACGCAGGCACAAGGGAGCCCCTGGTGCGGACTGCTTCAGGGCATTGGCACAGCAGGCCAGGTACCTCTTTCCCACTTTCCTCAGGATATCACTACGCAAGGCATCCCCACTCAGCATCTCTTGCCTCTCTCTGTCTCTCTCTGGATGTGTTCGTTCTCTCAAATCTCTTCCTTCTCCCCCTTGTCACTTCACACCTTGGAGTGCCTGACAGAGGGCCTAGAGACCAAAGAGCAAAGGGGGAAGGCCTCTGGCTCTACTGGTTGCCCATGGGCAGAGAAGATCTGCTAGTCTATCTGGAAGGTCTAGAGAGTAGCCATTGATTGGGGAGCCACATCACGGGCGGACCTGGCCAGTTGAAGCTTGCTGACATGCAGCAGCCTCTCCGGAGACTACTAATTCCGCGGAGAACATTCTATGCAAATACCCGGCTGAGTGCCATGGGCAGAAAACATTGACACATACCTGCCAGAGGTCTATCCTGGGTCTGAAGAGTCCACGCTGGTCTCCAGCCACTCATCATCTCAGCACACACTTTGCCTGCACACGTGGAATCCGCCTCTCTGCACGAATGCCTTCTCCTGCTAGGAAACACACGATGGCACTCAGCCAAAGGAGAGCACAGGCAAAGTCAACTGAAGCCTCCATTTTCAAGAGTTTGCCCTCTGCTGGGCCACAGCCTCCGCTGGCACAGTGCATGTGTGTCACTTCTCCAAAGACAAGGCCGCAATCCGGGCGTCCAGGGCCCCAGCAGTCCAGAGTCTGCGCATGGCGGCATATGGATCACCTCTTTGCCACGTACAGGAGGGAGGCCTGGGCCCTACACTGGCTCCGCTAGAGCTCCACGACCTCAGCTATTTTCCCTGACCTTTGGCCCGTGCCCTCGTGTGTGTGTCATCCCGAGTTACACTTCTTCTCCGACCACTCTGAATCCGCCACCTGCGGATACATGAGCATGAAAATCAACATCTCTCACTGCCTGCAGTGTCACAGGTCACCAGGTGTCTAGGCTCAGGCTGACCTTGGCTGTCTTCTGCCCAGGCAAGGAGCCTAATCCTTCAAAGGCAACGAGGACATGTGGTCATTGGCCGACATTCCTTCTTTCATCCACACAGTGGTCTAGATGAGGCTAAAGAGGCCAGGTAGGCCAGGTGAAGGCTGAGTGCGGGGCCTAAGGCTTCTTTCCCAATCACCATGGAGACAGCCACCGCAAGGCTGGCCGGAACTTCTGACGGGGACGGGTCACAAACACCCAGCCAATAGGAGAGGTCCAGCCTAAGCGGCCACTTCCGCAGTGCCCTCCATTTTACCCATGGACACACGACGGCCCCTTCTCTTTTGGGCCACAAAATCCAGGGCACCCAGGGAATCACCTCACAGTAGGCAGCCCCTGATGTGGACACGTTCCACACACTGGGCCGGCAGGCAGGTTCCACTTTTCCACTTACGCTAGGATATCAGTAGGCAAGGCGCCCTTCCTCAGCATCTATGGCCCCTCTGTGTATGTGTTCATTCGGAGAAATCTCTTCCTTCTGCCCCTGAGACACATCACAAGTATGAGGGGCCTGAGAGAGAGCCTAGACATGAAACGGGGGAGGCTTCTGGCTGTAGTGCTTCCCCGTGGGTAGAGAAGACCAGGTAGTCTCTCTGGAAGGTCTTAGCTTCTGTTGACTGACACGGACAATACAGTAGGGGCGGACTCTGGCCAGGTGGAGCTTGTGGGCAGATGCAACCCCTCCGGCGACGAATAATTCCGCTGCTGCTTTGTATGGTGAAAACCTCCCCCCGCCAAGTGGGATGGGTAGAGAACACTGACCCACACCCTCCAGGGGCCTCTCCTGGGACTAAAGATCCCAACATGGTCTCAACGTCGTCACCCTCTCAGCACACACCTTTCCTGCACACGTAATCCTGCCTTTCTCCAGCAGGGCCCTATCCTACCAGGAAAAAAAGCAAGCCGCTCAAAAAGGCCGATGCCAGGGAAATCGAGGAAACACTGCCATTTTCCAAATTTTGGCTGTCTACATGTCCCCGCCTCCGCTGCAAGGCCGCGTATGTGGCCGGGCTCCGAAGGCAAGGCCGAAATCCTGGCAGCCTGGGCCCCAGCAGTCCCATGGTTTATGGACGGGGGGACACGGATGACCTGTTCGCCACATACAGGAGGGATCCTTGGGCCCTTCACTGGCTCGCCATTCAGCTCCACGACGTCCACTACCGGCCCTGGCCTTTGCTTTGGCTGGTGCCCCACGGAACGTGTGCTCCGGAGCGATGTTTCTCCACCCATCACTATCATTCTGCCACCAGGGGATGTGTGAGTGTGGGAGTCACCATTTGTCACTGGCAGCAGTGTCACAAGGCAGTAGACTTCCAGGTACCCGCTGACCTAGGCTGCCTTCTACCCCAGGCAAGGTCCCCAATCCTTTATCCCAGATGCTGACACCCGGGCACTGGCGGACATTCATTTGGAGCAACACACAGGTCTGAGTGAGGGTCAGCGGGCCAGGTAGGTGAAGTCAAGGCCAGGTGGGCGGGGCTGAGGCTCCTTTGCCATCACCATAGAGACAGTCCCCCCACCGCAAGGGTGGGCGGAGCTTGTGATGGGCCTGCTGACAAGACTTGAGCCAATGGCAGAGATCCGGCCCGCCAGGCAGATGACACAGGGCCCTCCATTGTGACCTATGACACCTAGTGGCCACAGGATTTGAGCACACCCTGGGAAAGGCTACGCAGGCACAAGGGAGCCCCTGGTGCGGACTGCTTCAGGGCATTGGCACAGCAGGCCAGGTACCTCTTTCCCACTTTCCTCAGGATATCACTACGCAAGGCATCCCCACTCAGCATCTCTTGCCTCTCTCTGTCTCTCTCTGGATGTGTTCGTTCTCTCAAATCTCTTCCTTCTCCCCCTTGTCACTTCACACCTTGGAGTGCCTGACAGAGGGCCTAGAGACCAAAGAGCAAAGGGGGAAGGCCTCTGGCTCTACTGGTTGCCCATGGGCAGAGAAGATCTGCTAGTCTATCTGGAAGGTCTAGAGAGTAGCCATTGATTGGGGAGCCACATCACGGGCGGACCTGGCCAGTTGAAGCTTGCTGACATGCAGCAGCCTCTCCGGAGACTACTAATTCCGCGGAGAACATTCTATGCAAATACCCGGCTGAGTGCCATGGGCAGAAAACATTGACACATACCTGCCAGAGGTCTATCCTGGGTCTGAAGAGTCCACGCTGGTCTCCAGCCACTCATCATCTCAGCACACACTTTGCCTGCACACGTGGAATCCGCCTCTCTGCACGAATGCCTTCTCCTGCTAGGAAACACACGATGGCACTCAGCCAAAGGAGAGCACAGGCAAAGTCAACTGAAGCCTCCATTTTCAAGAGTTTGCCCTCTGCTGGGCCACAGCCTCCGCTGGCACAGTGCATGTGTGTCACTTCTCCGAAGACAAGGCCGCAATCCGGGCGTCCAGGGCCCCAGCAGTCCAGAGTCTGCGCATGGCGGCATATGGATCACCTCTTTGCCACGTACAGGAGGGAGGCCTGGGCCCTACACTGGCTCCGCTAGAGCTCCACGACCTCAGCTATTTTCCCTGACCTTTGGCCCGTGCCCTCGTGTGTGTGTCATCCCGAGTTACACTTCTTCTCCGACCACTCTGAATCCGCCACCTGCGGATACATGAGCATGAAAATCAACATCTCTCACTGCCTGCAGTGTCACAGGTCACCAGGTGTCTAGGCTCAGGCTGACCTTGGCTGTCTTCTGCCCAGGCAAGGAGCCTAATCCTTCAAAGGCAACGAGGACATGTGGTCATTGGCCGACATTCCTTCTTTCATCCACACAGTGGTCTAGATGAGGCTAAAGAGGCCAGGTAGGCCAGGTGAAGGCTGAGTGCGGGGCCTAAGGCTTCTTTCCCAATCACCATGGAGACAGCCACCGCAAGGCTGGCCGGAACTTCTGACGGGGACGGGTCACAAACACCCAGCCAATAGGAGAGGTCCAGCCTAAGCGGCCACTTCCGCAGTGCCCTCCATTTTACCCATGGACACACGACGGCCCCTTCTCTTTTGGGCCACAAAATCCAGGGCACCCAGGGAATCACCTCACAGTAGGCAGCCCCTGATGTGGACACGTTCCACACACTGGGCCGGCAGGCAGGTTCCACTTTTCCACTTACGCTAGGATATCAGTAGGCAAGGCGCCCTTCCTCAGCATCTATGGCCCCTCTGTGTATGTGTTCATTCGGAGAAATCTCTTCCTTCTGCCCCTGAGACACATCACAAGTATGAGGGGCCTGAGAGAGAGCCTAGACATGAAACGGGGGAGGCTTCTGGCTGTAGTGCTTCCCCGTGGGTAGAGAAGACCAGGTAGTCTCTCTGGAAGGTCTTAGCTTCTGTTGACTGACACGGACAATACAGTAGGGGCGGACTCTGGCCAGGTGGAGCTTGTGGGCAGATGCAACCCCTCCGGCGACGAATAATTCCGCTGCTGCTTTGTATGGTGAAAACCTCCCCCCGCCAAGTGGGATGGGTAGAGAACACTGACCCACACCCTCCAGGGGCCTCTCCTGGGACTAAAGATCCCAAAATGGTCTCAACGTCGTCACCCTCTCAGCACACACCTTTCCCGCACACGTAATCCTGCCATTCTCCGGCAGGGCCCTATCCTACCAGGAAAAAAAGCAAGCCGCTCAAAAAGGCCGATGCCAGGGAAATCGAGGAAACACTGCCATTTTCCAAATTTTGGCTGTCTACATGTCCCCGCCTCCGCTGCAAGGCCGCGTATGTGGCCGGGCTCCGAAGGCAAGGCCGAAATCCTGGCAGCCTGGGCCCCAGCAGTCCCATGGTTTATGGACGGGGGGACACGGATGACCTGTTCGCCACATACAGGAGGGATCCTTGGGCCCTTCACTGGCTCGCCATTCAGCTCCACGACGTCCACTACCGGCCCTGGCCTTTGCTTTGGCTGGTGCCCCACGGAACGTGTGCTCCGGAGCGATGTTTCTCCACCCATCACTATCATTCTGCCACCAGGGGATGTGTGAGTGTGGGAGTCACCATTTGTCACTGGCAGCAGTGTCACAAGGCAGTAGACTTCCAGGTACCCGCTGACCTAGGCTGCCTTCTGCCCCAGGCAAGGTCCCCAATCCTTTATCCCAGATGCTGACACCCGGGCACTGGCGGACATTCATTTGGAACAACACACAGGTCTGAGTGAGGGTCAACGGGCCAGGTAGGTGAAGTCAAGGCCAGGTGGGCGGGGCTGAGGCTCCTTTGCCATCACCATAGAGACAGTCCCCCCACCGCAAGAGTGGGCGGAGCTTGTGATGGGCCTGCTGACAAGACTTGAGCCAATGGCAGAGATCCGGCCTGCCAGGCAGATGACACAGGGCCCTCCATTGTGACCTATGACACCTAGTGGCCACAGGATTTGAGCACACCCTGGGAAAGGCTACGCAGGCACAAGGGAGCCCCTGGTGCGGACTGCTTCAGGGCATTGGCACAGCAGGCCAGGTACCTCTTTCCCACTTTCCTCAGGATATCACTACGCAAGGCATCCCCACTCAGCATCTCTTGCCTCTCTCTGTCTCTCTCTGGACGTGTTCGTTCTCTCAAATCTCTTCCTTCTCCCCCTTGTCACTTCACACCTAGGAGTGCCTGACAGAGGGCCTAGAGACCAAAGAGCAAAGGGGGAAGGCCTCTGGCTCTACTGGTTGCCCATGGGCAGAGAAGATCTGCTAGTCTATCTGGAAGGTCTAGAGAGTAGCCATTGATTGGGGAGCCACATCACGGGCGGACCTGGCCAGGTGAAGCTTGCTGACATGCAGCAGCCTCTCCGGAGACTACTAATTCCGCGGAGAACTTTCTATGCAAATACCCGGCTGAGTGCCATGGGCAGAAAACATTGACACATACCTGCCAGAGGTCTATCCTGGGTCTGAAGAGTCCACCCTGGTCTCCAGCCACTCATCATCTCAGCACACACTTTGCCTGCACACGTGGAATCCGCCTCTCTCCACGAATGCCTTCTCCTGCTAGGAAACACACGATGGCACTCAGCCAAAGGAGAGCACAGGCAAAGTCAACTGAAACCTCCATTTTCAAGAGTTTGCCCTCTGCTGGGCCACAGCCTCCGCTGGCACAGTGCATGTGTGTCACTTCTCCGAAGACAAGGCCGCAATCCGGGCGTCCAGGGCCCCAGCAGTCCAGAGTCTGCGCATGGCGGCATATGGATCACCTCTTTGCCACGTACAGGAGGGAGGCCTGGGCCCTACTCTGGCTCCGCTAGAGCTCCACGACCTCAGCTATTTTCCCTGACCTTTGGCCCGTGCCCTCGTGTGTGTGTCATCCCTAGTTACACTTCTTCTCCGGCCACTCTGAATCCACCACCTGCAGATACATGAGCATGGAAATGAACATCTGTCACTGCCTGCAGTGTCACAGGTCACCAGGTATCTAGGCTCAGGCTGACCTTGGCTGTCTTCTGCCCAGGAAAGGAGCCTAATCCTTCAAAGGCAACGAGGACATGTGGTCATTGGCCGACATTCATTCTTTCATCCACACAGCGGTCTAGATGAGGCTAAAGAGGCCAGGTAGGCCAGGTGAAGGCTGAGTGTGGGGCCTAAGGCTTCTTTCCCAATCACCATGGAGACAGCCACCGCAAGGCTGGCCGGAACTTCTGACGGGGACGGGTCACAAACACCCAGCCAATAGGAGAGGTCCAGCCTAAGCGGCCACTTCCGCAGTGCCCTCCATTTTACCCATGGACACACGACGGCCCCTTCTCTTTTGGGCCACAAAATCCAGGGCACCCAGGGAATCACCTCACAGTAGGCAGCCCCTGATGTGGACACGTTCCACACACTGGGCCGGCAGGCAGGTTCCACTTTTCCACTTACGCTAGGATATCAGTAGGCAAGGCGCCCGTCCTCAGCATCTATGGCCCCTCTGTGTATGTGTTCATTCGGAGAAATCTCTTCCTTCTGCCCCTGAGACACATCACAAGTATGAGGGGCCTGAGAGAGAGCCTAGACATGAAACGGGGGAGGCTTCTGGCTGTAGTGCTTCCCCGTGGGTAGAGAAGAGCAGGTAGTCTCTCTGGAAGGTCTTAGCTTCTGTTGACTGACATGGACAATACAGTAGGGGCGGACCCTGGCCAGGTGGAGCTTGTGGGCAGATGCAACCCCTCCGGCGACGAATAATTCCGCTGCTGCTTTGTATGGTGAAAACCTCCCCCCGCCAAGTGGGATGGGTAGAGAACACTGACCCACACCCTCCAGGGGCCTCTCCTGGGACTAAAGATCCCAACATGGTCTCAACGTCGTCACCCTCTCAGCACACACCTTTCCTGCACACGTAATCCTGCCTTTCTCTGGCAGGGCCCTATCCTACCAGGAAAAAAAGCAAGCCGCTCAAAAAGGCCGATGCCAGGGAAATCGAGGAAACACTGCCATTTTCCAAATTTTGGCTGTCTACATGTCCCCGCCTCCGCTGCAAGGCCGCGTATGTGGCCGGGCTCCGAAGGCAAGGCCGAAATCCTGGCAGCCTGGGCCGCAGCAGTCCCATGCTTTATGGACGGGGGGACACGGATGACCTGTTCGCCACATACAGGAGGGATCCTTGGGCCCTTCACTGGCTCGCCATTCAGCTCCACGACGTCCACTACGGGCCCTGGCCTTTGCTTTGGCTGGTGCCCCACGGAACGTGTGCTCCGGAGCGATGTTTCTCCACCCATCACTATCATTCTGCCACCAGGGGATGTGTGAGTGTGGGAGTCACCATTTGTCACTGGCAGCAGTGTCACAAGGCAGTAGACTTCCATGTACCCGCTGACCTAGGCTGCCTTCTGCCCCAGGCAAGGTCCCCAATCCTTTATCCCAGATGCTGACACCCGGGCACTGGCGGACATTCATTTGGAGCAACACACAGGTCTGAGTGAGGGTCAGCGGGCCAGGTAGGTGAAGTCAAGGCCAGGTGGGCGGGGCTGAGGCTCCTTTGCCATCACCATAGAGACAGTCCCCCCACCGCAAGAGTGGGCGGAGCTTGTGATGGGCCTGCTGACAAGACTTAAGCCAATGGCAGAGATCCGGCCCGCCAGGCAGATGACACAGGGCCCTCCATTGTGACCTATGACACCTAGTGGCCACAGGATTTGAGCACACCCTGGGAAAGGCTACGCAGGCACAAGGGAGCCCCTGGTGCGGACTGCTTCAGGGCATTGGCACAGCAGGCCAGGGTCCAATTTGCCCACTTTCCTCAGGATATCAGTACGCAAGACATCCCCACTCAGCATCTCCTGCCTCTCTCTCTGTCTCTCTCTCTCTCTGTATGTGTTCATTCTCTGAAATCTCTTCCTTCTCCCCCCCAGGCACTTCACAGCTTGGAGTGCCTGACAGAGTGTCTAGAGACGAAAGGGCAATGGGGGAAGGCCTCTGGCTGTACTGGTTGCCCAAGGGCAGAGAAGATCTGGTAGTCTATCTGGAAGGACTAGGGAGTAGTGATTGATTGGGGAGCTACATCACGGCTGAACCCTGGCCGGGTGAAGCTTGTTGACACGGGGCAGCCTCTCCGGAGACTACTAATTCCGCTGATAACATTGTATTCAAATACCCGGCTGAGTGCCATGGGCAGAAAACATTGACACATACCTGCCAGAGGCCTATCCTGGGTCTGAAGAGTCCACCCTGGTCTCCAGCGACTCATCATCTCAGCACACACTTTGCCGGCACACATGGAATCCACCTCTCTCCAGGAATGCTTCTCCTGCTAGGAAACACAGGATGGCACTCAGCCAAAGGAGAACACAGGCAAAGTCAAATGAAGCCCGCATTTTCAAGATTTTGCTTCTGCTGGGCCACAGCCCCCGGTGGCACACTGCATGCGCGTCACTTCTCCAAAGACAAGGCCGAAATCCGGGCGTCCAGGGCCCCAGCAGTCCAGAGTCTGCGCATGGCGGCATATGGATCACCTCTTTGCCACGTACAGGAGGGAGGCCTGGGCCGTACACTGGCTCCGCTAGAGCTCCACGACCTCAGCTATTTTCCCTGACCTTTGGCCCGTGCCCTCGTGTGTGTGTCATCCCTAGTTACACTTCTTCTCCGACCACTCTGAATCCGCCACCTGCGGATACATGAGCATGAAAATCAACATCTCTCACTGCCTGCAGTGTCACAGGTCACCAGGTGTCTAGGCTCAGGCTGACCTTGGCTGTCTTCTGCCCAGGCAAGGAGCCTAACCCTTCAAAGGCAACGAGGACATGTGGTCATTGGCCGACATTCATTCTTTCATCCACACAGCGGTCTAGATGAGGCTAAAGAGGCCAGGTAGGCCAGGTGAAGGCTGAGTGCGGGGCCTAAGGCTTCTTTCCCAATCACCATGGAGACAGCCACCGCAAGGCTGGCCGGAACTTCTGACGGGGACGGGTCACAAACACCGAGCCAATAGGAGAGGTCCAGCCTAAGCGGCCACTTCCGCAGTGCCCTCCATTTTACCCATGGACACACGACGGCCCCTTCTCTTTTGGGCCACAAAATCCAGGGCACCCAGGGAATCACCTCACAGTAGGCAGCCCCTGATGTGGACACGTTCCACACACTGGGCCGGCAGGCAGGTTCCACTTTTCCACTTACGCTAGGATATCAGTAGGCAAGGCGCCCGTCCTCAGCATCTATGGCCCCTCTGTGTATGTGTTCATTCGGAGAAATCTCTTCCTTCTGCCCCTGAGACACATCACAAGTATGAGGGGCCTGAGAGAGAGCCTAGACATGAAACGGGGGAGGCTTCTGGCTGTAGTGCTTCCCCGTGGGTAGAGAAGAGCAGGTAGTCTCTCTGGAAGGTCTTAGCTTCTGTTGACTGACATGGACAATACAGTAGGGGCGGACCCTGGCCAGGTGGAGCTTGTGGGCAGATGCAACCCCTCCGGCGACCAATAATTCCGCTGCTGCTTTGTATGGTGAAAACCTCCCCCCGCCAAGTGGGATGGGTAGAGAACACTGACCCACACCCTCCAGGGGCCTCTCCTGGGACTAAAGATCCCAACATGGTCTCAACGTCGTCACCCTCTCAGCACACACCTTTCCTGCACACGTAATCCTGCCTTTCTCTGGCAGGGCCCTATCCTACCAGGAAAAAAAGCAAGCCGCTCAAAAAGGCCGATGCCAGGAAGATCGAGGAAACACTGCCATTTTCCAAATTTTGGCTGTCTACATGTCCCCGCCTCCGCTGCAAGGCCGCGTATGTGGCCGGGCTCCGAAGGCAAGGCCGAAATCCTGGCAGCCTGGGCCCCAGCAGTCCCATGGTTTATGGACGGGGGGACACGGATGACCTGTTCGCCACATACAGGAGGGATCCTTGGGCCCTTCACTGGCTCGCCATTCAGCTCCACGACGTCCACTACCGGCCCTGGCCTTTGCTTTGGCTGGTGCCCCACGGAACGTGTGCTCCGGAGCGATGTTTCTCCACCCATCACTATCATTCTGCCACCAGGGGATGTGTGAGTGTGGGAGTCACCATTTGTCACTGGCAGCAGTGTCACAAGGCAGTAGACTTCCAGGTACCCGCTGACCTAGGCTGCCTTCTGCCCCAGGCAAGGTCCCCAATCCTTTATCCCAGATGCTGACACCCGGGCACTGGCGGACATTCATTTGGAGCAACACACAGGTCTGAGTGAGGGTCAGCGGGCCAGGTAGGTAAAGTCAAGGCCAGGTGGGCGGGGCTGAGGCTCCTTTGCCATCACCATAGAGACAGTCCCCCCACCGCAAGAGTGGGCGGAGCTTGTGATGGGCCTGCTGACAAGACTTGAGCCATTGGCAGAGATCCGGCCCGCCAGGCAGATGACACAGGGCCCTCCATTGTGACCTATGACACCTAGTGGCCACAGGATTTGAGCACACCCTGGGAAAGGCTACGCAGGCACAAGGGAGCCCCTGGTGCGGACTGCTTCAGGGCATTGGCACAGCAGGCCAGGTACCTCTTTCCCACTTTCCTCAGGATATCACTACGCAAGGCATCCCCACTCAGCATCTCTTGCCTCTCTCTGTCTCTCTCTGCTTGTGTTCCTTCTCTGAAATCTCTTCCTTCTCCCCCTTGTCACTTCACACCTTGGAGTGCCTGACAGAGGGCCTAGAGACCAAAGAGCAAAGGGGGAAGGCCTCTGGCTCTACTGGTTGCCCATGGGCAGAGAAGATCTGCTAGTCTATCTGGAAGGTCTAGAGAGTAGCCATTGATTGGGGAGCCACATCACGGGCGGACCTGGCCAGGTGAAGCTTGCTGACATGCAGCAGCCTCTCCGGAGACTACTAATTCCGCGGAGAACATTCTATGCAAATACCCGGCTGAGTGCCATGGGCAGAAAACATTGACACATACCTGCCAGAGGTCTATCCTGGGTCTGAAGAGTCCACCCTGGTCTCCAGCCACTCATCATCTCAGCACACACTTTGCCTGCACACGTGGAATCCGCCTCTCTCCACGAATGCCTTCTCCTGCTAGGAAACACACGATGGCACTCAGCCAAAGGAGAGCACAGGCAAAGTCAAGTGAAGCCCCCATTTTCAAGAGTTTGCCCTCTGCTGGGCCACAGCCTCCGCTGGCACAGTGCATGTGTGTCACTTCTCCGAAGACAAGGCCGCAATCCGGGCGTCCAGGGCCCCAGCAGTCCAGAGTCTGCGCATGGCGGCATATGGATCACCTCTTTGCCACGTACAGGAGGGAGGCCTGGGCCCTACACTGGCTCCGCTAGAGCTCCACGACCTCAGCTATTTTCCCTGACCTTTGGCCCGTGCCCTCGTGTGTGTGTCATCCCGAGTTACACTTCTTCTCCGACCACTCTGAATCCGCCACCTGCGGATACATGAGCATGAAAATCAACATCTCTCACTGCCTGCAGTGTCACAGGTCACCAGGTGTCTAGGCTCAGGCTGACCTTGGCTGTCTTCTGCCCAGGCAAGGAGCCTAACCCTTCAAAGGCAACGAGGACATGTGGTCATTGGCCGACATTCATTCTTTCATCCACACAGCGGTCTAGATGAGGCTAAAGAGGCCAGGTAGGCCAGGTGAAGGCTGAGTGCGGGGCCTAAGGCTTCTTTCCCAATCACCATGGAGACAGCCACCGCAAGGCTGGCCGGAACTTCTGACGGGGACGGGTCACAAACACCCAGCCAATAGGAGAGGTCCAGCCTAAGCGGCCACTTCCGCAGTGCCCTCCATTTTACCCATGGACACACGACGGCCCCTTCTCTTTTGGGCCACAAAATCCAGGGCACCCAGGGAATCACCTCACAGTAGGCAGCCCCTGATGTGGACACGTTCCACACACTGGGCCGGCAGGCAGGTTCCACTTTTCCACTTACGCTAGGATATCAGTAGGCAAGGCGCCCGTCCTCAGCATCTATGGCCCCTCTGTGTATGTGTTCATTCGGAGAAATCTCTTCCTTCTGCCCCTGAGACACATCACAAGTATGAGGGGCCTGAGAGAGAGCCTAGACATGAAACGGGGGAGGCTTCTGGCTGTAGTGCTTCCCCGTGGGTAGAGAAGAGCAGGTAGTCTCTCTGGAAGGTCTTAGCTTCTGTTGACTGACATGGACAATACAGTAGGGGCGGACCCTGGCCAGGTGGAGCTTGTGGGCAGATGCAACCCCTCCGGCGACCAATAATTCCGCTGCTGCTTTGTATGGTGAAAACCTCCCCCCGCCAAGTGGGATGGGTAGAGAACACTGACCCACACCCGCCAGGGGCCTCTCCTGGGACTAAAGATCCCAACATGGTCTCAACGTCGTCACCCTCTCAGCACACACCTTTCCTGCACACGTAATCCTGCCTTTCTCTGGCAGGGCCCTATCCTACCAGGAAAAAAAGCAAGCCGCTCAAAAAGGCCGATGCCAGGAAGATCGAGGAAACACTGCCATTTTCCAAATTTTGGCTGTCTACATGTCCCCGCCTCCGCTGCAAGGCCGCGTATGTGGCCGGGCTCCGAAGGCAAGGCCGAAATCCTGGCAGCCTGGGCCCCAGCAGTCCCATGGTTTATGGACGGGGGGACACGGATGACCTGTTCGCCACATACAGGAGGGATCCTTGGGCCCTTCACTGGCTCGCCATTCAGCTCCACGACGTCCACTACCGGCCCTGGCCTTTGCTTTGGCTGGTGCCCCACGGAACGTGTGCTCCGGAGCGATGTTTCTCCACCCATCACTATCATTCTGCCACCAGGGGATGTGTGAGTGTGGGAGTCACCATTTGTCACTGGCAGCAGTGTCACAAGGCAGTAGACTTCCAGGTACCCGCTGACCTAGGCTGCCTTCTGCCCCAGGCAAGGTCCCCAATCCTTTATCCCAGATGCTGACACCCGGGCACTGGCGGACATTCATTTGGAGCAACACACAGGTCTGAGTGAGGGTCAGCGGGCCAGGTAGGTAAAGTCAAGGCCAGGTGGGCGGGGCTGAGGCTCCTTTGCCATCACCATAGAGACAGTCCCCCCACCGCAAGAGTGGGCGGAGCTTGTGATGGGCCTGCTGACAAGACTTGAGCCATTGGCAGAGATCCGGCCCACCAGGCAGATGACACAGGGCCCTCCATTGTGACCTATGACACCTAGTGGCCACAGGATTTGAGCACACCCTGGGAAAGGCTACGCAGGCACAAGGGAGCCCCTGGTGCGGACTGCTTCAGGGCATTGGCACAGCAGGCCAGGTACCTCTTTCCCACTTTCCTCAGGATATCACTACGCAAGGCATCCCCACTCAGCATCTCTTGCCTCTCTCTGTCTCTCTCTGCTTGTGTTCCTTCTCTGAAATCTCTTCTTTCTCCCCCTTGTCACTTCACACCTTGGAGTGCCTGACAGAGGGCCTAGAGACCAAAGAGCAAAGGGGGAAGGCCTCTGGCTCTACTGGTTGCCCATGGGCAGAGAAGATCTGCTAGTCTATCTGGAAGGTCTAGAGAGTAGCCATTGATTGGGGAGCCACATCACGGGCGGACCTGGCCAGGTGAAGCTTGCTGACATGCAGCAGCCTCTCCGGAGACTACTAATTCCGCGGAGAACATTCTATGCAAATACCCGGCTGAGTGCCATGGGCAGAAAACATTGACACATACCTGCCAGAGGTCTATCCTGGGTCTGAAGAGTCTACCCTGGTCTCCAGCCACTCATCATCTCAGCACACACTTTGCCTGCACACGTGGAATCCGCCTCTCTCCACGAATGCCTTCTCCTGCTAGGAAACACACGATGGCACTCAGCCAAAGGAGAGCACAGGCAAAGTCAAGTGAAGCCCCCATTTTCAAGAGTTTGCCCTCTGCTGGGCCACAGCCTCCGCTGGCACAGTGCATGTGTGTCACTTCTCCGAAGACAAGGCCGCAATCCGGGCGTCCAGGGCCCCAGCAGTCCAGAGTCTGCGCATGGCGGCATATGGATCACCTCTTTGCCACGTACAGGAGGGAGGCCTGGGCCCTACACTGGCTCCGCTAGAGCTCCACGACCTCAGCTATTTTCCCTGACCTTTGGCCCGTGCCCTCGTGTGTGTGTCATCCCGAGTTACACTTCTTCTCCGACCACTCTGAATCCGCCACCTGCGGATACATGAGCATGAAAATCAACATCTCTCACTGCCTGCAGTGTCACAGGTCACCAGGTGTCTAGGCTCAGGCTGACCTTGGCTGTCTTCTGCCCAGGCAAGGAGCCTAACCCTTCAAAGGCAACGAGGACATGTGGTCATTGGCCGACATTCATTCTTTCATCCACACAGCGGTCTAGATGAGGCTAAAGAGGCCAGGTAGGCCAGGTGAAGGCTGAGTGCGGGGCCTAAGGCTTCTTTCCCAATCACCATGGAGACAGCCACCGCAAGGCTGGCCGGAACTTCTGACGGGGACGGGTCACAAACACCCAGCCAATAGGAGAGGTCCAGCCTAAGCGGCCACTTCCGCAGTGCCCTCCATTTTCCCCATGGACACACGACGGCCCCTTCTCTTTTGGGCCACAAAATCCAGGGCACCCAGGGAATCACCTCACAGTAGGCAGCCCCTGATGTGGACACGTTCCACACACTGGGCCGGCAGGCAGGTTCCACTTTTCCACTTACGCTAGGATATCAGTAGGCAAGGCGCCCGTCCTCAGCATCTATGGCCCCTCTGTGTATGTGTTCATTCGGAGAAATCTCTTCCTTCTGCCCCTGAGACACATCACAAGTATGAGGGGCCTGAGAGAGAGCCTAGACATGAAACGGGGGAGGCTTCTGGCTGTAGTGCTTCCCCGTGGGTAGAGAAGAGCAGGTAGTCTCTCTGGAAGGTCTTAGCTTCTGTTGACTGACATGGACAATACAGTAGGGGCGGACCCTGGCCAGGTGGAGCTTGTGGGCAGATGCAACCCCTCCGGCGACCAATAATTCCGCTGCTGCTTTGTATGGTGAAAACCTCCCCCCGCCAAGTGGGATGGGTAGAGAACACTGACCCACACCCGCCAGGGGCCTCTCCTGGGACTAAAGATCCCAACATGGTCTCAACGTCGTCACCCTCTCAGCACACACCTTTCCTGCACACGTAATCCTGCCTTTCTCTGGCAGGGCCCTATCCTACCAGGAAAAAAAGCAAGCCGCTCAAAAAGGCCGATGCCAGGAAGATCGAGGAAACACTGCCATTTTCCAAATTTTGGCTGTCTACATGTCCCCGCCTCCGCTGCAAGGCCGCGTATGTGGCCGGGCTCCGAAGGCAAGGCCGAAATCCTGGCAGCCTGGGACCCAGCAGTCCCATGGTTTATGGACGGGGGGACACGGATGACCTGTTCGCCACATACAGGAGGGATCCTTGGGCCCTTCACTGGCTCGCCATTCAGCTCCACGACGTCCACTACCGGCCCTGGCCTTTGCTTTGGCTGGTGCCCCACGGAACGTGTGCTCCGGAGCGATGTTTCTCCACCCATCACTATCATTCTGCCACCAGGGGATGTGTGAGTGTGGGAGTCACCATTTGTCACTGGCAGCAGTGTCACAAGGCAGTAGACTTCCAGGTACCCGCTGACCTAGGCTGCCTTCTGCCCCAGGCAAGGTCCCCAATCCTTTATCCCAGATGCTGACACCCGGGCACTGGCGGACATTCATTTGGAGCAACACACAGGTCTGAGTGAGGGTCAGCGGGCCAGGTAGGTAAAGTCAAGGCCAGGTGGGCGGGGCTGAGGCTCCTTTGCCATCACCATAGAGACAGTCCCCCCACCGCAAGAGTGGGCGGAGCTTGTGATGGGCCTGCTGACAAGACTTGAGCCATTGGCAGAGATCCGGCCCGCCAGGCAGATGACACAGGGCCCTCCATTGTGACCTATGACACCTAGTGGCCACAGGATTTGAGCACACCCTGGGAAAGGCTACGCAGGCACAAGGGAGCCCCTGGTGCGGACTGCTTCAGGGCATTGGCACAGCAGGCCAGGTACCTCTTTCCCACTTTCCTCAGGATATCACTACGCAAGGCATCCCCACTCAGCATCTCTTGCCTCTCTCTGTCTCTCTCTGCTTGTGTTCCTTCTCTGAAATCTCTTCCTTCTCCCCCTTGTCACTTCACACCTTGGAGTGCCTGACAGAGGGCCTAGAGACCAAAGAGCAAAGGGGGAAGGCCTCTGGCTCTACTGGTTGCCCATGGGCAGAGAAGATCTGCTAGTCTATCTGGAAGGTCTAGAGAGTAGCCATTGATTGGGGAGCCACATCACGGGCGGACCTGGCCAGGTGAAGCTTGCTGACATGCAGCAGCCTCTCCGGAGACTACTAATTCCGCGGAGAACATTCTATGCAAATACCCGGCTGAGTGCCATGGGCAGAAAACATTGACACATACCTGCCAGAGGTCTATCCTGGGTCTGAAGAGTCCACCCTGGTCTCCAGCCACTCATCATCTCAGCACACACTTTGCCTGCACACGTGGAATCCGCCTCTCTCCACGAATGCCTTCTCCTGCTAGGAAACACACGATGGCACTCAGCCAAAGGAGAGCACAGGCAAAGTCAAGTGAAGCCCCCATTTTCAAGAGTTTGCCCTCTGCTGGGCCACAGCCTCCGCTGGCACAGTGCATGTGTGTCACTTCTCCGAAGACAAGGCCGCAATCCGGGCGTCCAGGGCCCCAGCAGTCCAGAGTCTGCGCATGGCGGCATATGGATCACCTCTTTGCCACGTACAGGAGGGAGGCCTGGGCCCTACACTGGCTCCGCTAGAGCTCCACGACCTCAGCTATTTTCCCTGACCTTTGGCCCGTGCCCTCGTGTGTGTGTCATCCCGAGTTACACTTCTTCTCCGACCACTCTGAATCCGCCACCTGCGGATACATGAGCATGAAAATCAACATCTCTCACTGCCTGCAGTGTCACAGGTCACCAGGTGTCTAGGCTCAGGCTGACCTTGGCTGTCTTCTGCCCAGGCAAGGAGCCTAACCCTTCAAAGGCAACGAGGACATGTGGTCATTGGCCGACATTCATTCTTTCATCCACACAGCGGTCTAGATGAGGCTAAAGAGGCCAGGTAGGCCAGGTGAAGGCTGAGTGCGGGGCCTAAGGCTTCTTTCCCAATCACCATGGAGACAGCCACCGCAAGGCTGGCCGGAACTTCTGACGGGGACGGGTCACAAACACCCAGCCAATAGGAGAGGTCCAGCCTAAGCGGCCACTTCCGCAGTGCCCTCCATTTTCCCCATGGACACACGACGGCCCCTTCTCTTTTGGGCCACAAAATCCAGGGCACCCAGGGAATCACCTCACAGTAGGCAGCCCCTGATGTGGACACGTTCCACACACTGGGCCGGCAGGCAGGTTCCACTTTTCCACTTACGCTAGGATATCAGTAGGCAAGGCGCCCGTCCTCAGCATCTATGGCCCCTCTGTGTATGTGTTCATTCGGAGAAATCTCTTCCTTCTGCCCCTGAGACACATCACAAGTATGAGGGGCCTGAGAGAGAGCCTAGACATGAAACGGGGGAGGCTTCTGGCTGTAGTGCTTCCCCGTGGGTAGAGAAGAGCAGGTAGTCTCTCTGGAAGGTCTTAGCTTCTGTTGACTGACATGGACAATACAGTAGGGGCGGACCCTGGCCAGGTGGAGCTTGTGGGCAGATGCAACCCCTCCGGCGACCAATAATTCCGCTGCTGCTTTGTATGGTGAAAACCTCCCCCCGCCAAGTGGGATGGGTAGAGAACACTGACCCACACCCGCCAGGGGCCTCTCCTGGGACTAAAGATCCCAACATGGTCTCAACGTCGTCACCCTCTCAGCACACACCTTTCCTGCACACGTAATCCTGCCTTTCTCTGGCAGGGCCCTATCCTACCAGGAAAAAAAGCAAGCCGCTCAAAAAGGCCGATGCCAGGAAGATCGAGGAAACACTGCCATTTTCCAAATTTTGGCTGTCTACATGTCCCCGCCTCCGCTGCAAGGCCGCGTATGTGGCCGGGCTCCGAAGGCAAGGCCGAAATCCTGGCAGCCTGGGCCCCAGCAGTCCCATGGTTTATGGACGGGGGGACACGGATGACCTGTTCGCCACATACAGGAGGGATCCTTGGGCCCTTCACTGGCTCGCCATTCAGCTCCACGACGTCCACTACCGGCCCTGGCCTTTGCTTTGGCTGGTGCCCCACGGAACGTGTGCTCCGGAGCGATGTTTCTCCACCCATCACTATCATTCTGCCACCAGGGGATGTGTGAGTGTGGGAGTCACCATTTGTCACTGGCAGCAGTGTCACAAGGCAGTAGACTTCCAGGTACCCGCTGACCTAGGCTGCCTTCTGCCCCAGGCAAGGTCCCCAATCCTTTATCCCAGATGCTGACACCCGGGCACTGGCGGACATTCATTTGGAGCAACACACAGGTCTGAGTGAGGGTCAGCGGGCCAGGTAGGTAAAGTCAAGGCCAGGTGGGCGGGGCTGAGGCTCCTTTGCCATCACCATAGAGACAGTCCCCCCACCGCAAGAGTGGGCGGAGCTTGTGATGGGCCTGCTGACAAGACTTGAGCCATTGGCAGAGATCCGGCCCGCCAGGCAGATGACACAGGGCCCTCCATTGTGACCTATGACACCTAGTGGCCACAGGATTTGAGCACACCCTGGGAAAGGCTACGCAGGCACAAGGGAGCCCCTGGTGCGGACTGCTTCAGGGCATTGGCACAGCAGGCCAGGTACCTCTTTCCCACTTTCCTCAGGATATCACTACGCAAGGCATCCCCACTCAGCATCTCTTGCCTCTCTCTGTCTCTCTCTGCTTGTGTTCCTTCTCTGAAATCTCTTCTTTCTCCCCCTTGTCACTTCACACCTTGGAGTGCCTGACAGAGGGCCTAGAGACCAAAGAGCAAAGGGGGAAGGCCTCTGGCTCTACTGGTTGCCCATGGGCAGAGAAGATCTGCTAGTCTATCTGGAAGGTCTAGAGAGTAGCCATTGATTGGGGAGCCACATCACGGGCGGACCTGGCCAGGTGAAGCTTGCTGACATGCAGCAGCCTCTCCGGAGACTACTAATTCCGCGGAGAACATTCTATGCAAATACCCGGCTGAGTGCCATGGGCAGAAAACATTGACACATACCTGCCAGAGGTCTATCCTGGGTCTGAAGAGTCCACCCTGGTCTCCAGCCACTCATCATCTCAGCACACACTTTGCCTGCACACGTGGAATCCGCCTCTCTCCACGAATGCCTTCTCCTGCTAGGAAACACACGATGGCACTCAGCCAAAGGAGAGCACAGGCAAAGTCAAGTGAAGCCCCCATTTTCAAGAGTTTGCCCTCTGCTGGGCCACAGCCTCCGCTGGCACAGTGCATGTGTGTCACTTCTCCGAAGACAAGGCCGCAATCCGGGCGTCCAGGGCCCCAGCAGTCCAGAGTCTGCGCATGGCGGCATATGGATCACCTCTTTGCCACGTACAGGAGGGAGGCCTGGGCCCTACACTGGCTCCGCTAGAGCTCCACGACCTCAGCTATTTTCCCTGACCTTTGGCCCGTGCCCTCGTGTGTGTGTCATCCCTAGTTACACTTCTTCTCCGACCACTCTGAATCCGCCACCTGCGGATACATGAGCATGAAAATCAACATCTCTCACTGCCTGCAGTGTCACAGGTCACCAGGTGTCTAGGCTCAGGCTGACCTTGGCTGTCTTCTGCCCAGGCAAGGAGCCTAACCCTTCAAAGGCAACGAGGACATGTGGTCATTGGCCGACATTCATTCTTTCATCCACACAGCGGTCTAGATGAGGCTAAAGAGGCCAGGTAGGCCAGGTGAAGGCTGAGTGCGGGGCCTAAGGCTTCTTTCCCAATCACCATGGAGACAGCCACCGCAAGGCTGGCCGGAACTTCTGACGGGGACGGGTCACAAACACCCAGCCAATAGGAGAGGTCCAGCCTAAGCGGCCACTTCCGCAGTGCCCTCCATTTTACCCATGGACACACGACGGCCCCTTCTCTTTTGGGCCACAAAATCCAGGGCACCCAGGGAATCACCTCACAGTAGGCAGCCCCTGATGTGGACACGTTCCACACACTGGGCCGGCAGGCAGGTTCCACTTTTCCACTTACGCTAGGATATCAGTAGGCAAGGCGCCCTTCCTCAGCATCTATGGCCCCTCTGTGTATGTGTTCATTCGGAGAAATCTCTTCCTTCTGCCCCTGAGACACATCACAAGTATGAGGGGCCTGAGAGAGAGCCTAGACATGAAACGGGGGAGGCTTCTGGCTGTAGTGCTTCCCCGTGGGTAGAGAAGAGCAGGTAGTCTCTCTGGAAGGTCTTAGCTTCTGTTGACTGACATGGACAATACAGTAGGGGCGGACCCTGGCCAGGTGGAGCTTGTGGGCAGATGCAACCCCTCCGGCGACGAATAATTCCGCTGCTGCTTTGTATGGTGAAAACCTCCCCCCGCCAAGTGGGATGGGTAGAGAACACTGACCCACACCCTCCAGGGGCCTCTCCTGGGACTAAAGATCCCAACATGGTCTCAACGTCGTCACCCTCTCAGCACACACCTTTCCTGCACACGTAATCCTGCCTTTCTCCGGCAGGGCCCTATCCTACCAGGAAAAAAAGCAAGCCGCTCAAAAAGGCCGATGCCAGGGAAATCGAGGAAACACTGCCATTTTCCAAATTTTGGCTGTCTACATGTCCCCGCCTCCGCTGCAAGGCCGCGTATGTGGCCGGGCTCCGAAGGCAAGGCCGAAATCCTGGCAGCCTGGGCCCCTGCAGTCCCATGGTTTATGGACGGGGGGACACGGATGACCTGTTCGCCACATACAGGAGGGATCCTTGGGCCCTTCACTGGCTCGCCATTCAGCTCCACGACGTCCACTACCGGCCCTGGCCTTTGCTTTGGCTGGTGCCCCACGGAACGTGTGCTCCGGAGCGATGTTTCTCCACCCATCACTATCATTCTGCCACCAGGGGATGTGTGAGTGTGGGAGTCACCATTTGTCACTGGCAGCAGTGTCACAAGGCAGTAGACTTCCAGGTACCCGCTGACCTAGGCTGCCTTCTGCCCCAGGCAAGGTCCCCAATCCTTTATCCCAGATGCTGACACCCGGGCACTGGCGGACATTCATTTGGAGCAACACACAGGTCTGAGTGAGGGTCAGCGGGCCAGGTAGGTGAAGTCAAGGCCAGGTGGGCGGGGCTGAGGCTCCTTTGCCATCACCATAGAGACAGTCCCCCCACCGCAAGGGTGGGCGGAGCTTGTGATGGGCCTGCTGACAAGACTTGAGCCAATGGCAGAGATCCGGCCCGCCAGGCAGATGACACAGGGCCCTCCATTGTGACCTATGACACCTAGTGGCCACAGGATTTGAGCACACCCTGGGAAAGGCTACGCAGGCACAAGGGAGCCCCTGGTGCGGACTGCTTCAGGGCATCGGCACAGCAGGCCAGGTACCTCTTTCCCACTTTCCTCAGGATATCACTACGCAAGGCATCCCCACTCAGCATCTCTTGCCTCTCTCTGTCTCTCTCTGCTTGTGTTCCTTCTCTGAAATCTCTTCCTTCTCCCCCTTGTCACTTCACACCTTGGAGTGCCTGACAGAGGGCCTAGAGACCAAAGAGCAAAGGGGGAAGGCCTCTGGCTCTACTGGTTGCCAATGGGCAGAGAAGATCTGCTAGTGTATCTGGAAGGTCTAGAGAGTAGCCATTGATTGGGGAGCCACATCACGGGCGGACCTGGCCAGGTGAAGCTTGCTGACATGCAGCAGCCTCTCCGGAGACTACTAATTCCGCGGAGAACATTCTATGCAAATACCCGGCTGAGTGCCATGGGCAGAAAACATTGACACATACCTGCCAGAGGTCTATCCTGGGTCTGAAGAGTCCACCCTGGTCTCCAGCCACTCATCATCTCAGCACACACTTTGCATGCACACATGGAATCCGCCTCTCTCCACGAATGCCTTCTCCTGCTAGGAAACACACGATGGCACTCAGCCAAAGGAGAGCACAGGCAAAGTCAAGTGAAGCCCCCATTTTCAAGAGTTTGCCCTCTGCTGGGCCACAGCCTCCGCTGGCACAGTGCATGTGTGTCACTTCTCCGAAGACAAGGCCGCAATCCGGGCGTCCAGGGCCCCAGCAGTCCAGAGTCTGCGCATGGCGGCATATGGATCACCTCCTTGCCACGTACAGGAGGGAGGCCTGGGCCCTACACTGGCTCCGCTAGAGCTCCACGACCTCAGCTATTTTCCCTGACCTTTGGCCCGTGCCCTCGTGTGTGTGTCATCCCTAGTTACACTTCTTCTCCGACCACTCTGAATCCGCCACCTGCGGATACATGAGCATGAAAATCAACATCTCTCACTGCCTGCAGTGTCACAGGTCACTAGGTGTCTAG
This sequence comes from Loxodonta africana, assembly GCF_030014295.1. Taxonomy (NCBI): domain Eukaryota; kingdom Metazoa; phylum Chordata; class Mammalia; order Proboscidea; family Elephantidae; genus Loxodonta; species Loxodonta africana. The sequence goes on along the minus strand of NW_026974991.1, from coordinate 206,397 downwards.
GCTCAGGCTCACCTTGGCTGTCTTCTGCCCAGGCAAGGAGCCTAACCCTTCAAAGGCAACGAGGACATGTGGTCATTGGCCGACATTCATTCTTTCATCCACACAGCGGTCTAGATGAGGCTAAAGAGGCTAAGTAGGCCAGGTGAAGGCTGAGTGCGGGGCCTAAGGCTTCTTTCCCAAACACCATGGAGACAGCCACCGCAAGGCTGGCCGGAACTTCTGACGGGGACGGGTCACAAACACCCAGCCAATAGGAGAGGTCCAGCCTAAGCGGCCACTTCCGCAGTGCCCTCCATTTTACCCATGGACACACGACGGCCCCTTCTCTTTTGGGCCACAGAACCGAGGGCACCCAGGGAATCACCTCACAGTAGGCAGCCCCTGTTGTGGACACGTTCGACACACTGGGCCAGCAGGCAGGTTCCACTTTTCCACTTACGCTAGGATATCAGTAGGCAAGGCGCCCTTCCTCAGCATCTATGGCCCCTCTGTGTATGTGTTCATTCGGAGAAATCTCTTCCTTCTGCCCCTGAGACACATCACAAGTATGAGGGGCCTGAGAGAGAGCCTAGACATGAAACGGGGGAGGCTTCTGGCTGTAGTGCTTCCCCATGGGTAGAGAAGAGCAGGTAGTCTCTCTGGAAGGTCTTAGCTTCTGTTGACTGACATGGACAATACAGTAGGGGCGGACCCTGGCCAGGTGGAGCTTGTGGGCAGATGCAACCTCTCCGGCGACGAATAATTCCGCTGCTGCTTTGTATGTTCAAAACCTCCCCCTGCCAAGTTGGATGGGTAGAGAACACTGACCCACACCCGCCAGGGGCCTTTCCTGGAACTAAAGATCCCAACGTGGTCTCAACGTCGTCACCCTCTCAGCACACACCTTTCCTGCACACGTAATCCTGCCTTTCTCCGTCAGGGCCCTATCCTACCAGGAAAAAAAGCAAGCCGCTCAAAAAGGCCGATGCCAGGGAAATCGAGGAAACACCGCCGTTTTCCAAATTTTTGCTGTCTACACATCCCCGCCTCCACTGCAAGGCCACGTATGTGGCCGGGCTCCGAAGGCAAGGCCGAAAACCTGGCAGCCTGGGCCCCAGCAGTCCAGTGGTTTATGAACGTGGGGACACGGATGACCTGTTCGCCACATACACGGCGGAGGGATCCTTGGGACCTTGACTGGCTCGCCATTCAGCTCCACCACGTCCACTACCGGCCCTGGCCTTTGCTTTGGCTGGTGCCCCACAGAACGTGTGCTCCGGAGCGATGTTTCTCCACCCATTCCTATCATTCTGCCACCAGGGGATGTGTGAGTGTGGGAGTCACCATTTGTCACTGGCAGCAGTGTCACAAGGCAGTAGACTTCCAGGTACCCGCTGACCTAGGGTGCCTTCTGGCCCAGGCAAGGTCTCCAATCCTTTATCCCAGATGCTGACACCCGGGCACTGGCGGACATTCATTTGGAGCAACACAGAGGTCTGAGTCAGGGTCAGCGGGCCAGGTAGGTGAAGTCAAGGTCAGGTGGGCGGAGCTGAGGCTCCTTTGCCATCACAATAGAGACAGTCCCCCCACCGCAAGAGTGGGCGGAGCTTGTGATGGGCCTGCTGACAAGACTTGAGCCAATGGCAGAGATCCGGCCCGCCAGGCAGATGACACAGGGCCCTCCATTGTGACCTATGACACCTAGTGGCCACAGGATTTGAGCACACCCTGGGAAAGGCTACGCAGGCACAAGGGAGCCCCTGGTGCGGACTGCTTCAGGGCATTGGCACAGCAGGCCAGGTACCTCTTTCCCACTTTCCTCAGGATATCACTACGCAAGGCATCCCCAGTCAGCATCTCTTGCCTCTCTCTGTCTCTCTCTGGATGTGTTCGTTCTCTGAAATCTCTTCCTTCTCCCCCTTGTCACTTCACACCTTGGAGTGCCTGACAGAGGGCCTAGAGACCAAAGAGCAAAGGGGGAAGGCCTCTGGCTCTACTGGTTGCCCATGGGCAGAGAAGATCTGCTAGTCTATCTGGAAGGTCTAGAGAGTAGCCATTGATTGGGGAGCCACATCACGGGCGGACCTGGCCAGTTGAAGCTTGCTGACATGCAGCAGCCTCTCCGGAGACTACTAATTCCACGGAGAACATTCTATGCAAATACCCGGCTGAGTGCCATGGGCAGAAAACATTGACACATACCTGCCAGAGGTCTATCCTGGGTCTGAAGAGTCCACCCTGGTCTCCAGCCACTCATCATCTCAGCACACACTTTGCCTGCACACGTGGAATCCGCCTCTCTCCACGAATGCCTTCTCCTGCTAGGAAACACACGATGGCACTCAGCCAAAGGAGAGCACAGGCAAAGTCAAGTGAAGCCCCCATTTTCAAGAGTTTGCCCTCTGCTGGGCCACAGCCTCCGCTGGCACAGTGCATGTGTGTCACTTCTCCGAAGACAAGGCCGCAATCCGGGCGTCCAGGGCCCCAGCAGTCCAGAGTCTGCGCATGGCGGCATATGGATCACCTCTTTGCCACGTACAGGAGGGAGGCCTGGGCCCTACACTGGCTCCGCTAGAGCTCCACGACCTCAGCTATTTTCCCTGACCTTTGGCCCGTGCCCTCGTGTGTGTGTCATCCCTAGTTACACTTCTTCTCCGACCACTCTGAATCCGCCACCTGCGGATACATGAGCATGAAAATCAACATCTCTCACTGCCTGCAGTGTCACAGGTCACTAGGTGTCTAGGCTCAGGCTGACCTTGGCTGTCTTCTGCCCAGGCAAGGAGCCTAATCCTTCAAAGGCAACGAGGACATGTGGTCATTGGCCGACATTCATTCTTTCATCCACACAGCGGTCTAGATGAGGCTAAAGAGGCCAGGTAGGCCAGGTGAAGGCTTAGTGCGGGGCCTAAGGCTTCTTTCCCAATCACCATGGAGACAGCCACCGCAAGGCTGGCCGGAACTTCTGACGGGGACGGGTCACAAACACCCAGCCAATAGGAGAGGTCCAGCCTAAGCGGCCACTTCCGCAGTGCCCTCCATTTTACCCATGGACACACGACGGCCCCTTCTCTTTTGGGCCACAAAATCCAGGGCACCCAGGGAATCACCTCACAGTAGGCAGCCCCTGATGTGGACACGTTCCACACACTGGGCCGGCAGGCAGGTTCCACTTTTCCACTTACGCTAGGATATCAGTAGGCAAGGCGCCCTTCCTCAGCATCTATGGCCCCTCTGTGTATGTGTTCATTCGGAGAAATCTCTTCCTTCTGCCCCTGAGACACATCACAAGTATGAGGGGCCTGAGAGAGAGCCTAGACATGAAACGGGGGAGGCTTCTGGCTGTACTGCTCCCCGTGGGTAGAGAAGAGCAGGTAGTCTCTCTGGAAGGTCTTAGCTTCTGTTGACTGACATGGACAATACAGTAGGGGCGGACCCTGGCCAGGTGGAGCTTGTGGGCAGATGCAACCCCTCCGGCGACCAATAATTCCGCTGCTGCTTTGTATGGTGAAAACCTCCCCCCGCCAAGTGGGATGGGTAGAGAACACTGACCCACACCCTCCAGGGGCCTCTCCTGGGACTAAAGATCCCAACATGGTCTCAACGTCGTCACCCTCTCAGCACACACCTTTCCTGCACACGTAATCCTGCCTTTCTCCGGCAGGGCCCTATCCTACCAGGAAAAAAAGCAAGCCGCTCAAAAAGGCCGATGCCAGGGAAATCGAGGAAACACTGCCATTTTCCAAATTTTGGCTGTCTACATGTCCCCGCCTCCGCTGCAAGGCCGCGTATGTGGCCGGGCTCCGAAGGCAAGGCCGAAATCCTGGCAGCCTGGGCCCCAGCAGTCCCATGGTTTATGGACGGGGGGACACGGATGACCTGTTCGCCACATACAGGAGGGATCCTTGGGCCCTTCACTGGCTCGCCATTCAGCTCCACGACGTCCACTACCGGCCCTGGCCTTTGCTTTGGCTGGTGCCCCACGGAACGTGTGCTCCGGAGCGATGTTTCTCCACCCATCACTATCATTCTGCCACCAGGGGATGTGTGAGTGTGGGAGTCACCATTTGTCACTGGCAGCAGTGTCACAAGGCAGTAGACTTCCAGGTACCCGCTGACCTAGGCTGCCTTCTGCCCCAGGCAAGGTCCCCAATCCTTTATCCCAGATGCTGACACCCGGGCACTGGCGGACATTCATTTGGAGCAACACACAGGTCTGAGTGAGGGTCAGCGGGCCAGGTAGGTAAAGTCAAGGCCAGGTGGGCGGGGCTGAGGCTCCTTTGCCATCACCATAGAGACAGTCCCCCCACCGCAAGGGTGGGCGGAGCTTGTGATGGGCCTGCTGACAAGACTTGAGCCAATGGCAGAGATCCGGCCCGCCAGGCAGATGACACAGGGCCCTCCATTGTGACCTATGACACCTAGTGGCCACAGGATTTGAGCACACCCTGGGAAAGGCTACGCAGGCACAAGGGAGCCCCTGGTGCGGACTGCTTCAGGGCATCGGCACAGCAGGCCAGGTACCTCTTTCCCACTTTCCTCAGGATATCACTACGCAAGGCATCCCCACTCAGCATCTCTTGCCTCTCTCTGTCTCTCTCTGCTTGTGTTCCTTCTCTGAAATCTCTTCCTTCTCCCCCTTGTCACTTCACACCTTGGAGTGCCTGACAGAGGGCCTAGAGACCAAAGAGCAAAGGGGGAAGGCCTCTGGCTCTACTGGTTGCCAATGGGCAGAGAAGATCTGCTAGTCTATCTGGAAGGTCTAGAGAGTAGCCATTGATTGGGGAGCCACATCACGGGCGGACCTGGCCAGGTGAAGCTTGCTGACATGCAGCAGCCTCTCCGGAGACTACTAATTCCGCGGAGAACATTCTATGCAAATACCCGGCTGAGTGCCATGGGCAGAAAACATTGACACATACCTGCCAGAGGTCTATTCTGGGTCTGAAGAGTCCACCCTGGTCTCCAGCCACTCATCATCTCAGCACACACTTTGCATGCACACATGGAATCCGCCTCTCTCCACGAATGCCTTCTCCTGCTAGGAAACACACGATGGCACTCAGCCAAAGGAGAGCACAGGCAAAGTCAAGTGAAGCCCCCATTTTCAAGAGTTTGCCCTCTGCTGGGCCACAGCCTCCGCTGGCACAGTGCATGAGTGTCACTTCTCCGAAGACAAGGCCGCAATCCGGGCGTCCAGGGCCCCAGCAGTCCAGAGTCTGCGCATGGCGGCATATGGATCACCTCTTTGCCACGTACAGGAGGGAGGCCTGGGCCCTACACTGGCTCCGCTAGAGCTCCACGACCTCAGCTATTTTCCCTGACCTTTGGCCCGTGCCCTCGTGTGTGTGTCATCCCTAGTTACACTTCTTCTCCGACCACTCTGAATCCGCCACCTGCGGATACATGAGCATGAAAATCAACATCTCTCACTGCCTGCAGTGTCACAGGTCACTAGGTGTCTAGGCTCAGGCTCACCTTGGCTGTCTTCTGCCCAGGCAAGGAGCCTAATCCTTCAAAGGCAACGAGGACATGTGGTCATTGGCCGACATTCATTCTTTCATCCACACAGCGGTCTAGATGAGGCTAAAGAGGCCAGGTAGGCCAGGTGAAGGCTGAGTGCGGGGCCTAAGGCTTCTTTCCCAATCACCATGGAGACAGCCACCGCAAGGCTGGCCGGAACTTCTGACGGGGACGGGTCACAAACACCCAGCCAATAGGAGAGGTCCAGCCTAAGCGGCCACTTCCGCAGTGCCCTCCATTTTACCCATGGACACACGACGGCCCCTTCTCTTTTGGGCCACAGAACCGAGGGCACCCAGGGAATCACCTCACAGTAGGCAGCCCCTGTTGTGGACACGTTCGACACACTGGGCCAGCAGGCAGGTTCCACTTTTCCACTTACGCTAGGATATCAGTAGGCAAGGCGCCCGTCCTCAGCATCTATGGCCCCTCTGTGTATGTGTTCATTCGGAGAAATCTCTTCCTTCTGCCCCTGAGACACATCACAAGTATGAGGGGCCTGAGAGAGAGCCTAGACATGAAACGGGGGAGGCTTCTGGCTGTAGTGCTTCCCCATGGGTAGAGAAGAGCAGGTAGTCTCTCTGGAAGGTCTTAGCTTCTGTTGACTGACATGGACAATACAGTAGGGGCGGACCCTGGCCAGGTGGAGCTTGTGGGCAGATGCAACCTCTCCGGCGACGAATAATTCCGCTGCTGCTTTGTATGTTCAAAACCTCCCCCTGCCAAGTTGGATGGGTAGAGAACACTGACCCACACCCGCCAGGGGCCTTTCCTGGAACTAAAGATCCCAACGTGGTCTCAACGTCGTCACCCTCTCAGCACACACCTTTCCTGCACATGTAATCCTGCCTTTCTCCGTCAGGGCCCTATCCTACCAGGAAAAAAAGCAAGCCGCTCAAAAAGGCCGATGCCAGGGAAATCGAGGAAACACCGCCGTTTTCCAAATTTTTGCTGTCTACACATCCCCGCCTCCACTGCAAGGCCACGTATGTGGCCGGGCTCCGAAGGCAAGGCCGAAAACCTGGCAGCCTGGGCCCCAGCAGTCCAGTGGTTTATGAACGTGGGGACACGGATGACCTGTTCGCCACATACACGGCGGAGGGATCCTTGGGACCTTGACTGGCTCGCCATTCAGCTCCACCACGTCCACTACCGGCCCTGGCCTTTGCTTTGGCTGGTGCCCCACAGAACGTGTGCTCCGGAGCGATGTTTCTCCACCCATTCCTATCATTCTGCCACCAGGGGATGTGTGAGTGTGGGAGTCACCATTTGTCACTGGCAGCAGTGTCACAAGGCAGTAGACTTCCAGGTACCCGCTGACCTAGGGTGCCTTCTGGCCCAGGCAAGGTCTCCAATCCTTTATCCCAGATGCTGACACCCGGGCACTGGCGGACATTCATTTGGAGCAACACAGAGGTCTGAGTCAGGGTCAGCGGGCCAGGTAGGTGAAGTCAAGGTCAGGTGGGCGGAGCTGAGGCTCCTTTGCCATCACAATAGAGACAGTCCCCCCACCGCAAGAGTGGGCGGAGCTTGTGATGGGCCTGCTGACAAGACTTGAGCCAATGGCAGAGATCCGGCCCGCCAGGCAGATGACACAGGGCCCTCCATTGTGACCTATGACACCTAGTGGCCACAGGATTTGAGCACACCCTGGGAAAGGCTACGCAGGCACAAGGGAGCCCCTGGTGCGGACTGCTTCAGGGCATTGGCACAGCAGGCCAGGTACCTCTTTCCCACTTTCCTCAGGATATCACTACGCAAGGCATCCCCAGTCAGCATCTCTTGCCTCTCTCTGTCTCTCTCTGCTTGTGTTCCTTCTCTGAAATCTCTTCCTTCTCCCCCTTGTCACTTCACACCTTGGAGTGCCTGACAGAGGGCCTAGAGACCAAAGAGCAAAGGGGGAAGGCCTCTGGCTCTACTGGTTGCCCATGGGCAGAGAAGATCTGCTAGTCTATCTGGAAGGTCTAGAGAGTAGCCATTGATTGGGGAGCCACATCACGGGCGGACCTGGCCAGGTGAAGCTTGCTGACATGCAGCAGCCTCTCCGGAGACTACTAATTCCGCGGAGAACATTCTATGCAAATACCCGGCTGAGTGCCATGGGCAGAAAACATTGACACATACCTGCCAGAGGTCTATCCCGGGTCTGAAGAGTCCACCCTGGTCTCCAGCCACTCATCATCTCAGCACACACTTTGCCTGCACACGTGGAATCCGCCTCTCTCCACGAATGCCTTCTCCTGCTAGGAAACACACGATGGCACTCAGCCAAAGGAGAGCACAGGCAAAGTCAAGTGAAGCCCCCATTTTCAAGAGTTTGCCCTCTGCTGGGCCACAGCCTCCGCTGGCACAGTGCATGTGTGTCACTTCTCCGAAGACAAGGCCGCAATCCGGGCGTCCAGGGCCCCAGCAGTCCAGAGTCTGCGCATGGCGGCATATGGATCACCTCTTTGCCACGTACAGGAGGGAGGCCTGGGCCCTACACTGGCTCCGCTAGAGCTCCACGACCTCAGCTATTTTCCCTGACCTTTGGCCCGTGCCCTCGTGTGTGTGTCATCCCTAGTTACACTTCTTCTCCGACCACTCTGAATCCGCCACCTGCGGATACATGAGCATGAAAATCAACATCTCTCACTGCCTGCAGTGTCACAGGTCACCAGGTGTCTAGGCTCAGGCTGACCTTGGCTGTCTTCTGCCCAGGCAAGGAGCCTAATCCTTCAAAGGCAACGAGGACATGTGGTCATTGGCCGACATTCATTCTTTCATCCACACAGCGGTCTAGATGAGGCTAAAGAGGCCAGGTAGGCCAGGTGAAGGCTGAGTGCGGGGCCTAAGGCTTCTTTCCCAATCACCATGGAGACAGCCACCGCAAGGCTGGCCGGAACTTCTGACGGGGACGGGTCACAAACACCCAGCCAATAGGAGAGGTCCAGCCTAAGCGGCCACTTCCGCAGTGCCCTCCATTTTACCCATGGACACACGACGGCCCCTTCTCTTTTGGGCCACAAAATCCAGGGCACCCAGGGAATCACCTCACAGTAGGCAGCCCCTGATGTGGACACGTTCCACACACTGGGCCGGCAGGCAGGTTCCACTTTTCCACTTACGCTAGGATATCAGTAGGCAAGGCGCCCTTCCTCAGCATCTATGGCCCCTCTGTGTATGTGTTCATTCGGAGAAATCTCTTCCTTCTGCCCCTGAGACACATCACAAGTATGAGGGGCCTGAGAGAGAGCCTAGACATGAAACGGGGGAGGCTTCTGGCTGTACTGCTCCCCGTGGGTAGAGAAGAGCAGGTAGTCTCTCTGGAAGGTCTTAGCTTCTGTTGACTGACATGGACAATACAGTAGGGGCGGACCCTGGCCAGGTGGAGCTTGTGGGCATATGCAACCCCTCCGGCGACCAATAATTCCGCTGCTGCTTTGTATGGTGAAAACCTCCCCCCGCCAAGTGGGATGGGTAGAGAACACTGACCCACACCCTCCAGGGGCCTCTCCTGGGACTAAAGATCCCAACATGGTCTCAACGTCGTCACCCTCTCAGCACACACCTTTCCTGCACACGTAATCCTGCCTTTCTCCGGCAGGGGCCTATCCTACCAGGAAAAAAAGCAAGCCGCTCAAAAAGGCCGATGCCAGGGAAATCGAGGAAACACCGCCATTTTCCAAATTTTGGCTGTCTACATGTCCCCGCCTCCGCTGCAAGGCCGCGTATGTGGCCGGGCTCCGAAGGCAAGGCCGAAATCCTGGCAGCCTGGGCCCCAGCAGTCCCATGGTTTATGGACGGGGGGACACGGATGACCTGTTCGCCACATACAGGAGGGATCCTTGGGCCCTTCACTGCCTCGCCATTCAGCTCCACGACGTCCACTACCGGCCCTGGCCTTTGCTTTGGCTGGTGCCCCACGGAACGTGTGCTCCGGAGCGATGTTTCTCCACCCATCACTATCATTCTGCCACCAGGGGATGTGTGAGTGTGGGAGTCACCATTTGTCACTGGCAGCAGTGTCACAAGGCAGTAGACTTCCAGGTACCCGCTGACCTAGGCTGCCTTCTGCCCCAGGCAAGGTCCCCAATCCTTTATCCCAGATGCTGACACCCGGGCACTGGCGGACATTCATTTGGAGCAACACACAGGTCTGAGTGAGGGTCAGCGGGCCAGGTAGGTGAAGTCAAGGCCAGGTGGGCGGGGCTGAGGCTCCTTTGCCATCACCATAGAGACAGTCCCCCCACCGCAAGGGTGGGCGGAGCTTGTGATGGGCCTGCTGACAAGACTTGAGCCAATGGCAGAGATCCGGCCCGCCAGGCAGATGACACAGGGCCCTCCATTGTGACCTATGACACCTAGTGGCCACAGGATTTGAGCACACCCTGGGAAAGGCTACGCAGGCACAAGGGAGCCCCTGGTGCGGACTGCTTCAGGGCATCGGCACAGCAGGCCAGGTACCTCTTTCCCACTTTCCTCAGGATATCACTACGCAAGGCATCCCCACTCAGCATCTCTTGCCTCTCTCTGTCTCTCTCTGCTTGTGTTCCTTCTCTGAAATCTCTTCCTTCTCCCCCTTGTCACTTCACACCTTGGAGTGCCTGACAGAGGGCCTAGAGACCAAAGAGCAAAGGGGGAAGGCCTCTAGCTCTACTGGTTGCCAATGGGCAGAGAAGATCTGCTAGTCTATCTGGAAGTTCTAGAGAGTAGCCATTGATTGGGGAGCCACATCACGGGCGGACCTGGCCAGGTGAAGCTTGCTGACATGCAGCAGCCTCTCCGGAGACTACTAATTCCGCGGAGAACATTCTATGCAAATACCCGGCTGAGTGCCATGGGCAGAAAACATTGACACATACCTGCCAGAGGTCTATTCTGGGTCTGAAGAGTCCACCCTGGTCTCCAGCCACTCATCATCTCAGCACACACTTTGCCTGCACACATGGAATCCGCCTCTCTCCACGAATGCCTTCTCCTGCTAGGAAACACACGATGGCACTCAGCCAAAGGAGAGCACAGGCAAAGTCAAGTGAAGCCCCCATTTTCAAGAGTTTGCCCTCTGCTGGGCCACAGCCTCCGCTGGCACAGTGCATGTGTGTCACTTCTCCGAAGACAAGGCCGCAATCCGGGCGTCCAGGGCCCCAGCAGTCCAGAGTCTGCGCATGGCGGCATATGGATCACCTCTTTGCCACGTACAGGAGGGAGGCCTGGGCCCTACACTGGCTCCGCTAGAGCTCCACGACCTCAGCTATTTTCCCTGACCTTTGGCCCGTGCCCTCGTGTGTGTGTCATCCCTAGTTACACTTCTTCTCCGACCACTCTGAATCCGCCACCTGCGGATACATGAGCATGAAAATCAACATCTCTCACTGCCTGCAGTGTCACAGATCACTAGGTGTCTAGGCTCAGGCTCACCTTGGCTGTCTTCTGCCCAGGCAAGGAGCCTAACCCTTCAAAGGCAACGAGGACATGTGGTCATTGGCCGACATTCATTCTTTCATCCACACAGCGGTCTAGATGAGGCTAAAGAGGCTAAGTAGGCCAGGTGAAGGCTGAGTGCGGGGCCTAAGGCTTCTTTCCCAAACACCATGGAGACAGCCACCGCAAGCCTGGCCGGAACTTCTGACGGGGACGGGTCACAAACACCCAGCCAATAGGAGAGGTCCAGCCTAAGCGGCCACTTCCGCAGTGCCCTCCATTTTACCCATGGACACACGACGGCCCCTTCTCTTTTGGGCCACAGAACCGAGGGCACCCAGGGAATCACCTCACAGTAGGCAGCCCCTGTTGTGGACACGTTCGACACACTGGGCCAGCAGGCAGGTTCCACTTTTCCACTTACGCTAGGATATCAGTAGGCAAGGCGCCCTTCCTCAGCATCTATGGCCCCTCTGTGTATGTGTTCATTCGGAGAAATCTCTTCCTTCTGCCCCTGAGACACATCACAAGTATGAGGGGCCTGAGAGAGAGCCTAGACATGAAACGGGGGAGGCTTCTGGCTGTAGTGCTTCCCCATGGGTAGAGAAGAGCAGGTAGTCTCTCTGGAAGGTCTTAGCTTCTGTTGACTGACATGGACAATACAGTAGGGGCGGACCCTGGCCAGGTGGAGCTTGTGGGCAGATGCAACCTCTCCGGCGACGAATAATTCCGCTGCTGCTTTGTATGTTCAAAACCTCCCCCTGCCAAGTTGGATGGGTAGAGAACACTGACCCACACCCGCCAGGGGCCTTTCCTGGAACTAAAGATCCCAACGTGGTCTCAACGTCGTCACCCTCTCAGCACACACCTTTCCTGCACACGTAATCCTGCCTTTCTCCGTCAGGGCCCTATCCTACCAGGAAAAAAAGCAAGCCGCTCAAAAAGGCCGATGCCAGGGAAATCGAGGAAACACCGCCGTTTTCCAAATTTTTGCTGTCTACACATCCCCGCCTCCACTGCAAGGCCACGTATGTGGCCGGGCTCCGAAGGCAAGGCCGAAAACCTGGCAGCCTGGGCCCCAGCAGTCCAGTGGTTTATGAACGTGGGGACACGGATGACCTGTTCGCCACATACACGGCGGAGGGATCCTTGGGACCTTGACTGGCTCGCCATTCAGCTCCACCACGTCCACTACCGGCCCTGGCCTTTGCTTTGGCTGGTGCCCCACAGAACGTGTGCTCCGGAGCGATGTTTCTCCACCCATTCCTATCATTCTGCCACCAGGGGATGTGTGAGTGTGGGAGTCACCATTTGTCACTGGCAGCAGTGTCACAAGGCAGTAGACTTCCAGGTACCCGCTGACCTAGGGTGCCTTCTGGCCCAGGCAAGGTCTCCAATCCTTTATCCCAGATGCTGACACCCGGGCACTGGCGGACATTCATTTGGAGCAACACAGAGGTCTGAGTCAGGGTCAGCGGGCCAGGTAGGTGAAGTCAAGGTCAGGTGGGCGGAGCTGAGGCTCCTTTGCCATCACAATAGAGACAGTCCCCCCACCGCAAGAGTGGGCGGAGCTTGTGATGGGCCTGCTGACAAGACTTGAGCCAATGGCAGAGATCCGGCCCGCCAGGCAGATGACACAGGGCCCTCCATTGTGACCTATGACACCTAGTGGCCACAGGATTTGAGCACACCCTGGGAAAGGCTACGCAGGCACAAGGGAGCCCCTGGTGCGGACTGCTTCAGGGCATTGGCACAGCAGGCCAGGTACCTCTTTCCCACTTTCCTCAGGATATCACTACGCAAGGCATCCCCAGTCAGCATCTCTTGCCTCTCTCTGTCTCTCTCTGCTTGTGTTCCTTCTCTGAAATCTCTTCCTTCTCCCCCTTGTCACTTCACACCTTGGAGTGCCTGACAGAGGGCCTAGAGACCAAAGAGCAAAGGGGGAAGGCCTCTGGCTCTACTGGTTGCCCATGGGCAGAGAAGATCTGCTAGTCTATCTGGAAGGTCTAGAGAGTAGCCATTGATTGGGGAGCCACATCACGGGCGGACCTGGCCAGGTGAAGCTTGCTGACATGCAGCAGCCTCTCCGGAGACTACTAATTCCGCGGAGAACATTCTATGCAAATACCCGGCTGAGTGCCATGGGCAGAAAACATTGACACATACCTGCCAGAGGTCTATCCCGGGTCTGAAGAGTCCACCCTGGTCTCCAGCCACTCATCATCTCAGCACACACTTTGCCTGCACACATGGAATCCGCCTCTCTCCACGAATGCCTTCTCCTGCTAGGAAACACACGATGGCACTCAGCCAAAGGAGAGCACAGGCAAAGTCAACTGAAGCCCCCATTTTCAAGAGTTTGCCCTCTGCTGGGCCACAGCCTCCGCTGGCACAGTGCATGTGTGTCACTTCTCCGAAGACGAGGCCGCAATCCGGGCGTCCAGGGCCCCAGCAGTCCAGAGTCTGCGCATGGCGGCATATGGATCACCTCTTTGCCACGTACAGGAGGGAGGCCTGGGCCCTACACTGGCTCCGCTAGAGCTCCACGACCTCAGCTATTTTCCCTGACCTTTGGCCCGTGCCCTCGTGTGTGTGTCATCCCTAGTTACACTTCTTCTCCGACCACTCTGAATCCGCCACCTGCGGATACATGAGCATGAACATCAACATCTCTCACTGCCTGCAGTGTCACAGGTCACCAGGTGTCTAGGCTCAGGCTGGCCTTGGCTGTCTTCTGCCCAGGCAAGGAGCCTAATCCTTCAAAGGCAACGAGGACATGTGGTCATTGGCCGACATTCATTCTTTCATCCACACAGCGGTCTAGATGAGGCTAAAGAGGCCAGGTAGGCCAGGTGAAGGCTGAGTGCGGGGCCTAAGGCTTCTTTCCCAATCACCATGGAGACAGCCACCGCAAGGCTGGCCGGAACTTCTGACGGGGACGGGTCACAAACACCCAGCCAATAGGAGAGGTCCAGCCTAAGCGGCCACTTCCGCAGTGCCCTCCATTTTACCCATGGACACACGACGGCCCCTTCTCTTTTGGGCCACAAAATCCAGGGCACCCAGGGAATCACCTCACAGTAGGCAGCCCCTGATGTGGACACGTTCGACACACTGGGCCAGCAGAAAGGTTCCACTTTTCCACTTACGCTAGGATATCAGTAGGCAAGGCGCCCTTCCTCAGCATCTATGGCCCCTCCGTGTATGTGTTCCTTCGGAGAAATCTCTTCCTTCTACCCCTGAGACACATCACAAGTATGAGGGGCCTGAGAGAGAGCCTAGAGATGAAACGGGGGAGGCTTTTGGCTGTACTGCTCCCCGTGGGTAGAGAAGAGCAGGTAGTCTCTCTGGAAGGTCTTAGCTTCTGTTGACTGACATGGACAATATAGTAGGGGCGGATCCTGGCCAGGTGGAGCTTGTGGGCAGATGCAACCCCTCCGGCGACGAATAATTCCGCTGCTGCTTTGTATGGTGAAAACCTCCCCCCGCCAAGTGGGATGTGTAGAGAACACTGACCCACACCCGCCAGGGGCCTCTCCTGGGACTAAAGATCCCAACATGGTCTCAACGTCGTCACCCTCTCAGCACACACCTTTCCTGCACACGTAATCCTGCCTTTCTCCGGCAGGGCCCTATCCTACCAGGAGAAAAAGCAAGCCGCTCAAATAGGCCGATGCCAGGGAAATCGAGGAAACACTGCCATTTTCCAAATTTTGGCTGTCTACATGTCCCCGCCTCCGCTGCAAGGCCGCGTATGTGGCCGGGCTCCGAAGGCAAGGCCGAAATCCTGGCAGCCTGGGACCCAGCAGTCCAATGCTTTATGGACGGGGGGACACGGATGACCTGTTCGCCACATACAGGAGGGATCCTTGGGCCCTTCACTGCCTCGCCATTCAGCTCCATGACGTCCACTACCGGCCCTGGCCTTTGCTTTGGCTGGTGCCCCACGGAACGTGTGCTCCGGAGCGATGTTTCTCCACCCATCACTATCATTCTGCCACCAGGGGATGTGTGAGTGTGGGAGTCACCATTTGTCACTGGCAGCAGTGTCACAAGGCAGTAGACTTCCAGGTACCCGCTGACCTAGGCTGCCTTCTGCCCCAGGCAAGGTCCCCAATCCTTTATCCCAGATGCTGACACCCGGGCACTGGCGGACATTCATTTGGAGCAACACACAGGTCTGAGTGAGGGTCAGCGGGCCAGGTAGGTGAAGTCAAAGCCAGGTGGGCGGGGCTGAGGCTCCTTTGCCATCACCATAGAGACAGTCCCCCCACCGCAAGAGTGGGCGGAGCTTGTGATGGGCCTGCTGACAAGACTTGAGCCAATGGCAGAGATCCGGCCCGCCAGGCAGATGACACAGGGCCCTCCATTGTGACCTATGACACCTAGTGGCCACAGGATTTGAGCACACCCTGGGAAAGGCTACGCAGGCACAAGGGAGCCCCTGGTGCGGACTGCTTCAGGGCATCGGCACAGCAGGCCAGGTACCTCTTTCCCACTTTCCTCAGGATATCACTACGCAAGGCATCCCCACTCAGCATCTCTTGCCTCTCTCTGTCTCTCTCTGCTTGTGTTCCTTCTCTGAAATCTCTTCCTTCTCCCCCTTGTCACTTCACACCTTGGAGTGCCTGACAGAGGGCCTAGAGACCAAAGAGCAAAGGGGGAAGGCCTCTGGCTCTACTGGTTGCCCATGGGCAGAGAAGATCTGCTAGTCTATCTGGAAGGTCTAGAGAGTAGCCATTGATTGGGGAGCCACATCACGGGCGGACCTGGCCAGGTGAAGCTTGCTGACATGCAGCAGCCTCTCCGGAGTCTACTAATTCCGCGGAGATCATTCTATGCAAATACCCGGCTGAGTGCCATGGGCAGAAAACATTGACACATACCTGCCAGAGGTCTATCCCGGGTCTGAAGAGTCCACCCTGGTCTCCAGCCACTCATCATCTCAGCACACACTTTGCCTGCACACATGGAATCCGCCTCTCTCCACGAATGCCTTCTCCTGCTAGGAAACACACGATGGCACTCAGCCAAAGGAGAGCACAGGCAAAGTCAAGTGAAGCCCCCATTTTCAAGAGTTTGCCCTCTGCTGGGCCACAGCCTCCGCTGGCACAGTGCATGTGTGTCACTTCTCCGAAGACGAGGCCGCAATCCGGGCGTCCAGGGCCCCAGCAGTCCAGAGTCTGCGCATGGCGGCATATGGATCACCTCCTTGCCACGTACAGGAGGGAGGCCTGGGCCCTACACTGGCTCCGCTAGAGCTCCACGACCTCAGCTATTTTCCCTGACCTTTGGCCCGTGCCCTCGTGTGTGTGTCATCCCTAGTTACACTTCTTCTCCGACCACTCTGAATCCGCCACCTGCGGATACATGAGCATGAACATGAACATCTCTCACTGCCTGCAGTGTCACAGGTCACCAGGTGTCTAGGCTCAGGCTGGCCTTGGCTGTCTTCTGCCCAGGCAAGGAGCCTAATCCTTCAAAGGCAACGAGGACATGTGGTCATTGGCCGACATTCATTCTTTCATCCACACAGCGGTCTAGATGAGGCTAAAGAGGCCAGGTAGGCCAGGTGAAGGCTGAGTGCGGGGCCTAAGGCTTCTTTCCCAATCACCATGGAGACAGCCACCGCAAGGCTGGCCGGAACTTCTGACGGGGACGGGTCACAAACACCCAGCCAATAGGAGAGGTCCAGCCTAAGCGGCCACTTCCGCAGTGCCCTCCATTTTACCCATGGACACACGACGGCCCCTTCTCTTTTGGGCCACAAAATCCAGGGCACCCAGGGAATCACCTCACAGTAGGCAGTCCCTGATGTGGACTCGTTCGACACACTGGGCCAGCAGAAAGGTTCCACTTTTCCACTTACGCTAGGATATCAGTAGGCAAGGCGCCCTTCCTCAGCATCTATGGCCCCTCCGTGTATGTGTTCCTTCGGAGAAATCTCTTCCTTCTACCCCTGAGACACATCACAAGTATGAGGGGCCTGAGAGAGAGCCTAGAGATGAAACGGCGGAGGCTTCTGGCTGTACTGCTCCCCGTGGGTAGAGAAGAGCAGGTAGTCTCTCTGGAAGGTCTTAGCTTCTGTTGATTGACATGCGCAATACGGGAGGGGCGGACCCCGGCCAGGTGGAGCTTGTGGCCAGATGCAACCTCTCCGGCGACGAATAATTCCGCTGCTGCTTTGTATGGTGAAAACCTCCCCCCGCCAAGTGGGATGGGTAGAGAACATTGACCCACACCCGCCAGGGGCCTTTCCTGGGACTAAAGATCCCAACACGGTCTCAACGTCGTCACCCTCTCAGCACACACCTTTCCTGCACACATAATCCTGCCTTTCTCCGTCAGGTCCCTATCCTACCAGGAAAAAAAGCAAGCCGCTCAAAAAGGCCGATGCCAGGGAAATCGAGGGAACACTGCCATTTTCCACATTTTTGCTGTCTACGTGTCCCCGCCTCGGGTGCAAGGCTGCGTAAGTGGCCGGGCTCCGAAGGCAAGGCCGAAATCCCGGCAGCCTGGGCCCCAGGAGTCCAATGCTTTATGGACGTGGGGACACGGATGACCTGTTGGCCACATACAGGAGGGATCCTTGGGCCCTTCACTGGCTCGCCGTTCAGCTCCACGACGTCCACTACTGGCCCTGGCCTTTGCTTTGGCTGCTGCCCCGTTGAACGTGTGCTCCGGAGCCATGTTTCTCCACCCACCACTATC
The DNA here is from genome assembly GCF_030014295.1 of Loxodonta africana. Lineage (NCBI taxonomy): Eukaryota > Metazoa > Chordata > Mammalia > Proboscidea > Elephantidae > Loxodonta > Loxodonta africana. Next base: position 188,781 of record NW_026974991.1, on the reverse strand, counting down.
ATTCTGCCACCAGGGGATATGTGAGTGTGGGAGTCACCATTTCTCACTGGCAGCAGTGTCACAAGTCACTAGACTTCCAGGTACCCGCTGACCTAGGCCGCCTTCTGCCCCAGGTAAGGTCCCCAATCCTTTATCCCACATGCTGACACCTGGCCACTGGCGGACATTCGTTTTTATCAACACAGAGGTCTGAGCGAGGGTCAGCGGGCCGGGTAGGTGAAGTCAAGGCCAGGTGGGCGGGATTAAGGCTTCTTTGCCATCACCATAGAGAGAGTTCCCCGACCGGAAGAGTGGGCGGAGCTTACACCGGGCCTGGTGACTAGACTGAGCCAATGGCAGAGGTCCAGCCCGCCAGGCAGGTGACACAGGGCCCTCCATTGTGACCTATGACACCTAGTGGCCACAGGGTTGGAGCACACCCTGGGAAAGGCTACGCAGGCACAAGGGAGCCCCTGGTGCGGACTGCTTCAGGGCAGTGGCAGAGCAGGCCAGGTACCTCTTTCCCACTTTCCTGAGGATATCAGTACGCAAGGCATCCCCACTCAGCATCTCTTGCCTCTCTCTCTCTCTGTCTCTCTCTGGATGTGTTCCTTCTCTGAAATCTCTTTCCTTCTCCCCCTGAGTCACTTCACAGCTTGGAGTGCCTGACAGAGGGCCTAGAGACAAAAGAGCAAAGGGGGAAGGCCTCTGGCTCTACTGCTTGCCCACGGGCAGAGAAGTTCTGGTAGTCTATCTGGAAGGTCTAGAGAGTAGTGATTGATTGGGGAGCAACATCACGGGCGGACCCTGGCCACGTGAAGCTTGCTGACATGTGGCAGCCTCTCTGGAGACTACTAATTCTGCTGATAACATTCTATGCAAATAGCCGGGTGAGTGCCATGGGCAGAAAACCTTGACACATACCTGCCAGAGGCCTGTTCTGGTCTGAGGAGTCCACCCTGGTCTCCAGCAACTCATCATCTCAGCACACACTTTGCCTGCACGCATGGAAACCGCCTCTCTCCGCGAATGCCTTCACCCGCTAGGAAACACACGACGCCACTCAGCCAAAGGAGAGCACAGGCAAAGTCAACTGAAGCCCCCATTTTCAAGATTTTGCCTTCTGCTGCTCCACAGCCTCCGGTGGCACACGGCATGTGCGTCACTTCTCGGTAGACGAGGCCGAGATCCGGGCATCCAGGGCCCCAGCCGTCCAGAGTCTGCGCATGGCGGCATATGGATCACCTCTTTGCCACGTACGGGAGGGAGGCCCGGGCCCTACACTGTCTCCGCTAGAGCTCCACGACCTCAGCTATTTTCCCTGACCTTTGGCCCGTGCCCTCGTGAGTGTGTGATCCCGAGTTACAAATTCTTCTCCGACCACTCTGAATCCGCCACCTGCGGATACCTGAGCGTGAAAATGAACATCTGTCGCTGGCTGCAGTGTCACAGGTCACTAGGTGTCTGGGCTCAGGCTGACCTTGGCTGTCTTCTGCCCAGGCAAAGAGCCTAATCCTTCCAAGGAAATCAGGACACGTGCTCACTGGCCAACATCCTTTCTTTTATCCACACAGCAGTCTACATGAGGGGAAAGAGGCCAGGGAGGCCAGGTGAAGGCTGAGTGCGGGGCCTAAGGCTTCTTTCCCAATCACCATGGAGACAGCCACCGCAAGGCTGGCCGGAACTTCTGACGGGGACGAGTCACAAACACTCAGCCAATAGGAGAGGTCCAGCCTAACCGGCCAGTTCCGCAGACCCCTCCATTTTACTCATGGACAGACAACGGCCCCTTGCGTCTTTGGCCACAAAATCCGGGGCACCCAGGGAATAACTTCACAGTCGGCAACCCCTGATGTGGACACGTTCGACACACTGGGCCAGCAGGCAGGTACCTCTTTTCCACTTACGCTAGGATATCAGCAGGCAAGGCGCCCGTCCTCAGCATCTATGGCCTCTCTGGATGTGTGCATTCAGAGGAATCTCTTCATTCTACCCCTGAGACACATGACAGGTATGAGGGACCTGAGAGAGAGCCTAGAGATGGAACAGGGGAGGCTTCTGGCTGTACTGCTTCCCGGTGGGGACAGAATAGCAGGTAGTCTCTCTGGAAGGTCTTAGCTTCTGTTGATTGACATGCGCAATACGGGAGGGGCGGACCCCGGCCAGGTGGAGCTTGTGGGCAGATGCAACCTCTCCGGCGACGAATAATTCCGCTGCTGCTTTGTATGGTGAAAACCTCCCCCCGCCAAGTGGGATGGGTAGAGAACATTGACCCACACCCGCCAGGGGCCTTTCCTGGGACGAAAGATCCCAACACAGTCTCAACGTCGTCACCCTCTCAGCACACACCTTTCCTGCACACATAATCCTGCCTTTCTCCGTCAGGGCCCTAACTTCCAGGAAAAAAAGCAAGCCGCTCAAAAAGGCCGATGCCAGGGAAATCGAGGGAACACTGCCATTTTCCACATTTTTACTGTCTACGTGTCCCCGCCTCGGGTGCAAGGCTGCGTAAGTGGCCGGGCTCCGAAGGCAAGGCCGAAATCCCGGCAGCCTGGGCCCCAGGAGTCCAATGCTTTATGGACGTGGGGACACGGATGACCTGTTGGCCACATACAGGAGGGATCCTTGGGCCCTTCACTGGCTCGCCGTTCAGCTCCACGACATCCACTACCGGCCCTGGCCTTTGCTTTGGCTGCTGCCCCGTTGAACGTGTGCTCCGGAGCCATGTTTCTCCACCCACCACTATCATTCTGCCACCAGGGGATATGTGAGTGTGGGAGTCACCATTTCTCACTGGCAGCAGTGTTACAAGTCACTAGACTTCCAGGTACCCGCTGACCTAGGCTGCCTTCTGCCCCAGGCAAGGTCCCCAATCCTTTATCCCACATGCTGACACCTGGCCACTGGCGGACATTCATTTTTATCAACACAGAGGTCTGAGCGAGGGTCAGCGGGCCGGGTAGGTGAAGTCAAGGCCAGGTGGGCGGGATTAAGGCTTCTTTGCCATCACCATAGAGAGAGTTCCCCGACCGGAAGAGTGGGCGGAGCTTACACCGGGCCTGGTGACTAGACTGAGCCAATGGCAGAGGTCCAGCCCGCCAGGCAGGTGACACAGGGCCCTCCATTGTGACCTATGACACCGAGTGGCCACAGGGTTGGAGCACACCCTGAGAAAGGCTACGCAGGCACAAGGGAGCCCCTGGTGCGGACTGCTTCAGGGCAGTGGCAGAGCAGGCCAGGTACCTCTTTCCCACTTTCCTGAGGATATCAGTACGCAAGGCATCCCCACTCAGCATCTCTTGCCTCTCTCTCTCTCTGTCTCTCTCTGGATGTGTTCCTTCTCTGAAATCTCTTTCCTTCTCCCCCTGAGTCACTTCACAGCTTGGAGTGCCTGACAGAGGGCCTAGAGACAAAAGAGCAAAGGGGGAAGGCCTCTGGCTCTACTGCTTGCCCACGGGCAGAGAAGTTCTGGTAGTCTATCTGGAAGGTCTAGAGAGTAGTGATTGATTGGGGAGCAACATCACGGGCGGACCCTGGCCACGTGAAGCTTGCTGACATGTGGCAGCCTCTCTGGAGACTACTAATTCTGCTGATAACATTCTATGCAAATAGCCGGGTGAGTGCCATGGGCAGAAAACCTTGACACATACCTGCCAGAGGCCTGTTCTGGGTCTGAGGAGTCCACCCTGGTCTCCAGCAACTCATCATCTCAGCACACACTTTGCCTGCACGCATGGAAACCGCCTCTCTCCACGAATGCCTTCACCCGCTAGGAAACACACGATGTCACTCAGCCAAAGGAGAGCACAGGCAAAGTCAACTGAAGCCCCCATCTTCGAGATTTTGCCTTCTGCTGCTCCACAGCCTCCGGTGGCACACTGCATGTGCGTCACTTCTCGGTAGACGAGGCCGAGATCCGGGCATCCAGGGCCCCAGCCGTCCAGAGTCTGCGCATGGCGGCATATGGATCACCTCTTTGCCACGTACGGGAGGGAGGCCCGGGCCCTACACTGTCTCCGCTAGAGCTCCACGACCTCAGCTATTTTCCCTGACCTTTGGCCCGTGCCCTCGTGAGTGTGTGATCCCGAGTTACAATTCTTCTCCGACCACTCTGAATCCGCCACCTGCGGATACCTGAGCGTGAAAATGAACATCTGTCGCTGGCTGCAGTATCACAGGTGACTAGGTGTATGGGCTCAGGCTGACCTTGGCTGTCTTCTGCCCAGGCAAAGAGCCTAATCCTTCCAAGGAAATCAGGACACGTGCTCACTGGCCAACATCCTTTCTTTTATCCACACAGCAGTCTACATGAGGGGAAAGAGGCCAGGGAGGCCAGGTGAAGGCTGAGTGCGGGGCCTAAGGCTTCTTTCCCAATCACCATGGAGACAGCCACCGCAAGGCTGGCCGGAACTTCTGACGGGGACGAGTCACAAACACTCAGCCAATAGGAGAGGTCCAGCCTAACCGGCCAGTTCCGCAGACCCCTCCATTTTACTCATGGACAGACAACGGCCCCTTGCGTCTTTGGCCACAAAATCCGGGGCACCCAGGGAATAACTTCACAGTTGGCAACCCCTGATGTGGACACGTTCGACACACTGGGCCAGCAGGCAGGTACCTCTTTTCCACTTACGCTAGGATATCAGCAGGCAAGGCGCCCGTCCTCAGCATCTATGGCCTCTCTGGATGTGTGCATTCAGAGGAATCTCTTCATTCTACCCCTGAGACACATGACAGGTATGAGGGACCTGAGAGAGAGCCTAGAGATGGAACGGGGGAGGCTTCTGGCTGTACTGCTTCCCCGTGGGGACAGAATAGCAGGTAGTCTCTCTGGAAGGTCTTAGCTTCTGTTGATTGACATGCGCAATACGGGAGGGGCGGACCCCGGCCAGGTGGAGCTTGTGGGCAGATGCAACCTCTCCGGCGACGAATAATTCCGCTGCTGCTTTGTATGGTGAAAACCTCCCCCCGCCAAGTGGGATGGGTAGAGAACATTGACCCACACCCGCCAGGGGCCTTTCCTGGGACTAAAGATCCCAACACGGTCTCAACGTCGTCACCCTCTCAGCACACACCTTTCCTGCACACATAATCCTGCCTTTCTCCGTCAGGGCCCTATCCTACCAGGAAAAAAAGCAAGCCGCTCAAAAAGGCCGATGCCAGGGAAATCGAGGGAACACTGCCATTTTCCACATTTTTGCTGTCTACGTGTCCCCGCCTCGGGTGCAAGGCTGCGTAAGTGGCCGGGCTCCGAAGGCAAGGCCGAAATCCCGGCAGCCTGGGCCCCAGGAGTCCAATGCTTTATGGACGTGGGGACACGGATGACCTGTTGGCCACATACAGGAGGGATCCTTGGGCCCTTCACTGGCTCGCCGTTCAGCTCCACGACGTCCACTACTGGCCCTGGCCTTTGCTTTGGCTGCTGCCCCGTTGAACGTGTGCTCCGGAGCCATGTTTCTCCACCCACCACTATCATTCTGCCACCAGGGGATATGTGAGTGTGGGAGTCACCATTTCTCACTGGCAGCAGTGTTACAAGTCACTAGACTTCCAGGTACCCGCTGACCTAGGCCGCCTTCTGCCCCAGGCAAGGTCCCCAATCCTTTATCCCACATGCTGACACCTGGCCACTGGCAGACATTCATTTTTATCAACACAGAGGTCTGAGCGAGGGTCAGCGGGCCGGGTAGGTGAAGTCAAGGCCAGGTGGGCGGGATTAAGGCTTCTTTGCCATCACCATAGAGAGAGTTCCCCGACCGGAAGAGTGGGCGGAGCTTACACCGGGCCTGGTGACTAGACTGAGCCAATGGCAGAGGTCCAGCCCGCCAGGCAGGTGACACAGGGCCCTCCATTGTGACCTATGACACCGAGTGGCCACAGGGTTGGAGCACACCCTGAGAAAGGCTACGCAGGCACAAGGGAGCCCCTGGTGCGGACTGCTTCAGGGCAGTGGCAGAGCAGGCCAGGTACCTCTTTCCCACTTTCCTGAGGATATCAGTACGCAAGGCATCCCCACTCAGCATCTCTTGCCTCTCTCTCTCTCTGTCTCTCTCTGGATGTGTTCCTTCTCTGAAATCTCTTTCCTTCTCCCCCTGAGTCACTTCACAGCTTGGAGTGCCTGACAGAGGGCCTAGAGACAAAAGAGCAAAGGGGGAAGGCCTCTGGCTCTACTGCTTGCCCACGGGCAGAGAAGTTCTGGTAGTCTATCTGGAAGGTCTAGAGAGTAGTGATTGATTGGGGAGCAACATCACGGGCGGACCCTGGCCACGTGAAGCTTGCTGACATGTGGCAGCCTCTCTGGAGACTACTAATTCTGCTGATAACATTCTATGCAAATAGCCGGGTGAGTGCCATGGGCAGAAAACCTTGACACATACCTGCCAGAGGCCTGTTCTGGGTCTGAGGAGTCCACCCTGGTCTCCAGCAACTCATCATCTCAGCACACACTTTGCCTGCACGCATGGAAACCGCCTCTCTCCACGAATGCCTTCACCCGCTAGGAAACACACGATGTCACTCAGCCAAAGGAGAGCACAGGCAAAGTCAACTGAAGCCCCCATCTTCGAGATTTTGCCTTCTGCTGCTCCACAGCCTCCGGTGGCACACTGCATGTGCGTCACTTCTCGGTAGACGAGGCCGAGATCCGGGCATCCAGGGCCCCAGCCGTCCAGAGTCTGCGCATGGCGGCATATGGATCACCTCTTTGCCACGTACGGGAGGGAGGCCCGGGCCCTACACTGTCTCCGCTAGAGCTCCACGACCTCAGCTATTTTCCCTGACCTTTGGCCCGTGCCCTCGTGAGTGTGTGATCCCGAGTTACAATTCTTCTCCGACCACTCTGAATCCGCCACCTGCGGATACCTGAGCGTGAAAATGAACATCTGTCGCTGGCTGCAGTATCACAGGTGACTAGGTGTATGGGCTCAGGCTGACCTTGGCTGTCTTCTGCCCAGGCAAAGAGCCTAATCCTTCCAAGGAAATCAGGACACGTGCTCACTGGCCAACATCCTTTCTTTTATCCACACAGCAGTCTACATGAGGGGAAAGAGGCCAGGGAGGCCAGGTGAAGGCTGAGTGCGGGGCCTAAGGCTTCTTTCCCAATCACCATGGAGACAGCCACCGCAAGGCTGGCCGGAACTTCTGACGGGGACGAGTCACAAACACTCAGCCAATAGGAGAGGTCCAGCCTAACCGGCCAGTTCCGCAGACCCCTCCATTTTACTCATGGACAGACAACGGCCCCTTGCGTCTTTGGCCACAAAATCCGGGGCACCCAGGGAATAACTTCACAGTCGGCAACCCCTGATGTGGACACGTTCGACACACTGGGCCAGCAGGCAGGTACCTCTTTTCCACTTACGCTAGGATATCAGCAGGCAAGGCGCCCGTCCTCAGCATCTATGGCCTCTCTGGATGTGTGCATTCAGAGGAATCTCTTCATTCTACCCCTGAGACACATGACAGGTATGAGGGACCTGAGAGAGAGCCTAGAGATGGAACGGGGGAGGCTTCTGGCTGTACTGCTTCCCCGTGGGGACAGAATAGCAGGTAGTCTCTCTGGAAGGTCTTAGCTTCTGTTGATTGACATGCGCAATACGGGAGGGGCGGACCCCGGCCAGGTGGAGCTTGTGGGCAGATGCAACCTCTCCGGCGACGAATAATTCCGCTGCTGCTTTGTATGGTGAAAACCTCCCCCCGCCAAGTGGGATGGGTAGAGAACATTGACCCACACCCGCCAGGGGCCTTTCCTGGGACGAAAGATCCCAACCTGGTCTCAACGTCGTCACCCTCTCAGCACACACCTTTCCTGCACACATAATCCTGCCTTTCTCCGTCAGGGCCCTATCCTACCAGGAAAAAAAGCAAGCCGCTCAAAAAGGCCGATGCCAGGGAAATCGAGGGAACACTGCCATTTTCCACATTTTTGCTGTCTACGTGTCCCCGCCTCGGGTGCAAGGCTGCGTAAGTGGCCGGGCTCCGAAGGCAAGGCCGAAATCCCGGCAGCCTGGGCCCCAGCAGTCCAATGCTCTGTGGACGTGGGGGCACGGACGACCTGTTTGCCACATGCAGGTGGGATCCTTGGGCCCTTCCCTGGCTCGCCATTCAGCTCCACGACGTCCACTACCGGCCCTGGCCTTTGCTTTGGCTGCTGCCCCATTGAACGTGTGCTCCGGAGCCATGTTTCTCCACCCACCACTATCATTCTGCCACCAGGGGATATGTGAGTGTGGGAGTCACCATTTCTCACTGGCAGCAGTGTCACAAGTCACTAGACTTCCAGGTACCCGCTGACCTAGGCTGCCTTCTGCCCCAGGCAAGGTCCCGAATCCTTTATCCCACATGCTGACACCTGGCCACTGGCGGACATTCGTTTTTATCAACACAGAGGTCTGAGCGAGGGTCAGCGGGCCGGGTAGGTGAAGTCAAGGCCAGGTGGGCGGGATTAAGGCTTCTTTGCCATCACCATAGAGAGAGTTCCCCGACCGGAAGAGTGGGCGGAGCTTACACCGGGCCTGGTGACTAGACTGAGCCAATGGCAGAGGTCCAGCCCGCCAGGCAGATGACATAGGGCCCTCCATTGTGACCTATGACACCTAGTGGCCACAGGGTTGGAGCACACCCTGGGAAAGGCTACGCAGGCACAAGGGAGCCCCTGGTGTGGACTGCTTCAGGGCAGTGGCAGAGCAGGCCAGGTACCTCTTTCCCACTTTCCTGAGGATATCAGTACGCAAGGCATCCCCACTCAGCATCTCTTGCCTCTCTCTCTCTCTGTCTCTCCCTGGATGTCTTCCTTCTCTGAAATCTCTTTCCTTCTCCCCCTGAGTCACTTCACAGCTTGGAGTGCCTGACAGAGGGCCTAGAGACAAAAGAGCAAAGGGGGAAGGCCTCTGGCTCTACTGCTTGCCCATGGGCAGAGAAGTTCTGGTAGTCTATCTGGAAGGTCTAGAGAGTAGTGATTGATTGGGGAGCAACATCACGGGCGGACCCTGGCCACGTGAAGCTTGCTGACATGTGGCAGCCTCTCTGGAGACTACTAATTCTGCTGATAACATTCTATGCAAATAGCCGGGTGAGTGCCATGGGCAGAAAACCTTGACACATACCTGCCAGAGGCCTATTCTGGGTCTGAGGAGTCCAGCCTGGTCTCCAGCAACTCATCATCTCAGCACACACTTTGCCTGCACGCATGGAAACCGCCTCTCTCCACGAATGCCTTCACCCGCTAGGAAACACACGATGTCACTCAGCCAAAGGAGAGCACAGGCAAAGTCAACTGAAGCCTCCAATTTCAAGATTTTGCCTTCTGCTGCTCCACAGCCTCCGGTGGCACACGGCATGTGCGTCACTTCTCGGTAGACGAGGCCGAGATCCGGGCATCCAGGGCCCCAGCCGTCCAGAGTCTGCGCATGGCGGCATATGGATCACCTCTTTGCCACGTACGGGAGGGAGGCCCGGGCCCTACACTGTCTCCGCTAGAGCTCCACGACCTCAGCTATTTTCCCTGACCTTTGGCCCGTGCCCTCGTGAGTGTGTGATCCCGAGTTACAATTCTTCTCCGACCACTCTGAATCCGCCACCTGCGGATACCTGAGCATGAAAATGAACATCTATCACTGGCTGCAGTGTCACAGGTCACTAGGTGTCTAGGCTCAGGCTGACCTTGGCTGTCTTCTGCCCAGGCAAAGAGCCTAATCCTTCCAAGGAAATCAGGACACGTGCTCACTGGCCAACATCCTTTCTTTTATCCACACAGCAGTCTACACGAGGGGAAAGAGGCCAGGGAGGCCAGGTGAAGGCTGAGTGCGGGGCCTAAGGCTTCTTTCCCAATCACCATGGAGACAGCCACCGCAAGGCTGGCCGGAACTTCTGACGGGGACGTGTCACAAACACTCAGCCAATAGGAGAGGTCCAGCCTAACCGGCCAGTTCCGCAGACCCCTCCATTTTACTCATGGACAGACAACGGCCCCTTGCGTCTTTGGCCACAAAATCCGGGGCACCCAGGGAATAACTTCACAGTTGGCAACCCCTGATGTGGACACGTTCGACACACTGGGCCAGCAGGCAGGTACCTCTTTTCCACTTACGCTAGGATATCAGCAGGCAAGGCGCCCTTCCTCAGCATCTATGGCCTCTCTGGATGTGTTCATTCAGAGGAATCTCTTCATTCTACCCCTGAGACACATGACAGGTATGAGGGACCTGAGAGAGAGCCTAGAGATGGAACGGGGGAGGCTTCTGGCTGTACTGCTTCCCCGTGGGGACAGAATAGCAGGTAGTCTCTCTGGAAGGTCTTAGCTTCTGTTCACTGACATGCGCAATACGGGAGGGGCGGACCCCGGCCAGGTGGAGCTTGTGGGCAGATGCAACCTCTCCGGCGACGAATAATTCCGCTGCTGCTTTGTATGGTGAAAACCTCCCCCCGCCAAGTGGGATGGGTAGAGAACATTGACCCACACCCGCCAGGGGCCTTTCCTGGGACTAAAGATCCCAACACGGTCTCAACGTCGTCACCCTCTCAGCACACACCTTTCCTGCACACATAATCCTGCCTTTCTCCGTCAGGGCCCTATCCTACCAGGAAAAAAAGCAAGCCGCTCAAAAAGGCCGATGCCAGGGAAATCGAGGGAACACTGCCATTTTCCACATTTTTGCTGTCTACGTGTCCCCGCCTCGGGTGCAAGGCTGCGTAAGTGGCCGGGCTCCGAAGGCAAGGCCGAAATCCCGGCAGCCTGGGCCCCAGGAGTCCAATGCTTTATGGACGTGGGGACACGGATGACCTGTTGGCCACATACAGGAGGGATCCTTGGGCCCTTCACTGGTTCGGCATTCAGCTCCACGATGTCCACTACTGGCCCTGGCCTTTGCTTTGGCTGCTGCCCCGTTGAACGTGTGCTCCGGAGCCATGTTTCTCCACCCACCACTATCATTCTGCCACCAGGGGATATGTGAGTGTGGGAGTCACCATTTCTCACTGGCAGCAGTGTCACAAGTCACTAGACTTCCAGGTACCCGCTGACCTAGGCTGCCTTCTGCCCCAGGCAAGGTCCCCAATCCTTTATCCCACATGCTGACACCTGGCCACTGGCGGACATTCGTTTTTATCAACACAGAGGTCTGAGCGAGGGTCAGCGGGCCGGGTAGGTGAAGTCAAGGCCAGGTGGGCGGGATTAAGGCTTCTTTGCCATCACGATATGGAGAGTTCCCCGACCGGAAGAGTGGGCGGAGCTTACACCGGGTCTGGTGACTAGAGTGAGGCAATGGCAGAGGTCCAGCCCGCCAGGCAGATGACACAGGGCCCTCCATTGTGACCTATGACACCTAGTGGCCACAGGGTTGGAGCACACCCTGGGAAAGGCTACGCAGGCACAAGGGAGCCCCTGGTGCGGACTGCTTCAGGGCAGTGGCAGAGCAGGCCAGGTACCTCTTTCCCACTTTCCTGAGGATATCAGTACGCAAGGCATCCCCACTCAGCATCTCTTGCCTCTCTCTCTCTCTGTCTCTCTCTGGATGTGTTCCTTCTCTGAAATCTCTTTCCTTCTCCCCCTGAGTCACTTCACAGCTTGGAGTGCCTGACAGAGGGCCTAGAGACAAAAGAGCAAAGGGGGAAGGCCTCTGGCTCTACTGCTTGCCCATGGGCAGAGAAGTTCTGGTAGTCTATCTGGAAGGTCTAGAGAGTAGTGATTGATTGGGGAGCAACATCACGGGCGGACCCTGGCCACGTGAAGCTTGCTGACATGTGGCAGCCTCTCTGGAGACTACTAATTCTGCTGATAACATTCTATGCAAATAGCCGGGTGAGTGCCATGGGCAGAAAACCTTGACACATACCTGCCAGAGGCCTATTCTGGGTCTGAGGAGTCCAGCCTGGTCTCCAGCAACTCATCATCTCAGCACACACTTTGCCTGCACGCATGGAAACCGCCTCTCTCCACGAATGCCTTCACCCGCTAGGAAACACACGATGTCACTCAGCCAAAGGAGAGCACAGGCAAAGTCAACTGAAGCCCCCATTTTCAAGATTTTGCCTTCTGCTGCTCCACAGCCTCCGGTGGCACACGGCATGTGCGTCACTTCTCGGTAGACGAGGCCGAGATCCGGGCATCCAGGGCCCCAGCCGTCCAGAGTCTGCGCATGGCGGCATATGGATCACCTCTTTGCCACGTACGGGAGGGAGGCCCGGGCCCTACACTGTCTCCGCTAGAGCTCCACGACCTCAGCTATTTTCCCTGACCTTTGGCCCGTGCCCTCGTGAGTGTGTGATCCCGAGTTACAAATTCTTCTCCGACCACTCTGAATCCGCCACCTGCGGATACCTGAGCGTGAAAATGAACATCTGTCGCTGGCTGCAGTGTCACAGGTCACTAGGTGTCTGGGCTCAGGCTGACCTTGGCTGTCTTCTGCCCAGGCAAAGAGCCTAATCCTTCCAAGGAAATCAGGACACGTGCTCACTGGCCAACATCCTTTCTTTTATCCACACAGCAGTCTACATGAGGGGAAAGAGGCCAGGGAGGCCAGGTGAAGGCTGAGTGCGGGGCCTAAGGCTTCTTTCCCAATCACCATGGAGACAGCCACCGCAAGGCTGGCCGGAACTTCTGACGGGGACGAGTCACAAACACTCAGCCAATAGGAGAGGTCCAGCCTAACCGGCCAGTTCCGCAGACCCCTCCATTTTACTCATGGACAGACAACGGCCCCTTGCGTCTTTGGCCACAAAATCCGGGGCACCCAGGGAATAACTTCACAGTCGGCAACCCCTGATGTGGACACGTTCGACACACTGGGCCAGCAGGCAGGTACCTCTTTTCCACTTACGCTAGGATATCAGCAGGCAAGGCGCCCGTCCTCAGCATCTATGGCCTCTCTGGATGTGTGCATTCAGAGGAATCTCTTCATTCTACCCCTGAGACACATGACAGGTATGAGGGACCTGAGAGAGAGCCTAGAGATGGAACGGGGGAGGCTTCTGGCTGTACTGCTTCCCCGTGGGGACAGAATAGCAGGTAGTCTCTCTGGAAGGTCTTAGCTTCTGTTGATTGACATGCGCAATACGGGAGGGGCGGACCCCGGCCAGGTGGAGCTTGTGGGCAGATGCAACCTCTCCGGCGACGAATAATTCCGCTGCTGCTTTGTATGGTGAAAACCTCCCCCCGCCAAGTGGGATGGGTAGAGAACATTGACCCACACCCGCCAGGGGCCTTTCCTGGGACTAAAGATCCCAACACGGTCTCAACGTCGTCACCCTCTCAGCACACACCTTTCCTGCACACATAATCCTGCCTTTCTCCGTCAGGGCCCTATCCTACCAGGAAAAAAAGCAAGCCGCTCAAAAAGGCCGATGCCAGGGAAATCGAGGGAACACTGCCATTTTCCACATTTTTGCTGTCTACGTGTCCCCGCCTCGGGTGCAAGGCTGCGTAAGTGGCCGGGCTCCGAAGGCAAGGCCGAAATCCCGGCAGCCTGGGCCCCAGGAGTCCAATGCTTTATGGACGTGGGGACACGGATGACCTGTTGGCCACATACAGGAGGGATCCTTGGGCCCTTCACTGGCTCGCCGTTCAGCTCCACGACGTCCACTACTGGCCCTGGCCTTTGCTTTGGCTGCTGCCCCGTTGAACGTGTGCTCCGGAGCCATGTTTCTCCACCCACCACTATCATTCTGCCACCAGGGGATATGTGAGTGTGGGAGTCACCATTTCTCACTGGCAGCAGTGTCACAAGTCACTAGACTTCCAGGTACCCGCTGACCTAGGCCGCCTTCTGCCCCAGGCAAGGTCCCCAATCCTTTATCCCACATGCTGACACCTGGCCACTGGCGGACATTCGTTTTTATCAACACAGAGGTCTGAGCGAGGGTCAGCGGGCCGGGTAGGTGAAGTCAAGGCCAGGTGGGCGGGATTAAGGCTTCTTTGCCATCACCATAGAGAGAGTTCCCCGACCGGAAGAGTGGGCGGAGCTTACACCGGGCCTGGTGACTAGAGTGAGGCAATGGCAGAGGTCCAGCCCGCCAGGCAGGTGACACAGGGCCCTCCATTGTGACCTATGACACCTAGTGGCCACAGGGTTGGAGCACACCCTGGGAAAGGCTACGCAGGCACAAGGGAGCCCCTGGTGCGGACTGCTTCAGGGCAGTGGCAGAGCAGGCCAGGTACCTCTTTCCCACTTTCCTGAGGATATCAGTACGCAAGGCATCCCCACTCAGCATCTCTTGCCTCTCTCTCTCTCTGTCTCTCTCTGGATGTGTTCCTTCTCTGAAATCTCTTTCCTTCTCCCCCTGAGTCACTTCACAGCTTGGAGTGCCTGACAGAGGGCCTAGAGACAAAAGAGCAAAGGGGGAAGGCCTCTGGCTCTACTGCTTGCCCACGGGCAGAGAAGTTCTGGTAGTCTATCTGGAAGGTCTAGAGAGTAGTGATTGATTGGGGAGCAACATCACGGGCGGACCCTGGCCACGTGAAGCTTGCTGACATGTGGCAGCCTCTCTGGAGACTACTAATTCTGCTGATAACATTCTATGCAAATAGCCGGGTGAGTGCCATGGGCAGAAAACCTTGACACATACCTGCCAGAGGCCTGTTCTGGGTCTGAGGAGTCCAGCCTGGTCTCCAGCAACTCATCATCTCAGCACACACTTTGCCTGCACGCATGGAAACCGCCTCTCTCCGCGAATGCCTTCACCCGCTAGGAAACACACGACGTCACTCAGCCAAAGGAGAGCACAGGCAAAGTCAACTGAAGCCCCCATTTTCAAGATTTTGCCTTCTGCTGCTCCACAGCCTCCGGTGGCACACGGCATGTGCGTCACTTCTCGGTAGACGAGGCCGAGATCCGGGCATCCAGGGCCCCAGCCGTCCAGAGTCTGCGCATGGCGGCATATGGATCACCTCTTTGCCACGTACGGGAGGGAGGCCCGGGCCCTACACTGTCTCCGCTAGAGCTCCACGACCTCAGCTATTTTCCCTGACCTTTGGCCCGTGCCCTCGTGAGTGTGTGATCCCGAGTTACAAATTCTTCTCCGACCACTCTGAATCCGCCACCTGCGGATACCTGAGCGTGAAAATGAACATCTGTCGCTGGCTGCAGTGTCACAGGTCACTAGGTGTCTGGGCTCAGGCTGACCTTGGCTGTCTTCTGCCCAGGCAAAGAGCCTAATCCTTCCAAGGAAATCAGGACACGTGCTCACTGGCCAACATCCTTTCTTTTATCCACACAGCAGTCTACATGAGGGGAAAGAGGCCAGGGAGGCCAGGTGAAGGCTGAGTGCGGGGCCTAAGGCTTCTTTCCCAATCACCATGGAGACAGCCACCGCAAGGCTGGCCGGAACTTCTGACGGGGACGAGTCACAAACACTCAGCCAATAGGAGAGGTCCAGCCTAACCGGCCAGTTCCGCAGACCCCTCCATTTTACTCATGGACAGACAACGGCCCCTTGCGTCTTTGGCCACAAAATCCGGGGCACCCAGGGAATAACTTCACAGTCGGCAACCCCTGATGTGGACACGTTCGACACACTGGGCCAGCAGGCAGGTACCTCCCTTCCACTTACGCTAGGATATCAGCAGGCAAGGCGCCCGTCCTCAGCATCTATGGCCTCTCTGGATGTGTGCATTCAGAGGAATCTCTTCATTCTACCCCTGAGACACATGACAGGTATGAGGGACCTGAGAGAGAGCCTAGAGATGGAACGGGGGAGGCTTCTGGCTGTACTGCTTCCCGGTGGGGACAGAATAGCAGGTAGTCTCTCTGGAAGGTCTTAGCTTCTGTTGATTGACATGCGCAATACGGGAGGGGCGGACCCCGGCCAGGTGGAGCTTGTGGGCAGATGCAACCTCTCCGGCGACGAATAATTCCGCTGCTGCTTTGTATGGTGAAAACCTCCCCCCGCCAAGTGGGATGGGTAGAGAACATTGACCCACACCCGCCAGGGGCCTTTCCTGGGACTAAAGATCCCAACATGGTCTCAACGTCGTCACCCTCTCAGCACACACCTTTCCTGCACACATAATCCTGCCTTTCTCCGTCAGGGCCCTATCCTACCAGGAAAAAAAGCAAGCCGCTCAAAAAGGCCGATGCCAGGGAAATCAAGGGAACACTGCCATTTTCCACATTTTTGCTGTCTACGTGTCCCCGCCTCGGGTGCAAGGCTGCGTAAGTGGCCGGGCTCCGAAGGCAAGGCCGAAATCCCGGCAGCCTGGGCCCCAGGAGTCCAATGCTTTATGGACGTGGGGACACGGATGACCTGTTGGCCACATACAGGAGGGATCCTTGGGCCCTTCACTGGCTCGCCGTTCAGCTCCACGACGTCCACTACTGGCCCTGGCCTTTGCTTTGGCTGCTGCCCCATTGAACGTGTGCTCCGGAGCCATGTTTCTCCACCCACCACTATCATTCTGCCACCAGGGGATATGTGAGTGTGGGAGTCACCATTTCTCACTGGCAGCAGTGTCACAAGTCACTAGACTTCCAGGTACCCGCTGACCTAGGCCGCCTTCTGCCCCAGGCAAGGTCCCCAATCCTTTATCCCACATGCTGACACCTGGCCACTGGCGGACATTCGTTTTTATCAACACAGAGGTCTGAGCGAGGGTCAGCGGGCCGGGTAGGTGAAGTCAAGGCCAGGTGGGCGGGATTAAGGCTTCTTTGCCATCACCATAGAGAGAGTTCCCCGACCGGAAGAGTGGGCGGAGCTTACACCGGGCCTGGTGACTAGACTGAGCCAATGGCAGAGGTCCAGCCCGCCAGGCAGGTGACACAGGGCCCTCCATTGTGACCTATGACACCTAGTGGCCACAGGGTTGGAGCACACCCTGGGAAAGGCTACGCAGGCACAAGGGAGCCCCTGGTGCGGACTGCTTCAGGGCAGTGGCAGAGCAGGCCAGGTACCTCTTTCCCACTTTCCTGAGGATATCAGTACGCAAGGCATCCCCACTCAGCATCTCTTGCCTCTCTCTCTCTCTGTCTCTCTCTGGATGTGTTCCTTCTCTGAAATCTCTTTCCTTCTCCCCCTGAGTCACTTCACAGCTTGGAGTGCCTGACAGAGGGCCTAGAGACAAAAGAGCAAAGGGGGAAGGCCTCTGGCTCTACTGCTTGCCCACGGGCAGAGAAGTTCTGGTAGTCTATCTGGAAGGTCTAGAGAGTAGTGATTGATTGGGGAGCAACATCACGGGCGGACCCTGGCCACGTGAAGCTTGCTGACATGTGGCAGCCTCTCTGGAGACTACTAATTCTGCTGATAACATTCTATGCAAATAGCCGGGTGAGTGCCATGGGCAGAAAACCTTGACACATACCTGCCAGAGGCCTGTTCTGGGTCTGAGGAGTCCACCCTGGTCTCCAGCAACTCATCATCTCAGCACACACTTTGCCTGCACGCATGGAAACCGCCTCTCTCCGCGAATGCCTTCACCCGCTAGGAAACACACGACGCCACTCAGCCAAAGGAGAGCACAGGCAAAGTCAACTGAAGCCCCCATTTTCAAGATTTTGCCTTCTGCTGCTCCACAGCCTCCGGTGGCACACGGCATGTGCGTCACTTCTCGGTAGACGAGGCCGAGATCCGGGCATCCAGGGCCCCAGCCGTCCAGAGTCTGCGCATGGCGGCATATGGATCACCTCTTTGCCACGTACGGGAGGGAGGCCCGGGCCCTACACTGTCTCCGCTAGAGCTCCACGACCTCAGCTATTTTCCCTGACCTTTGGCCCGTGCCCTCGTGAGTGTGTGATCCCGAGTTACAAATTCTTCTCCGACCACTCTGAATCCGCCACCTGCGGATACCTGAGCGTGAAAATGAACATCTGTCGCTGGCTGCAGTGTCACAGGTCACTAGGTGTCTAGGCTCAGGCTGACCTTGGCTGTCTTCTGCCCAGGCAAGGAGCCTAATCCTTCCAAGGAAATCAGGACACGTGCTCACTGGCCAACATCCTTTCTTTTATCCACACAGCAGTCTACACGAGGGGAAAGAGGCCAGGGAGGCCCAGTGAAGGCTGAGTGCGGGGCCTAAGGCTTCTTTCCCAATCACCATGGAGACAGCCACCGCAAGGCTGGCCGGAACTTCTGACGGGGACGAGTCACAAACACTGAGCCAATAGGAGAGGTCCAGCCTAACCGGCCAGTTCCGCAGACCCCTCCAATTTACTCATGGACAGATGACGGCTCCTTGTGTCTTTGGCCACAAAATCCAGGGCACCCAGGGAATAACTTCACAGTTGGCAACCCCTGATGTGGACACGTTCGACACACTGGGACAGCAGGCAGGTACCTCCCTTCCACTTACGCTAGGATATCAGCAGGCAAGGCGCCCTTCCTCAGCATCTATGGCCTCTCTGGATGTGTTCATTCAGAGGAATCTCTTCATTCTACCCCTGAGACACATGACAGGTATGAGGGACCTGAGAGAGAGCCTAGAGATGGAACAGGGGAGGCTTCTGGCTGTACTGCTTCCCCGTGGGGACAGAATAGCAGGTAGTCTCTCTGGAAGGTCTTAGCTTCTGTTGATTGACATGCGCAATACGGTAGGGGCGGACCCTGGCCAGGTGGAGCTAGTGGGCAGATGCAACCTCTCCGGCGACGAATAATTCCGCTGCTGCTTTGTATGGTCAAAACCTCCCCCCGCCAAGTAGGATGGGTAGAGAACACTGACCCACACCCGCCAGGCGCCTTTCCTGGGACTAAAGATCCCAACATGGTCTCAACGTCGTCACCCTCTCAGCACACACCTTTCCTGCACACATAATCCTGCCTTTCTCTGTCAGGGCCCTATCCTACCAGCAAAAAAAGCAAGCCGCTCAAAAAGGCCGATGCCAGGGAAATCAAGGAAACACTGCCATTTTCCAAATTTTTGCTGTCTACATGTCCCCGCCTCCGGTGCAAGGCTGCATATTTGGCCGGGCTCCGAGGGCAAGGCCGAAATCCCGGCAGCCTGGGCCCCAGCAGTCCAATGCTCTATGGACGTGGGGGCACGGACGACCTGTTTGCCACACACAGGTGGGATCCTTGGGCTCTTCCCTGGCTCGCCATTCAGCTCCACGACGTCCACTACCGGCCCTGGCCTTTGCTTTGGCTGCTGCCCCATTGAACGTGTGCTCCGGAGCGATGTTTCTCCACCCACCACTATCATTCTGCCACCAGGGGATATGTGAGTGTGGGAGTCACCATTTCTCACTGGCAGCAGTGTCACAAGTCACTAGACTTCCAGGTACCCGCTGACCTAGGCTGCCTTCTGCCCCAGGCAAGGTCCCGAATCCTTTATCCCAGATGCTGACAGCTGGCCACTGGCGGACATTCATTTTTATCAACACAGAGGTCTGAGCGAGGGTCAGCGGGCCAGGTAGGTGAAGTCAAGGCCAGGTGGGCGGGATTAAGGCTTCTTTGCCATCACCCTAGAGAGAGTTCCCCGACCGGAAGAGTGGGCGGAGCTTACACCACGCCTGGTGACTAGACTGAGGCAATGGCAGAGGTCCAGCCCGCCAGGCAGATGACACAGGGCCCTCCATTGTGACCTATGACACCTAGTGGCCACAGGGTTGGAGCACACCCTGGGAAAGGCTACGCAGGCACAAGGGAGCCCCTGGTGTGGCCTGCTTCAGGGCAGTGGCAGAGCAGGCCAGGTACCTCTTTCCCACTTTCCTGAGGATATCAGTACGCAAGGCATCCCCACTCAGCATCTCTTGCCTCTCTCTCTCTCTGTCTCTCCCTGTATGTGTTCCTTCTCTGAAATCTCTTCCTTCTCCCCCTTGTCACTTGTCACCTTGGAGTGCCTGACAGAGGGCCTAGAGATGAAAGAGCAAAGGGGGAAGGCCTCTGGCTATACTGGTTGCCCTTGGGCAGAGGAGGTCTGGCAGTCTATCTGGAAGGTCGAGAGAGTCGCGATTGATTGGGGACCTGCATCAGGGGCTGACCCTTGCCAGGTGAAGCTTGTTGACATGTGGCAGCCTCTCCGGAGACTACTCATTCCGCTCATAACATTGTATGCAAATAGCCGGGTGAGTGCCATGGGCACAAAACATTGACACATACCTGCCAGAGGTCTATCCTGGGTCTGAAGAGTCCAGCCTGGTCTCCAGCCACTCATCATCTCAGCACACACTTTGCCTGCACACATGGA
This sequence comes from Loxodonta africana, assembly GCF_030014295.1. Taxonomy (NCBI): domain Eukaryota; kingdom Metazoa; phylum Chordata; class Mammalia; order Proboscidea; family Elephantidae; genus Loxodonta; species Loxodonta africana. The sequence goes on along the minus strand of NW_026974991.1, from coordinate 168,701 downwards.
ATCTGCCTCTCTCCACCAATGCCTTCTCTTGCTAGGAAACACACGATGTCACTCAGCCAAAGGAGAAACCCTGGAGAGCACAGGCAAAGTCAACGGAAGCCCCCATTTTCAAGATTTTGCCCTCTCCTGGGCCACAGCCTCCGCTGGCGCAGTGCATGTGTGTCACATCTCCGAAGACAAGGCCCAAATCCGGGCATCCAGGGCCCCAGAGTCCTGAGTCTGCGCATGGCGGCATATGGATCACCACTTTGCCTCGTACAAGAGGGAGGCCTTGGCCCTAGTCTGGCTCTGCTAGAGGTCCATGACCTCTGGTATTTTCCCCGACCTTTGACCCGTGCCCTCGTGAGTGTGTGATATCTACTTTTACTTCTCCTCCGACTACTCTGAATCCACCACCTGAGGATATGTGAGTGTGGAAATCAACATCTATCACTGGCTGCAGTGTCATAGGTCACTAGGTGTCTACGCTCAGGCTGACCTTGGCTGTCTTCTGCCCAGGCAAGGAGCCTAATCCTTCAAAGGCAATGAGGACACGTGGTCACTGGCCGACATTCTTTCTTTCATCCACACAGTGGTCTCGATGAGGGTAAAGAGGCCAGGTAGGCCAGGTGAAGGCTGAGTGCGGAGCCTAAGGTTTCTTTCCTAATCAGCATGGAGACAGCCACCGGAAGGCTGGGCGGAACTTCTGACGGGGACGGGTTCCAAACACTGAGCCAATAGGAGAGGTCCAGCCTAACTGGCCAGTTCTGCAGAGCCCTCCATTTTATCCATGGATACACAACGGCCCCTTCTGTCTTTGGCCACAAAATCGAGGGCACCCAGGGAATATCTTCACAGTAGGCAACCCTTGATGTGGACAGGTTTGACACATTGGGATAGGAGGGAAGTATCTCTTTTCCACTTATGCTAGAATATTAGTATTCAAGGCGCCCTTCCTTAGCATCTATGGCCCCTCTCTGTATGCGGTCATTCAGAGAAATCTCTTCATTCTACCTCTGAGACACATCACAAGTACGAGGGGCCTGAGAGAGAGCCTGGAGATGAAACGGAGGAGGCTTCTGGCTGTACCACTTTCCCATGGGCAGACAATAGCAGGTAGTCTCTCTGGAATGTCTTAGCTTCTGTTGATTGACATGTGGAATACAGTAGGGTGGACCCTGGCCTGTTGTAGCTTGTGGGCAGATGGAAGTTCTCAGGCAAGGAATAATTCCTCTGCTGCTTTGTATGGTGAAACCGCACCCCCCCCCCGCCAACGGGAAGGCCAGAGAACATTGACCCACACCTGCCAGGGGCCTTTCCTGGGACGAAAGATCCCAACCTGGTCTCAACCTCGTCACCCTCTCAGCACACACCTTTCCTGCAGATATAATCCTGCCTTTTCCATCAGTGCCTCATCCTACTATGAAAAAAAGCTTTCTGCTCAAAAAGACGATGCCAGGGAAATCGAGGAGACACTGCCATTTTCCAAATTTTTGCTTTCTACCCATCCCTGCCTCCGATCAAAAGCTGCGTATGTGGCTGGGCTCTGAAGGCAAGGCCGATATCCTGGCAGCGTGGGCCCCAGCAGTCCAATGGTTTATGGACGTGGGGACACGGATGACCTGTTTGCCACATATAGAAAATGAACATTCAATATAGAACATATAGTATGGAATAGAAAATACAGGAAATATAGAATATAGAAGAATATAGAATATTGAACATAAAATATATAATGTAGAATACAAAACATAGATTATGAAATAAAGTATAAATGACGCAGAACATAAAATATATTTTATAGAGTATAGAAGACAATAGAATATAGATTATAAAATACAGAATTCACAATATAGAGGAAAACAGAATATAGAAGAATATAGAATATAGGACAAATGTAGAATATGGAATACAGAATACAGAAATATATAGCATGTAAAAAGATAGAATATGGAAGAACATAGACTATAGAATAGAGAATATAGATGAATTTAAAATATAGAATGTAGAATATATAATACGTAATACAAAATATGCAATATAGACTATAGAAGAATATTGTATGAAAAAAATATAGAATATAGAACATCGAATATAGAATACAGAGTATGGGATATAGAATATACAAAAATACAGAATGTAGAAAAACATCGAAGAACACAGATCATAGAATACAGAGACTTTAAAATATAGCGTATGATACATAGAACACTGAGTGTGTAATACAGAATATAAAAGAACTTTAAAAATAGAAGAATATAGTGTATAGAGGATTTGGAATAAAGAAGAGTATAGAATATACGTTATAGAAGAACATAGCATAAAGAATACAGAATATAGAAGAAAATAGAATATAAATTCAGAATATACAATACAGAAGAATATAAAATGTACAATGTAGAATAGCGATTATAGAATGCAAACTATAGAATGAAGAATATAGAAGAAAATAAATTACAGAATATAGATTATAAATTATACAATATACATGATTATGGAAAATACAATGTAGAATGTAAAATGTAGACTACAGGAGAAAATGGAATACAGAATATACAAGAATATGGAATGTTGAATATAGTATCAAGAATATGGAATATAGAATACACAAAAATATAGTATATGTAACATATAGAAAAAAGAAGATTGAATATAGAACATAGAATATAGAAAAATCTAGAAGAATAAAGAATGTAGAATTTAGAATACAGAATGTAGAATATAGAAGATTTTAGAATATAGAACGTAGAATATACAGTATAGAATACAGAATATGGAATATACAACCTAGACTATAGAAAAATATAGAAATAGAATATAAAAAAATATAGAACATAGAAGAATATAGAATGTAGAATAGAGAATACGGAATAGACTATAGAACAGAATATTAGATTATAGAAGAATATAGAGATTAGAAGGCAGAATATACAATAAAAATATAGAAGATAGAAGAATACAGAATTCAGAAAAATTTAGAACAAAATGTAGAATATAGAAGAAAATAGAATATAAAATGTAGAATGGAGAACATGGAATATGGAATAGAGTATAGGGAAGAATAAAGAATACTGAAAAATTTAAAATATAGAATGTAGACGGTAAAATATTGAATACAGAACTTAGAATGTACAATATAAAATATAGCAGATAGAAGAATGTAGATTATAAGTGAAGAATATAGAATAAGAATGTAGAAGAGTATAGAATGCAAAACATAGAATGCAGAATGTAGAATATAGAATAAGGAATATAGAATGTAGAATACAAAAGAATATAGTATATAAAAATATAGAATATAGAACATTGAATATGGAATATAGAATATAGAGCATGAAATAGAGAAATAGAAAAAATATAGAATAGAGATAAATATAGACTATAGAATAGAGTATGTACAAAGTAGAATTCAGAATATAAAATATAGAACATGGAATATAAAGGAATATAGATTATAGAATATAGAAGATTCTGGAATATAGAATGTAGAATTAAATATAGAATATGCGAGATGGAATATAAGAGAATATAGAATGCAGAATATAGTATACAGAATATGCAATATGGAATATAGAATACAGAAAATTATAAAATATATAGACTATAGAAAAAATTGAATATAGAATACAGACAATGGAATACAGAAAAATATAGAATATAAAACAGAATAAAAATATACAAAATGTATAGAATAAACATTACAGAATATAGAATATTACAGAATGTACAACGTAGAATGTAAAGTACAGAATATACAATATAGAAGAATATATGATACAGACTATGGAAGAATATAGAATACAGAAAATTATATAGAAAAGTATAGAATACAGAAAAAGAACACTGAATATGCAATACAGAGTATGGAATATAGAATATAGAAGAATACAGAATGTAGAATACAAAATATAGAATATGAAATAAAGCATAAAGAACACAGAATATAGAAGAATATAGATTAAAGAATATAGAAGATAATGGAATATAGAATATAAAATGCAGAATATACAATATAGAAGAATATAGAGTACAGAATATAGACGAATATAGAATATAGAAGGAAGAATGAAGAATATGGAATATAGAATACAGAAAAATATAGTATGTAGAGAAATATAGAACATAGAAGAATATGGAAGAATATAGAACATAGAATATGGAAGAATTTAAAATATACAAGGCAGAAAGTAGAATATAGAATATGAAATGTGCAATATAGAATATAGAGGAATATTGTATGTAGAAAAATATAGAATATAGAACATTGAATAGAGTATGGAATATAGAATATAGAAAAATATAGAATACAGAAGAACATAGGTTATAGAATGTAAAGAATTTCAAATATAGAATATGGAACATAGAACACTGAAGATAGAATACAGAATATAAAAGAACTTTGAAAATAGAAGAATATAGTGTATAGAGGATTTGGAATAAATAAGGATATAGAATATACGTTATAGAAGAATATAGCATAGATAACAGAATATAGAAGAACATAGAATATATGTTTAGAATATAGAATACAGAAAAATATAAAATGTACAATGTGGAATACAGATTACAGAATGCAAAGTATAGAATGAAGGATTATAGAAGATTGTAAATTATACAATACAGAAGATTATGGAATATAGAATGTAGAATGTAAAATATAGAATGTAATTTTTTTTTTAGGAGAATATGGAATATGGAATATAGAAGAACATAGAATGTTGACTATAGTATCAAGAATATGGAATACAGAATACACAAAAACATAGTATATGTAAAAATATAGAAAATGGAAGATTGAATATAGAACATAGACTATAGAAAAATATAGAATATAGAATACAGAATGTAGAATATAGAAGATTTTAGAATATAGAATGTAGAATATACAATATGGAATATAGGATACAGAAGAATATAGTATAGAGAAAAATACAGAATATACAACATAGAACATCGAATATAGAATAGAGAGTATGGAATATAGGATATAGGAAAATATAGAATATAGAAGAACATAGAATTTAGAATGTGGAATATGGAATATAGAACATGGAATATAAATACAGGGTATTAATAGAGAATATAGAAAAGTATAGAATAGAGATAAATATAGAATAGAGTATGTACAAAGTACAATACAGAATATAAAATATAGAAAAAAGAACATAGAATATAGAAGAATATACATTACAGAATATAGAAGATTCTGGAACATAGAATATAAAAAAATTTTTTGTTAATAGAAGATGGAATATAAGAGAATATAGAATGTAGAATATAGTTTACAGAATATGCAATATGGAATATAGAATACTGAAAATTATAAAAAATATAGACTATAGGAAAAAACATTGAATATAGAATACAGACAATGGAATATAGAAAAATATAGAATTTAGAATATAGAATGTAGAATACAGAATATAAAATATAGAATAAAAAATACATAATATAGAGAATATACATTATAGAATATAGATTATGGAATATAGAATATAGAATGTAAAATACAGAATATACAATATAGAACATATGGTACAAAAAAAAATTTTTTTTTTTATAGAAGAATAGAGTGTAGAATGTAGAATATAGAATACAGAAAATTATACAGAAAAATATAGAATATAGAAAAAGAACATTGAATATAGAACACACAGTATGGAATATAGAATATAGAAAAAATAGAATATAGAAGAATATACAATGTAGAATACAAAATATAGAATATGAAATAAAGCATAAAGAACACAGAATATAGAAGAACATAGATTATAGAATATAGAAATAATGGAATATAGAATATAGAATGTAAAATACAGAATCTACAATATAGAAGAATATAGAATTCAGAATATAGAATAATATAGAATACAGAAGGAAGAATGTAGAATATGGAATGTAGAATACAGAAAATTATAGTATATAGAAAAATATAGAATATGGAAGAACATAAAGAATTTAGAATGTAGAATACAGAACATAGAATATGGAAGAATTTAAAATACACAATGTAGAATATAGAATATGGAATATAGAAGAATATTGTATGTAGAAAAATATAGAATATAGAATGCAGAGTATGGAATATAGAATATACAAAAATATAGTATATAGAAGAACATAGATTATAGAATATAGAGAATTTAAAATATAGAATACAGAACACAGAACACTGAAGATAGAATACAGAATACAAAAGAACTTTGAAAATAGAAGAATATAGTGTATTCTATATTTTACATTCTACATTCCATAATTTTCTATATTTTATAATCTGTATTCTATAGTCTTTATTCTATATTTTATATTCTATTTTCTGTATTCTACTTTCTATATTCTAAATTCTGTATTACATGTTCTTGTATAATCTATATTCTGTATTGTATAGTCTTCTACTGTGTATATTCTTCTATAATGTATATTCTATATTCTTCTGTATTCTATATTCTAATTCTTCTATAGTCTCTATTCTTCCATATTGTGTATTCTACATTCTACTATATTCTTTTTCTTGTATTTTATATAACCTTCTCTATTCTGTATTCTTCTATATTCTAAATTTATATTCTGTATTCTTCCATAATGTATATTCTATAATCTATATTCTTGTTTATATTCTTCTGTATTCCATATTCTTGTATATTCTATATTCTACTATTTTCTATATTCTTTTACATTCTGTATTCTATCTTCTGTGTTCTATGTTCAGTTTTCTTCTATGTACTATTTCCTTCTATATTCCATATTCTGTATTCTAAATTCTTCCATATTCTATATTCCACATTCTAAATTCTATGTTCTTCTATATTCTATATTCCACATTCTAAATTCTATGTTCTTCTATATTCTATATTTTTCTATATCCTATATACCATACTCTATTCTCTATTTGATGTTCTATGTTCTATATTCTATATTTCTCTATACTATATTCTTCTGTATTCTATATTCCATATTGTATAGTCTACATTTTAAAATCTTCTATATTCTGCATTCTATATTAAACATTTGAAATTTTTCTATATGCTATATTTTTTTATATTCAATCTTCTATTTTCTATATATTTACATATACTATATTTTTGTGTATTCTATATTCCATATTCTTTATACTGTATTCAACATTCTATATTCTGGCCTGCGGGACCCTGTTCAGGCCTATTCTTCCCTACAGGGCTCCTCTATTCTGGCCTATTCTTGCCTGTGGGATTCTCTGTTCGGGCCTGTTCTCACCTGCGGGACTCTCCCTTAGGGCCTATTCTTGCTTGCGGGGCTCCTCTATTCGGGCCTATTCTTGCATTCGGGAATCTCCGTTCGGGCCTATCCTGGCCTGCGGGACTCTCCGTTCGGTCCTATTCTTGCCTGTGGGATCATTCGTTAAGGCCTATTTTTGCCTGCGGGACCCTCCGTTTGGGCTTATTCTTGACGGCGGGACTCTCCTTTAGGGCCTATTCTTGCCTGCGGGACTCTCCGTTCCGGCGTATTCTTGCCTGTGGAACCTCCGTTCGGGCCTAATCTTGCCTGCGGGAGCATCCTTTCTCCTTCTCTTGCCTGCGGGGCTCTTCTATTCAGGCCGGCTGTGCCTGCGGAGCTCCGATATTCGTGTGTGTTCTTGTGTGGCGGGTCCGCTATTCCGGCCTGTTCTTGCGTGCGGGGCTCCTCTGTTCGGGCCTGTTCTTGCGTGCGGGGCTCCTCTATTCGGGCCTGTTCTTGCCTTCCGGACTCTGTTCGGGCCTATTCTTGGCTACAGGAATCTCCGTTTGGGCCTATTCTTTCCTGCGGGACTCTCCGTTCAGGTCTATTTTTGCCTGCGGGACCCTGTTCGGGCCTATTCTTGCCTACAGGGCTCCTCTGTTCTGGCCTGTGGGAATCTCCGTTCTGGCCTATTCTTACCTGCAGAACTCTCTCTTCGGGCCTAATCTTGCCTGCGGGAGCATCCTTTCGTTCCTCCTCTTGCCTGCGGGGCTCTTCTATTCCGGCCTGTTCGTGCCTACAGAGCTCCGTTATTCAGGCCTGTTTGAGCCTGCGGGCCTCCGTTATTCGGGCCTGTTCGTGCGTGCGGGGCTCCGCTCTTCGGGCCTGTCCGTGCCTGCGGAGCTCCGGTATTTGTGCGTGTTCGTGTGTGCCGGGTTCCGCTATTCGGCGTGTTGGTAAGTGCAGGACTCCTCCATTAGGGCATGTTCTTGCCTTCCGGATTCTGTTGGGACCTATTCTTGGCTACAGAAATCTCCGTTCTGGCCTATTCTTGCCTGTAGCACTCTCCGTTTGGGCCTATTCTTTCCTGCGGGACTCTCCGTTCAGGTCTATTTTTGCCTTCGGGACCCTGTTCAGGCCTATTCTTGCCTACAGGGCTCCTCTATTCTGGCCTGTGGGAATCTCCGTTCGGGCCTTTTCTTGGCTGCCGGACTCTCCTTTCGGGCCTGTTCTCGCCTGCGGGACTCTCCGTTCAGGCCTATTCTCGACTCCAGGCTTCCCTATTCGGGCCTATTGTTGCCTGCGGAACTCTGTTCGGGCTTATTCTTGCCTGCGGGGCTCCTCTATTCGGGCCTATTCTTGCCCGCGGGACTGTGTAAGGGCCCTTTCTTGCCTGCGTGAGTCCCAGTTCGGGACTGTTCTTGCCTGCGGGACTCTCCTTTCAGGCCTCCTCTTGTCTGCAGGGCTCCTCTATTCGGGCCTCTTAGTGCCTGTGGAGCTCCGTTATTCAGGCCTTTTTCTGCGTGTGGGGCTCCGCTATTTGGGCCTGTTCTTGCCTGTGGGGCTTCTCTATTAGGGGATATTCTTGCCTGCGGGACTCTCCGTTAGGGCCTATTCTTGCCTGCGGGGCTCTCCATTTGGGCGTATACTTGCCTGCAGAACTCTCCGTTCGGGGCTATTCTTCCCTGCGGGACTCTCTGTTCGGGCCTGTTCATGCCTGCGGGGCTCTCCTTTCCAGACTATTGTTGCCTGCGGGACTCTCCTTTCGGGCTTCGCCTTACCTGCAGGGCTCCGCTATTCGGGCCTCTTCGTGCATGCAGGCTACCCTATAGGACTATACGATACAGAATATAGATTATAGAAGAACATAGAATACAGAATTTGGAATATAGAAAATAGAATGTAGAGTACAGAATATAAAATGAAGAGTATTGGTTATGGATTATAGAATATAGAGAATTATGAAATGTAGAATGTAAAATATAGAAGAATATAGAATGTATACTATAGAAGAATACAGAATGTAGAATATAGGATATAGAATATAGAATAGGGAACATAGGATATACCATACAGAAAAACAGTATATAGAAAGATAAACAATACAGAACATAGAACTTTAAATATACAATATAAAATACAGAGAATGGAATATAGAACCTAGATTATGGAAGAATATAGAAATAGAATATAAAAGAATATAGAATTTAGAATGTAGAGTATAAAATATAGAATATAGAAGAATTTAGAATATAGAATATGGACTATAGAATATAGTATATAGAAGAACATGGAAGATACAATACAGAACATAAAAGTAAAAAGAATATAGAAAAGTATAGAGTATAGAAGAATAAGGAATATGGAAAATAGAATGTAGAATATAATTATAGAAGAATGTAGAATATTGAAAAATATAGAATACAGAATATAGGAAAACATAGAGCATAAATTTAGAAGATATAGGATATAGAATGCAGAATATAGAAGAATAAAGAATAGATGACAGACTACAGAATATAGAAGATAGAATGTGGAAGAAAATAGAATATTGACAAACGGAATATAGGGTATAGGATATACAGTATTGAAGAATAGAGAATAAAGTAGAAAAATACAGATAACCAAATATAGAAGAATGTAGAATAGAGAATATAAGAGAATAGATTACAGAAGAATATAGAATATAGAGATTAGAAGGTAGAATATACATAAAAAATATAGAATTCAGAAAAAAATTAGAATATAAAATGTAGAATATAGAAGAAAATGGAATGGAGAATGGAGAACATAGAATATGGGATAGGGAATAGAGAAGAATAAAGAATATTGAAAAATTTAGAATATAGAATGTAGACTAGAATATTGAATATAGAATTTAGAACGTACAATATGGAATATAGCAGGTAGAAGAATATAGATTACAACAGAAGAATATAGAACGTAGAAGAGTATAGAATACAGAACAGAAAAATATAAAATGTAGAATATAGCATATGGAATATAGAATGTAGAATACAGAAGAATATAGGATATAAAAAATATAGAATATAGAGCATCGAATATAGAATACAGAGTATGGAATATAGAATATAGAATAGACTTAAATATAGAATGTAGAATAGATTATGTAAAAAGTAGAATAAAGAACATAGAATACAGAAGAATATAGAATATTCTCAAATATAGAATATAAAATATAGAATATAGAAGATGGAATATAAGAGAATATAGAATGTAGAATATAGTTTAGAGAATATGCAATATGGAATATAGAATACAGAAAATTATAAAAAATATAGAATATAGAAAACAACATTGAATACAGAATACAGACAGTGGAATATAGAAAAATATAGAATTTAGAATACAGAATGTAGAATACAGAATATAGAATATAAAATATAGAAAAAAATACATAATATAGAGAATATACATTATACAATATAGAAGATTATGGAATATAGAATGTAGAATGTAAAATACAGAATTTACAATATAGAAAAATATGTGATACAGACTATAGAAGAATATAAAGAATGAAGAATATAGAATACAGAAAATTGTATAGAAAAATATAGGAAAAGAACATTGAATATAGAACACAGAGTATGGAATATGTAATATAGAAAATATAGAGTATAGAAAAATATAGAATATAGAATACAAAATATAGAATATAAAATAAAGGGTAAAGAACACAGAATATAGAAGAACAGATTATAGAATATAGAAGGTAATGGAATATAGAATTTAAAATACAGAATATACAATATAGAATATAGAAGGAAGAATATAGAATATGGAATAGAGAATACAGAAAAATATAGTATATGGAAAAATATAGACTAGAAGTATATGGAAGAATATAGAATGTAGAATATAGAACACAGAGCATAGAATATGGAAGTATTTAAAATATACAATGCAGAATGAGGAATATGGAATATGAAATATAGAATATAGAAGAATAGTGTATGTGGAAAAACATAGAATATAGAACATCAAATACAGAATACAGAGTATGGAATATAGAATATACAAAAATATAGAATATAGAAGAACATAGATTGTAGAATATAGAGAATTTAAAATATAGAATATGGAACATAGAACACTGAAGATAGAATACAGAATATAAAAGAACTTTGTAAACAGAACAATATAGTGTATAGAGGATTTGGGATAAAGAAGAATATAAAATATACATTATAGAAGAATATAGCATAAAGAATACAGGATATAAAAGAAAATAGAATATAAATTTAGAATATAGAATGCAGAAGAATATAAAATGTACAATATAGAATACAGATTATACAATGCAAAGTATACAATGAAGAATACAGGAAAGTATAGAATATAGAATATAGAAGATTATAAATCATACAATATAGAAAATAATGGAATATAGAATGTACAATGTAAAATATAGAATATAGAAGAACACAGAATACGGAATATAGAAGAATATAGAATATACAAGGGTATGGAAAATACAAGAAAAAGAATATAGTAGAATGTAGAATACAGAATATGGAATAGAGAATGTAGAAGAATTAGGATATAGAATACAGAAGAATACAGAATATACATTATAGAAGAATGTACACAGTAGAAGACTATACAAGAATATAGATTACTGAAGAACATAGAATACAGAATTTAGAATATAGAATGTAGACTACAGAATATAAAATATAGAATAAAGAATATAGAATACAGATTGTAGAATACAGAGAATTATGGAATGTAGAATGTAAAATTTAAAAGAATACAGAATGTAGAATATAGAATATGGAACATAGAATATACCACACAGAAAAAGATAGTATATATAAAAATAAAGAACATAGAACTTTGAATATACAATATAGAATACAGAGTATGGAATATAGAACCTAGAATATGTAAAAATGTAGAAAGAATATAAAAGAATATAGAACATAGGAAAATATAGAATTTAGAATGTAGAATATAAAATACAGAATATAGAATATAGAAGAATTTAGAACATAGAACATAGAATATAGAGGAATATAGTATATAGAAGAACATAGGACATAGAAAATACAATGCAGAATATAAAAGAAAAAATATAGAGTATAGAAGAATATGGAATATGGACAATAGGAGAATGTAAAGTATAATTATAGAAGAATATAGAAAACTGAAAAACAATACGGAATATAGGAAAATATAGAGCAAAAATTTAGAAGATATAGGATATAGAATGCAGAATATAGAAGAATACAGAATATAGATGACAGACTACAGAAAATAGAATATAGAACATAGAAGAAAATAGAATATGGACAAATATGGAATATAAGGTATCGGATATACACTATCGAAGAATATAGAAGAAAGAAAGTAGAAGAATATAGATTACAGACTATAGAAGAATATAGAATGTAGAATAGAGAATACAAGAGAATATTAGATTACAGAAGAATATAGAATATAGAGATTAGAAGGTAGAATAAACACTAAAAAATATAGAATATAGAAGAATATAGAATTCAGAAAAATTTAGAATAGAAAATGTAGAATATAGAAGAAAATGGAATATAGAATGTAGAATAGAGAACATAGAATGTGGAATAGAGTATAGAGAAGAATAAAGAATATTACAAAATTTAGAATATAGAATGTAGACTGTAGAATATTTAATATACAATTTAGAATGTACAATATAGAATATAGCAGAAGAATATAGATTATAAGAGAAGAATATAGAATGTAGAATAAGAATGTAGAAGAGTATAGAATACAGAACATAGAAGACTACAGAATATAGAATGCAGAATGTAGAATATGGAATATAGAATATAGAATACAGAAGAATATAGTATATAAAAAATATTGAATATAGAACATAGAATATAGAACACAGAATATAGAATATGTGATATAGAATACAGGGTATGGAATAGAGAATATAGAAAAATATAAAATAGAGATAAATACAGAATAGAGTATGTACAAAGTAGAATACAAAATGTAGAATATAAAATATAGAATAAAGAACATAGAATATAGAAGAATATAGATTATAGAATATTGAAGATTATGGAATATAGAATGTAGAATTAAATATAGAAGATAGAATATAAGAGAATATAGAATGTAGAGAGTATACATAATATGCAATATGGAATATAGAATACAGAAAATTATTAAAAAATATAGATTATAGAGAAAAATGAATGTAGAATACAATCAATGGAATATAGAAAATATAGAATTTAGAAAATAGAATGTAGAATACAGAATATAAAATACAGAATAAAAAATAACATAGAGAACATACATTATACAATATAGGAGATTATGGAATATAGAATGTAGAATGCAAAATACAGAATATACAATATAGAACAATATATAATACAGACTATAGAAGAATGTAGAATATAGAATACAGAAAATTAAAGAATATAGAAAAAGAACATTGAATATAGAACACAGGATGGAATATAGAATATAGAAAATATAGAATATAGAATGTAGAATACAAAATATAGAATATAAATAAAGCATAAAGAACACAGAATATAGAAGAATATAGATTATAGAATATAGAAGATAATGGAATAAGAATATAGAGTGTAAAACAAAATGTACACTATAGAAGAATATAGAATATAGAAGAATATAGAATATAGAAGGAAGAATGTAGACTATGGAATATAGAATACAAAAAAATATAGCATATAGAATATAGAAGAATATGGAAGAACATAGAATAAAGAATTTAGAATGTAGAATACAGAATATAGAGCATAGAATATGGAAGAATTTAAAATATACAATGTAGAATATGAAATATAGAATATAGAAGAATATTGTATGTAGAAAAATATAGAATGTAGAACATCTAATATAGAATGCAGAGTATGGAATATAGAATATACAAAAATATAGAATATAGAAGAACATAGATTATAGAAAATAGAGAATTTGAAACATAGAATATGGAACATAGAACACTGAAGATAGAATACAGAATATAAAAGAACTTTGAAAATAGAATATAGTGTATTCTTCTATATTTTACATTCTACATTCCATAATTTTCTATATTTTATAATCTGTATTCTATAGTCTTTATTCTACATTTTATATTGTGTATTCTACATTCTACTTTCTATATTCTAAATTCTGTATTATATGCTCTTGTATAATCTATATTCTGTGTTGTATAGTCTACTGTGTATATTCTTCTATAATGTATATTGTATATTCTTCTGTGTTCTATATTCTAATTCTAAACATCCCCACATAACCCTGCTCACCTGGAACCATTGATGAGAGTTTCCAGACAACTCATCTGGGGACCAACAACCCAGATACCCCAAACCCAACCACCCTGCTATCAGCAGAGCACAGACACAGCACCCAACCCCAAAACTAGGAAGATCACCCACTGCACCCACAGCCAGGGTCCAGCTGGACAGACAAACACACAACCTCAACAGAAACACCACCTATATCCTCAACAGCCCCACGAGAGACCCACACTCACACATGCAGTCATTCCTCCACCAACCCTGAGAAAGGTAGTGAGAGCATCAAAATGGCAAAATTAGAGACCAGAGCAAAACACAGGCCCAGCCTACTTGGATATGTCAAAACAAAACAAAATTTCAGGGTTCAACAAACACACAGTAAATAAATAGATATAATAATTTCTTGATGCTTCGGAAACAACAGACAATATCAAATCACAAAAAGAAGCAGGACAGGATGGAGTCAGCAAGTGACTGAAATAAAGAACAAAAAAACTGCCGGGGGTAAGAAACAGCCTGTGAAAACACAGGCAAAACCAAGAAAAATATAGACAAAATCGAGGAAGGCACTGACAAAATGAAAGAAAGCAACAAAGAAACAAAAAACCCATTGTTGTCAAGTTGTTTACAACTCATAAAAGCGATAAAGAATTCAGGAAAACAATATAAAAACGAAACAACTAGAAACCATACAAAAACATCAACTAGAAAGCCAAAAGATTAAGAATAAAATTTCAGAAACAGACAACTCAAAAGAAGGGTATAGGACCAGAATTGAAGCAAAGGAAGACAGATTAGTGAAATTAAAGAAAAGTCCCTTGATACCAATTTGTTTGAGGAAAAATCAGAAAAAAGAACGAAGAAATCCTAATAATTATGTGGGACACTATCAAGAGGAAAAACTTGCATATGATAAGAGATCCAATGGATGGGGCAGGGGTGCAATGCAAAACACAGAGACAATTGTCAAAGTAATCCTGGCAGAAAACTTCGCTATCTATCATCATGAAAGACAAGAAGATACTCATCCAAGAAGCACAATGAACCCCAAACAGGATAGAGCCCAAAGAAAGTCACCAAGACTTATAAACAAACGTGCAAAAAAAAAAGGACCAAAGACAAAGAATCCTGAGATCAGCTAAGGAAAAATAAAGTCACCTATCTACAAAGGGGAACCAATAAAACTAATCTCCAACTATGTAGCTAAAACCACGTAGGCAAGAAGACAGTGGGAAGACCTATATAAAAGGTCGAAAGTAAAAAAAAAACAAAAAACAAAAAAAACTCAGCAATTCTATATTCAGTAAAACTGTCTCTCAAATACAATGGCAACATTAGAATATTTCCAGATAAGCAGAAATTAAGGGAATTTGTAAAAACCAGACCAAACTTACAAGAAATATTAAAGAGAGTCCTTCGAATAGAGAACTAAAAACATTAAACAATAATCTGATATTTGGACGCAGGACAGACCACCCAGATACCAACCCAAATAAAGAATTTTAAAAAAAACAAAGCTAAAAGGCTAAAAACAGGGAACCAAAGACATCAATATGTAAACGATGACATCAAAACAAAAAAGAGGGAATGAATGGTGTAGTTATAGAACTTTCATATGGAGAGGAAGCCAAAGTAATATCAATAAATAAAAGACTTTTAAACTTAGGAAGATAACGGTAAATTTCAAGGTAACGACATAGAGGAGGCCTGGTGGTGCATTGGTTAAGTGCTCGGCTGCTAACCAAAATGTCATTGCACTGAAAGTCTTAACTAAAGAAATATGGAAAAAGAAACAAAGGACCTCCAAATTGGAAGAAGCAAAATTTTCCCTATACACAGATGAAATGAACCTATATGTAGAAAACTCCCAGGATTCCACAAAAAAACTACTGGAACTAATAGAAGGATTCAGCAAAGTAGCAGGGTACAATATCAACATATAAAAAATCAGTTGGATTCCTCTACATCAACAAAGAGAACTTCAAAAAGTAAATCACAAAAAGAATGCCATTTATAATAGCCCCTCAAATGATAAAATACTTGGGAATAAATCTAACCAAGGATATAAAAGACCTATACAAAGAAAACTACAAAATGCTACTGCAAGAAACCAAGAGACCTATATAATTGGAAGAAAAAAAAATGCTCATGGATAGGAAGACTCAACACCATAAAAATGTCAATACTACCTGAAGTGATCTACAAATATAATGCAAGACGGATCCAAATTGCAACAGCATTCTTTAATGAGATGGAAACACTAATCACCAATCCAATGTGAAAAGGAAAGAGGCCTTGGATAAGTTAAGTGCTACTAAAGAAGAACAAGGTAGAAAGAAGGCCTCGCACTACTGAATCTTAGAACCTACTATACAGGCATGGCAATCAAAACAGACTGGTATTTGTACGATGACAAACACACAGACCGATGGAACAGAATTTAGAACACAGATGTAAATCCATCCAGCTGTGGGCCGCTGATTTTTGACAAAGGGCCGAATTTTGTTAAATTGGGAAAAGACAGCCTCTAACAAATGGCACTGGCAAAGCTGAATGTCCATCTGTAGAAAAAATGAATCAGGACCCATACTTCACATCATAAACAAAAACTAACTCAAAATGGATCAAAGACCTAAATATAAAACCTAAAACAAAAAGGATTTCATTTTACTTGTTTCAGCAATCAACATCCATGGAAGCAGCAGTGGGCAAATCTGCTACAAAAGACCTCCTTAAAGTGTTAAAAAGCAAGGATGTCACCTTGAAGACTAAGGTGCCCCTGACCCAAGCAATGAAAGCTGGATGATGAGTAAGGAAGACTGAAGAAAAATTGGCATCTGTTGGTGAAGAATATTGAATATATCATGATATGCCAAAATAAGGAACAAATCTGCCTTGGAAGAAGTACAGCTAGAATGCTCCTTAGAAGCAAGGATGGTGAGACTTCATCTCATACACTTTGGGCATGTTGTCAGGAAGGATCAGTCTCTGGAGAAGGACATCATCCTTGGTAAAGAATAGGGTCAGTGAAAAAGAGGAAGGCCCTCAACAAGATGGACTGACATGGTGGCTGCAACAATGGGCCCAAGCATAACAATGATCGTGAGGATGGCACAGGATCGGGCAGTGTTTCCTTTTGTTGTGCATAGGGTGGCTATGAGTCAGAAATGACTCGAGGGCACCTAGCAAAAACAACAACAACAATAAGGAGATAGAAATTATAACAAAGTACCGAATACAAATTAACATTAATCTTTCTCAAACTCTTGCAAAAGAAAATAGGAGGGAACACTTTGTAACTGATTCTACGATGACATAATCACCCTGATACCAAAGCCAAAAAAACTCACAATATCCCTTATGAATATGAATGCAAATCTTCAACAGAGTACTAACAAACCAAATCCAGCAGCAAAATACTAGCAAACCAAACAGCAGCATATTGAAAAGACTATAAACCACATCCCAGTGGAACTTATCCCACAAATGCAAGAGTTGTTAAGCATAAATATCAATTAATTAAGAAAATGAAGGAAAAATGATTTGATTAATGAACGCAGAAACATTATTTGACAAAATCCAAGACCCTTTCATAATAAAATCATTCAACAAACTAGAAATATAAGGAAACTACATGTATCTGATTAAGGACACTTATGAAATACCCACAGCTAACATCATGCATTGGTGAAAGACTACAAGTTTTCCCCTAACATCAGGAACAAGACAAGGATGCCTGATTTCATAACTCTTATTCTACATATTTCTGGAAATACTAGACAGAAAAGTTAGGCTAAATTTTTTTTTTTAAAGGCATTTGAATTTGGAAAGAAGTAAAATTTTTCCTATTCAAGATGACAAGATCTTATACATAGAATATCCTAAGGAATTCTCTCTCTCTCTCTCTCACATACACACACCCATAAATATACAATACAAATAAAAAACAAAAAGAAACTATTAGATTTAATATACAAATTCAACAGAATGGCAGGATATTAGATCAACACACAAAAATACAGTTCTGGAAAGCCAAATTGTTATTATTTATCTATTTATCCATCTATTTAGTGATTTGTTGATATAGCTATCTCTTTAACTACTTATTCATCTATTCATTCATGCCTATGTCTGTCTGTATGCCCATCCATCCATCCATCCATCCATCCATCCATCCATCCATCCATCCATCCATCCATCCATCCATCCATCCATCCATCCATCCATCCATCCATCCATCCATCCATCCATCCATCCATCCACCCACCCACCCACCTACCCATCCATCCATCGTGTTCATTCATTTATTTATCTCTCTCTCTGTTTACTTATTACCCTTTTGAGCTTCACATTTCTTCAACACCAAACTTCAAATTGACCTGGATTTTAAGGGAGAAAAGATGTCAATGACTTCTTAATTATGCCTATGGGAAAAATTGATTCACTTGATTAGTTTTCTTCATTACACGTTTGCTTTAAATCTGCTTTAAATTACTTCTCATGAAGCTTGATCCCAAAAAATTGGATGATCTTTTTTTTATTTTTTTTCCTTATTTGTATGAATTTAAAGAGCTTAAATTTGGAGGAAAAGAGACTTAATGATTCTCTCTTGGTTCACTATTTGGGCCCAAGCACCCATGTGTATAGACTCAGTGCTTCTCAGGTGGTGGCAAAAACATTCATTTGCCCTGTGTTGGCTATTAGGTAGGAAGGTTGCCCCTGGCTGGAAGGAGGTCAACCCTCAACAGTGATCATGTCGTTGGGAGAGTCTTTTGAACCTGAGCAGAGAGAGTGACCATATTTATAGAGTTTGTTTAAGTAATTCTCAGTGCAGAGAGTTTGTTCTATTTTTGTTTGTTGAGATTTTAGTAGAACCACGTAACACAGGGGTGTAGAAAGCTGTTAAAAGGATTTGTGTCTGTGTTTGAACAAAGCAGTGCAGGTGATGCTTCCATCCCTGAATCTTAGTTTATGTAAAATAATAATCAAAAAAGCAGTAAAAACAGCAGCATCAATAATAATCATCATTAAAGCTCTTTGTTGAGTGCAGCATTCTGGACAATGTTGTAAGTTGTTTGCATGTGTTAACGAATTTACTTTTTAATAAACAATATTAGTGGTAGATGCTATTACCGGTAACACTTGAAAGTTAATAATTAATACCTGAATCAAGAGAGCAAATACCTTCTTACCTGTCCAGGCCCCTTCCAAGATTATATTGATTTTATATTTGCATTTTTGTTTTCTGGTTATAAAATCAAGTGCCAAAAACTGCACAAGTTTCACATTATTCAAAATTTACAAATGTCACCTTGATATTCTAGGTATATTTCCAGCAGTGAACAAAAGTGAGGCAAGTGTTGACCATTCATAGGACTCAATTCTTCAGTTAAACTCTGAGATTTGGTTTCCAGAATGCTTATGTTTTATCCTATGACTGACTCAATGATTGTTTGACGACTGGAGTTTCTTTGTAAGGTGTTTTAGAGAATAAGATAAAATATTTCAAATTAAGAAGTAATTATGTTATAAATTATAATTGAGGAAAAATGAAGATAAGAACTTACTGATGTGACTTATATCTCTGTGTGTGATAGAGTTAACCTGTGTATTTTCTC
The DNA here is from genome assembly GCF_030014295.1 of Loxodonta africana. Taxonomy (NCBI): domain Eukaryota; kingdom Metazoa; phylum Chordata; class Mammalia; order Proboscidea; family Elephantidae; genus Loxodonta; species Loxodonta africana. The sequence goes on along the minus strand of NW_026974991.1, from coordinate 148,618 downwards.
TCTAAACTCTGACCTACATCACCTTTCTTCTTAAGTTATTGCACATTTCTTTTTCCTACTTGAGCACAGCAGCTGTCTTATGTCATCCCAAGGAATTAGGTAAGAGAGTTGGCTGGTTAAAATCCCACTTCACTTTAATTTTTCCAGATTAAATATATCTCATTCAAATAGAACAAATTTAAGTGGGCATCATGCCAAAATCTAAATTCCTGTCTATGAACTTGGAGACATTTAAACCTTAGGGGCTGAAACATTTATATTGGATCTGTGGACTTCCAGAAAGCTGAGTCTCTTACTTCTATGGTCAAGCCAACTGGTTTATTTTGAGAATAAAATTATTGCAGTATTTAACATAATATCTTCTACATTATATAATTCTCAGTATTGCATGAATATTTTGTACAGAAAAAAATCAAAGTAAATATTAGTCGATTACTAATCACATGGAGTCTAAATCTACACGCATATTTTAAAGGTAAAATAGAGTTAACTGGTTTTTCTTTTTTTAACATTCAGTTAAGATCAGTTATTTGATTTGTTTTTCACTTGAACAAATATATTTTGAGCCTTGACCCTTTGTTCTTTTTTTTTTCTCCCAGGAGTGTAGACACCAGGCCTCATAAAATATCACCTACAATTTCTACAATGTGCTTAATTGTGGGCTAGAGACCTAGTTCCCCCAGAAGGCCTCTGAGAAACAAAATATGAATTCCACCATGATTAGGCAGTCAGCCCATTTCTATCAAGAGGTTGAAAGCCTCATATAAGGATGAGAAAATGAGTTTGAACATTTCTTTTTTTATTAAAATTTTTCATGGTAAATGACTGAAGGCTTATTGTCTGAAGCAAAAAAAAAAAAAAAAACAAAGGCAATCTTGCACACTCGTAGTGTGGTAACAGTTCCTGAAATGTGTTTCAGATTAGAGGTTTCTACGGTTTTGGATTCCTTTTCAAATCTATTTCTCTGCCACCCCGTAGAGGTGCCAAATAAAGTAGCTTGATTATTCATAATATATGCAGTTTGTCTCTGTGACTCTTTGATATATATAACCAACAAACAATATAATTTAACTTAAAACTTTGTGAAAGACGGACTTGCTGTGAGTATGTAACACTATCCCCAAGTGGGGTGACAGGGAAATCTATTTAATTTTGCAGACCCCTTCCCCAGCTTCTGACCTAATGTTTTATTTCAAATAAAATTTCCTGGGAAAATGAAACATATCTCTATATGAGACACTATATATCTCAACGGAAATAAGTTTTAAAATTAATTACTTTATATCTGGAAAAGAATGTGGATGTCTACACATCTAATGAAGAAGAATGTGCTTTTCAATGCAGTAGCTTGTTCTTCAGTTTTAAAAACATGACCCGCTGGATGTGAGCAGTCTCCTTCATAACAACAACCATTCAAATCTCAAATAGCTGTTTTAGGCCACTAATTACTCTGAATTTAACCTAAAATATTACAATACCTTGGAGACTTTACTACAATTCATATCAAAAAGATCAATATACAACTAATCTCAGGGACACTATTTAAAGGAATGTGTTTTATTTGATAAATTATGTAGAATGGATTGTATTTTTTTTTTTTTTTTGCACATTCATTTCCTTGATTTGCGTGATATCTGGGCTGCCCAAATTATTCAGATTACATTTGAACGATTTCTGCAAGAATGAGTATCAAGGTAAGTTATGTGAGATTGATTTGACCATACATTGAATTGAAATTTTCTTGGGGCGGCAATCACAAAGGAGCAAGGTGAGAGACATTTCTTGGTAAGGTGAGATAAGGGTTAGGGTTTGAAGGTCCAATGCAACCCCTACTGGGCAGCAAGGCCCTGCAGCTATCACTCATAGTCTTGATTGGGGTAGTAAAAACATTTCTTTCTTATTTTTGCCTTACCACTTTGCATTATGCTTAGGACATAGTCATGTTCAGGAATATTATTAGAAAGGTGAAAGGTTGTAAACTATGTAAAGTATTTCAAGCAATACAAACACCTGTTGAGAAACTTATGCAGTGGTATTAAAATATTTTGTAAATTGTTTTATTTTTAGTGAAATATATATGCTTATATGCATATGTATATATGTGTGTATATAATGTGTAACTGTCTAGTTTTCATAACCGATTTTGAATACATGCACATTATCTCAACAAGTTGATGTTTTTAGTTCCTTTCTCCATTTTCATCATGTGCCCTTCATTTCAAATTTCTCCTGTATGTTTAGTGTATTTCTATAAATTACACAAGAAAAATTCCTAATATGAAACTGTTAGTTAAAAAAAAAAGCGGTTTCCATCAAGTCTATTCTGACTCAAAGCCACCCTGTAGGACAGAGCAGAACTGCCCAGGATGGTTTCCAAGGAGCCGCTGGTGGAATCGAGCTGCAAACCTTTTGGTAAGCGGCCCTAACTCAACGACTGCGACAGGTATGAAAATGATCAAAGGTCATGAGAAATGATTAGCAAGTTTTAAAAAGATCTACCGTGTTTTACCAAAACTATGCTAGTGCATATCTGATAACGTTGCTCACAACATTTTTGGCCTAATAATTTAATAAAGTTGTTTTGTTTAACTAGGTTTTAATATTTTTGGATTATTTCTTTATTTTAAGCCTTCTACTTCATTTTTGATGTATCACTTATTTGTATATTTTTTTCTTCTTAGTCGGCTCTTTTCATTTTTATTATTAATTTTTGGTAAATTGGATTTTATTTGTGATATTAAAATTTTTTATTTGTTCTAAGAATTCAATTTGGGTTCTTGTTTAGATTTATAATACTTTACATGAAATTTTTGGGGGTAAAAACTACAAAATCAAAATAACGACCCCCACCTGGTGAAATGAGCATTCCAATAGATTGGAAATTGTTGCCAGTGTTCCCGTTTTCTTTTTTAAAAATAAATTTTTCCTTCCATATGTATGTTTATATTACTTTGTCATTCAAAAATTTATACACAATTTTTTTCATGGCATTGGCTGCAATCCCTGTTGTGTCAGCACTCTCCCCCTTTCCACCCCACATTCCCACATTCCATTTGTCCAGTTTTCCTGTCCCTTCCTGCCTTCTCGTCTCTGTTTTTTGGCAGGTGTAGCCCATTTGATGTCATATACTGTTCGTTTTATAGGCCTGTCTTACTTTGGCTGAAAGGTAAACTTCGGGGGTGGCTTCAGTTCTGAGTTAGAAGGATCTCCAGGGGCCGTAGTCTCCAGGGTTCTCTGCTCTGACTGGGATTACAACAGAGAGTCCTGGACAGAGTGGGAGAAAATGTAGAACAGACGATCAAATTCACAAAAAGAACAGACTTCCCTACATATTTTATTGAAGGAGCCCTGGCTGTACAGTGGTTAAGCACTGGGTTTTAACCCAAAGGTCAGGGGTTGGAACCTACCAGGAACTTCAAGGGAGAAAGATGTGGCAGCCTGTTTCTATAAAGATTAACCCACTGCCATCCAGTAGATTCCAACTCATAGTGACCGTATAGGACAAAGTAGGTTTCAAAGGCAGTAAATCTTTACAGGAGCAGACTGCCACATCTTTCTCCCTCAAAGCACCTAGTAGGATCACACCACCAACTCTTCTGTTATCAGCCAAACACATAACCACAGCACAAACAGGGCTCCTTCTGTACCGATTGTAGCTTTAGAAACCCTATGGTGCAGTTCTGTTCTGCCCGGGGGTCACTATGAATTGGAATTGACTCCAAGGCAATGGGCAGAGTATATAATTTATTGATGATATATAATAACTTCTATAAAGCCACTGCCATGGAGTCAATTGCAACTCATAGTGACCTTATAGGACAGAGTAGAACTGCCCCACAGGGTTTCCAAGGCTGTAAATCTTTACAGGAGCAGACTGGCACATCTTTCTCCTCCTGTTCAGCAGCTGGTGGGTTCCAACTACCGCCTGCCTTTCAGTTACCAGCTCAGTGCTATAATCACTACACCAGAATCAAGACTCCTTATAACTTCTACAGCTATTGTATTCTTACTTTCCTGCTTTTCTATCACGCCCAATTATCATGCTATTTTATCACGTTTATATCCATAAAATTTTACATGTTGTATTTCCTCCTCTTCATTCTCTTATCGACATTTTATTTTTATTTTTAACTTGATCATTTTCTTTCAGATTTTTATTAAAAAATTGCTTCATGGTCTGAAATATATAACCTATCTTGAAATCTAGATTGTATTTACATCAATTGGTTTACAGTGAACTAGCTTGCAATGACATTTATTTTGTCCTTTCAGTTACGTGTGTTTGCATTTGATATTTTTAAAACATAAACCGTTTTTTCGATAACCATATTTAAATAATATTTTATTGTCATTGAGTATTGTTATACTAAGGTGAAAAATTTTAAGAATATTAAAAATATAATGTATTAGAACGTTGCTAACTGTAAATTATAATTTATACCATTTATCGAACACTTTTAGCAAGTTAAGTGTTTTTCATTTATTAGGTTTTCAAAAACAGTAAAGCTTTTAAATAGAAAAAATTTTTTTCTTTTTTGGTTGTTATTTTTATTTGTCATATTCTATTTCATGGGTTAGAACATTCAAAAAAATAATGTTGTTAGAATAAGTCTTTGTTTTTTTCTGAATTATACAAACATCCATCATTATTTTATATCACCGTGTTTGCTGTTTTTTAGAGAAAAGCACTGTTCTTTGAGAAAGGCCTATAATGAAGAATGACGGTTCAATAGGATCAAAGCTTTTTAGAATATATGAAATGTGTGTAGTATCTTTCCTATATAACTTAGTGATATGATTATTTATAGTCAAATGTGCCTCAGTTTATACCAACTTGGCTGGCTATAGATAATGTTAAAAACAAAATTTCTACAAGATTAGATTTGTATATGAACCCATAAGTTTAACTTGCAATTTATGAATGGGAAGTTTCAGACAAGAGCTTTCTAATTCATGAATAGCAACTACAGGTTCTGAGTTCTTATACAAATTTAATTTTGTAAAAATTTTGTTTTTAACAGTTCTGGTGATGGGGATGGGATTAATGGAACGTTTTGAACCAGGTTAAACTCAGCAGGCAAGTTTTAATTGGTTAACTCACATTTTGGCTTCTGGGAAGTCAGGCATTTGCAGAAACTAGACTTAGGTTTGGTTTGCTGATGTGGGGCTTAGCCTAAGTGACTGCACCTTGGACCAAGTATAGTCAGGTCAACAATGAATAAAACTTTATGATAGATCATTGAATTCTATATGCTAGAATTGTATTTATATTTGCATGTATGTGTAATCAACAGTTGGTATTGTCAATTTTCTTATTTGTCCCACTTTGTATTAAAGCTGACTAGTTTTTACTGAAGATAATTTTAATTTCTCAACTTTGTTGAGCAATATTTGTAATAACAATTATCTAAAACTTTCAAATTTTAATGGGGCATCAATACCTTTTGACTCCTTATCTCAACTGAGGAGCAAGTAATAACATTTTACTAACCGACATTTCGTCCAAGTGCAGTTTAAATGTAAATTTCCCCTATTAATATAAAAGGACCAAGTCAAATTCAAAATGCCATTCTTGACATGTTCCTTGAGTTAAACTTAGATTAATAATTGCTAATATAACATTTTAATGTTTCTTTCTCCAGCCCTTCTTAAAGGTCTTGCATATTTGTTTTTTGCCTGGGCAACAAATTTCCACATACAATTACAGACATTATAGAAATAACTACCAATTCATTTGTAAGAGTTGTAGTATTCCTGACATACAAATGGTAACATAACATTTATTACAACCTATAGCCAATATAATTTCAAAATTGAGAAATGGAGAAAGAAATGCTTTTTGTAAGAATATTATATCATATTTGAACATCACTGTCCTGTTTAATTATTTAAATGAATGGAGTGAAAGATTTTTTTTTCTCATACCAAGTAAGCACATCTCCAGTCTCTCATCTTGAAGATATTAAAAGGGGAGAAAAAACTCATGTTGGCAAATCATCTAAATGTTTATTTCCAGATAATATTTTTATTCTGTAAGAAGTAAAAAAAAAAAAAAATTATCATTTTTTTTTTTTTCAAATTGGCCATTGCTCAACAGACACAGATTCAGTGTATAGAAACGGGGAGAAATAGTCACCTAAAGTGATTCAAGGAAATTCTACTGCATTTAATAATCATTTTGTTTTCTTCTGAAGGACATTCAATGTTGTTTACATTGAATTTTCAGATATTGTCTGCTTTATTTTTATCTAAGCCATGAAGACAGAAAATCAAACTTTTGGAACAGAATTTATACTTCTTGGCTTTTTCCAGTATGGCCAAATGAACACTGTCCTCTTTGTTACCATTGTGGGCCTCTTCTCAGTGAATTTGATGGGGAATATCATACTGATCCACCTCATCCGACTGGACACTCTGCTCCACACTCCCATGTACTTCCTCCTCAGTCAGCTCTCCTTCATTGACATGATGTACATCTCCACCACGGTACCCAAGATGGCAGCAAACTTCCTGTCAAATGATAAGACTGTTACTTCTTTAGACTGTAAGATTCAAACCTTTGTGGTTTTGACTCTTGGTGGAACTGAAGCTCTTCGTCTTGGTTTCATGTCTTATGATAGATATGTAGCGATCTGTCACCCTTTATATTATCCTGTGCTCATGAGCAAGATGATCTGTTTGTCCATGGTCACATGTGCATGGGCCAGTAGTTCTATCAATGCTTTAATACATATATTGCATGTATTTCAACTTCCATTCTGTACATCTCGGATCATTAACCACTTTTTCTGTGAAGTTCCATCTCTAATGCCTTTGGTGTGTCAGGACACCTCCCAGTATGAGTATACTGTCCTCTTTAGTGTCCTTATCGTTCTGCTACTACCATTCATGGCCATTCTGGCTTCCTATGCCTGAGTGCTTATTGTGGTGTACCAGATGAGCTCAGGTAAAGGGCAGACAAAAGCCATCTCCACGTGTTCCTCTCATCTGATTGTGGCAAGCCTATTCTATGGGGCTACTCTCTCCACCTATACAAGACCACACACCTTGCATTACCCTGAGGAAGATAAAGTGGTGGCAGTATTTTACACTATCATTACACCTCTTCTGAACCCATTTATCTACAGTCTGAGGAATAAGGAGGTCATGGGGGCTAGGAAAGGAGTTTTGGGAAAATAGACATTTGTACAGAAAATATGACTTTAGGAACCCTTTATAGTTTGAGACTGAACAACATGATTTGATTAGCCTACTGTCTAGAAAGATGTAAGCTCAAAGAAATGTTTACAAAATAAATAATTAGACAAATGCCTTCATTTCTCCTCTTTTCAGAAATAACTAAATCATTACTATTGGAACTGGATTGATTTACAATGTATAAGCAAGAGAATGGTTGCCATTATCTATGTCGTTTATCTTCTAAAGCAGTAGATTTAGGACCCATAAACACAATACTCCTATGTCACAGCAAATATTTTTTCTTCTTTAATTTGCTGAAATAAAATGCATAGAAAATATAATTTATTACAAAATGCATAATATCTAGATAATATATATGATGACCAAACTGTAGTATAGAGCAGATTTCATATATCCACTCATTCTTTCATTCATTGAGCAAAAGTTTTAATGCTTTAACTTTGTATGTGATGCAATTATAGGCACTGGTGATATGGGATTGAGCAATATAAAACTGACATAAATGTCTGCTCTCTTAAAGTTTACATTTCATTGTGAGGAGAAAGACAATATATAAAATTAATGCATAAATTGTACAGTATATCAAAAAGTATTAATTGCCATGAAGAAAAACTAGGTGGAAAATTGGAATAAGGAAACTAAAAGATGTTTGCAATTATAAGTAAAATAGAGAAGGGAGAAACAAGAATGTGACAGTTTATCAGACTAAAAGGAGTTAAGGAAGAGAATCAAGTGGACATCTGAGGAAGAGTGCTCTGGGAAGAGCAAAGAGCAAGTGAGAACTTCCTGTGATGGGAACGTGTCCTTCATAGTCACAAAAGATCAAGGAGTAAATTGGTGAGACTTAGGCAATAGGTAGATTTAATGGGGACAGAACATGTAGTATAAATTAGATCAGTATGAGGATTCTGGATTTTAACCCAAAATGCTGGGCAACCATTGCTGAGTTGTGAGTATAGAATTGATGTGAACACGAGGAGGCCATTGCAGTAGCCCAGTTGTGACAAAATATGGCCTTGGATTGAAGTGATATTAGTGGAGGAGCAAAAGCTGGCCAGATTCAGGAGACTGGGAGAAAGCAGATATTTGAGTTTTGTGGACACATTGGAATATGAAACGCTTCAGAATTTGGCTAAGACTTGGACTAAATAATTGGAAGTATGGAGTTGTCATGATTACAGTTTGGGGGAAGCCACAGGTGGAGCGTTTTCATCATTCAGCATCTCTTGTGCTACTTTTACGTTGACCTCTTGGCCCCACAAACGCAGTCATTATTCTGACTTCTATCACCATTAAATAGAAGCTCTTATTTCTCATCACCATTGGGTAGAAACTTTGGCATCAGAAAAAAAAAAGTTCTCTTTGATATCTGGCTTCTTTTAGTCAACATATTTAAAAGATTTAACCATATTTTTGTGTGTCTCTGTAACTCCATCATTTATATTACAAAGCTACATTCCATTATATGGCTCCTGAGCAATTGTTTCCATTCTGATGCAGGAAATGTTTGGCTATCATGAATAAAACTGCCATAAAACTTCCTGTACAAATGCTTTTTGAGAACATATTAACTGAATTATCTTGTATATACATCAAAGATTGAAATCGCTTGGTCATATTTTAAGTACATGTACAGCTATGAATGTGTTATTGCAATGTGGGTTTAACCATTTGTATTCCATTCAGCAATACAAGAGAAATTCTTAGAGTCTAAGATTGTTGATAATAAATAATGCAGTGACTTGCTAAACTACCTGGCACTAAATATAAAATTGGATATAAGCCATGACGATAAAATCCAACCAGTGCTAAAACAGTGCATGAATAATGGTATTGGAAGAAAGTATACATTTTCTGTGAAGTATTTAAGATAATCACTGACATGATTGTTTTTAATCCATTGTCAATAATTTTAATAATTATGGTTTGTAATTCACAATGTTCAGTTTTCCACAACAGCAACAACAAAATATTAGGCATGCAAATAAACAGGAGCACATGGCTCATTCACAGGAAAAAATAAATAAATTTGAAACAATCCCTGAGTCAACTCAGATACTGGAATTACTAGAGAAATAATATAAATGAACTGTATTAAATATGTTCAAGGTGCTAATAGATACCATGTACAAAGGACTAAAGGTAACCAGTGAAATAATGTCTTAACAAATAGAGACTGCCAGTAAGGAGATAGAAATTATAAAAAGATACCAGATAGAAATTAACAATAATCTTTCTCAAACTCTTCCAAAAAATAGAAGGCAACTCATTCTAGAATGACATTATCACCCTGATACCAAAACAAAAAAAAATAAATAAATCACAATATACCTTATGAATATGGAAGCAAATCTTCTATAAAATACTAACAAACCAAATTCAGCAGCAAATTGCAACAAAATACTAGCAAACCAAATAGGGCAGCATATTGGAAGGACTATACACCATGACCCAGTGAAACTTATCCCACAAATGCAGGAGTGGTTAAACATAAATATCAATTAATTAAGAAAATGAACAAAAATGATTATATTAATTGATGAAGAAAAATCATTTGACACACTCCAGTACCCTTTCATAATAAAATCACCCAACAAACTAGAAATGTAAGGAAACTGCTTGTATCTGATTAAGGACAGTTATGAAATGCCCACGGCTCACATCACTCACATTGGTGAAAAACTGAAAGTTTTTCCTTAACATCAGGAACAAAACAAGGATGCTTGACTTCACAACTCTTATTCCATATTATTACATAAATACTAGCCAGAAAAGTTAGGAAAAAAAAAATAGGAAATGGCATTCAAATTTGAAAAGAAGTAAATTTGTTCCTATTCAAATGACATGATCTTATATACAGAATATCCTAAGAAATACTCTGGGCTCAAGCATAACAATGATTGTGAGGATGGCACAGGACAGAGCAGTGTTTCCTTCTGGTGTACACAGGAGTCGCTATGAGTCAGAACAAACTTGGCACCACCTAACAACAACAACAGAGAATACACACACTCACATACAACAAACCAACAAAAACAAAAATAAACTATTAGATTTAATATACAAATCCAACAAAATTGTAGGATGTCAGGGGAACACACAAAAATCAGGTTTTGACTAGAGCTCTGGAGAACCAAACTTGATATCTCTGCTTATTTGTTTATTCATTCATTCATTTATCTCTCTCTGTTTATTTACTGATTACTCTCTTATACTTCAGATTTCTTCAATACCAAACTTTAGGTCTTTGAACCTTATCAGAGAGAGTGACTGTATGTACAGGGCTTATTTTAAGTAATTCTCCCTGTAGATAGTTTGTTCTAGTTTTGTTTCTTTTTCTCTTGAAACTTTAGTAGAACCATGTCACACTGGGATGGGGAAAGCTTTTAGAAGGATTTGTGTCCACATTTGAGCAAAGCAGTGGAGGAGATGCTTCCATCCTTGAATCTATCTTAGTTTATGTAAAATAATAATCCAAAAAGGCAGTAAAAACACCATCATCATTAATAATCATCATTAAGCTAATATTTATTAAGGGCTTGCAGCATGCTGGACAACATTGTAAGTTGTTTGCACGTGTTAACTAATTTAATTTTTAATAAACAATATTAGCGGTAGATGCTATTATTAGATAATCTATGAATCAAGAGAGCAAGTAATATATTCCTGCTTCTGCAATTCAGACAGAGTGAGTCACCCCCATCCTACCTTCCACCATCACGCTCCACTTTTACTCCCTGATTTAATATATGGGCCCCTGAGAGATATTTCTCTTTTTATGCCTCAGGAAGAGTTCTAGGTTTTCATGTTCTCATACCCATCCAAAGTAGCTGACAACTGTCTGTGTATAATACACAAATATTTTTCTCATGCAATATCAGGTGATAATAATAATAAAACAATAACAACAAGCACCACTTAAAGGTATCAAACCTAACTTCAGAGGTAGGTTTTCATTGAAACACAAGAAACTTGAACTGCAGATCCTCTCACCTGTGTAGGCCTCTTCCACAGTCATATCAATTTTATATTTGTATTTTTGCTCTCTTGTTCTTAAAGAAAATGCCAGCAACTGTACAAGTTTCACAGTATTCAAAACTTACAAATATCACTTCAATATTCTAGAAATCCTTCCACAAGTGACTGAATGTGAGGCAAATGTTGACTATTCATAGGACTCAATCATTCAGTAAAAATCTGAGATTAGGGTTCCTAAACACCTGTGTTTCATCCTAAAACTGACTCAGTGATTGTTTGGCCCCTGGAGTTTTCTCTGGAAGGTGATTTAGAGAATAATGAGACAAAATATTTCAAATTAAGGAATAATTATTGTAAATAATAATTTATGAATTATAAAATAACATATATATTATAATTGGAGAAAAATGAAGATAAGATCTCCGATGTGACTTACATCCCTGTCTGTACATGAGAGAATAAACCTGTGTATTTTCTTCCCAAAATCTAACCCACATCGAGTTTCTTCTTAAGTTATTGCACTTTTCTTTTCCCATTCTTGAGCACAGCAGCTATTTCATGTCATCCCATAGAATCAGGTAAGGGAATTGACTGGGCAAAATTTCAGCTCACTTCAATTTTTCCAGATTAAATACATCTCATCGAAATAGAACAACATTATTGAGCACCATGCCAAAATCTAAATTCTACTCTACACGTGGGCATTTTAACCCTTAGGGATCACAGCATTTGTATTTGATCTGTGGACTTTCAGAAATCGGAGTCCCTTACTTCCATGGCCAAGCCAACCTTCCTATTTTGGGAATAAAATTATTGCAAAATTTAGCACATTAATAATATACCTATATTAGATAACTCCTCAGTATTTCGTGCATATTTTGTATAGAAAAAAAAATCAAACTGTATATTAGCTGATTACTAACTATACGGAGTCAAAATCTACGTACATATTTTAAAGGTAAAATAGTTAACTTTAAAAAAAAATTTTTTTAAAGCAATCAGCTAATATCAATTATTTGATTTTTTTTTCACTTGAACAAATATATTTTGAGGCTTGACCCTTTGTTCATTTCCCTCCCTCCCCCCAGGAATGCAGACACCAGGACTAATAAAATATCACTTGTAATTTGTACAATGTGCTTAATCACGGACTAGAGGCCTAGTTTTCCCAGAAGGTCTCTGAGAAACAAAGTATGAATTCCACCCTGATCAGGCAGCCAGCCTGTGTCCACCGAGAGGTTTAAAGTCTTATATAAGGACGAGAAAATGAGTTTGAACATTTGATTCTTTTTTCCACTAAATTTTTTCATGGTAAATGATTGAAGACTTATTTGCTGAGGCAAAAAAAAAAAAAAAAAAGCAATCCTGCAAGTTCATAGAATGGTAACACTTCCTAAAATGTGTTTCAAATTAGGGATTTCACAGTTTTGGATTTCTTTGTGAATTTATTTTTCTGCCACCCTGTACAAGTGTCAAGTAGCTTGATTTTCCTAATACATGCAGTTTTGTCTGTGACTTTTTAATATATATGACAAACAAATAATATAATTTAACTGAAAAATTTTTGAAAGACAGACTTGCTGTGCCTCTCTAATGCTGTGCCCAAGTGGGGTGACAGGAAAATCGTCTATGTAATTTTGCAGATCCATTTCCCAACTCCCTGTTTAATGATTTATTTCAAAAAATCTTCTAGGAGATTGAAACATTATCTCTATAAAAGACAATATATCTCAATTAAAAATTTTTTTTCAACTATTTGTATATATGTAAAATAATCTATATGTCTAAATACCTAATGAAAAAGAATATGCTTTTCAACACAGTGGCTTGTTTTTCAGTTTTAAAAACGTGGTCTGCTGGAGGTAAAGCAGTCTTGTTCATAATAACAACCATTCAGATTTCAAATAGCTCTTTTGGGCCATTAATTACTCTGAATCTAACCTAAAATATTATAATACCTTAAATACTTCGCTACAATTCGTGTCAAAAAGATCAATATATGACTAATCTCAGGGACACTATTTAAAGGAATGTGTTTTATTTGATAAATTATGTAGAGTGAATAGTATTTTTCTTGGATGCCCATTTCCTTTGATTTGGGCGATTTCTGGGCTGGCTAGATTATCCACATTACATTTGGATGATTACTGCAAAAATTGAATATCTAGATATGTTATCTGAGATTAATTTGGCCATATATTGATTTTAAATTTTCTTAGGACAGCAATCACAAAAGAGCAAGGTGAGAGATGTGTCTTTGTAAAGCGAGAAAAGGGTAGGGTTTCAAGGTCCATTGCAACCCCTACTGGGCAGCATGGTCCTGGAGGCATCGCTTGTAGTCTTGACTGGGGTAGAAAAAAATGTTTCTTATTTTTGCCTTGCCACTTTGTATTATGCTCAAGGCGTAGTCATATTCAACAATATTACTGGAGTGGTGAAAGGCTGTAAACTGTTTCAAGCAATACAAACTCGTGGTGAGAGTCTTTGCAGTTGAATTAAAATATTTCGTAAATTGTTTTATTTCAAGTGAAATATATATGCATACATGCATATGCATATATTTTTCTATATATAATGTGTAACTGTCTAGCTTTCATAACTGATTTTGAATACATGCACATTATCTCACCAAGCTGATTTTTTTAGTTCCCTTATCTGTTTTTATCATGTACTCATCATTCTAAAATGCTTCCGTAAAGCATATGACATTTATTATACTTCTACAAATTATTTACACAATGAAAATTCCTAATATGATATTGTTAGTTAAAAAAAAACAAAGTATGCCTCAGTTTATACGAACTTGGTTGACTATAGATAATGTAAAAAATAAAATTTCTACTAGAGTAAATTTGCATATGAATTTATAAGCTTTATTTGCAATTCATGAATAGGAAGTTTCAGACAATAGCTTCCCAATTCATGAATAGCAGATATAGTTTATGAGCTCATATACTAACTTGTTCATTCACATTTAGGCTTCTGAGGTCAGGCATTTACAGAACAAAGACTTACATTTTGGTTTGCTCATGTGACTGCATCTTGGACCAAGTATAGTCAAGTTAATAGTAAATACAACTGATGATGAGTCATTGAATTTTTTTTTTATTAACTTTTATTGAGCTTCAAGTGAACGTTTACAAATCAAGTCAGTCTGTCACATATAAGTTTATGTACATCTTACTCTGTACTCCCACTTGCTCTCCCCCTAATGAGTCAGCCCTTCCAGTCTCTCCTTTCTGACAATTTTGCCAGCTTCCAACTCTCTCTGTCCTCCCATTCCCCCTCCAGACAGGAGATGCCTACACAGTCTCAAGTGTCCACCTGATATAATTAGCTCACTCTTCATCAGCATCTCTCTCCTACCCACTGTCCAGTCCCTTTCATGTCTGATGAGTTGTCTTCGGGGATGGTTCCTGTCCTGTGCCAACAGAACGTTTGGGGACCATGACCGCCGGGATTCCTCTAGTCTCAGTCAGACCATTAAGTATGGTCTTTTTAGAGTCATTGAATTTTATATGCCAGAATTGTATTAGTATTTGCACGTGTATAATCAACAATTGTTATTGTCAGTTAATTTTGTGCTTTGCTGCTAACCACAGGGTTGGTAGTTCGAGCCTACCAGACACTCCTTGGAAACCCTATGGAGCAATTTTACTCTGTCCTATAGGGTCTTTGTGAATTGGAATCAACTCAACAACAAGGGGTTTTATATTAAAGTTGGCTAGTTTTTAATTGAAAATATTTTCTATTTCTTAACGTTGTTCTGCAATAAGAATTATCCAAAACTTTTGAATTTTAAAAAAGCCATCAGTAGTCTTTTGATTTCATATCCCAATTGAGGAGCAAGTGATAAACTTTTACTAATTGCCACTTCTTCCAAGTGCAGTTTAAATGTAAATTTCCCCAATTAATATAACAGGACTAAGTAAAATTAAAAATGCCATTCTTGACATGCTTCTTGAGTTAAATTTAGATGAATAATTGTTAACTTCTATTTTAATGATTCATTCTCCAACCATCCCTTAGGTCTGGCATATAGATAGATAGACAGACAGATAGATAGATAGATGATAGATAGATAGATAGATGAAAGAAAGACAGATAGATGATAGATAGATAGATGATAGATAGATAATAGGTAGATAGGTTTTAGGTAGGTAGACAGATAGATGATAGATGATAGATAGATAGATGAAAGAAAGATAGATGATAGATAGATAGACAGGTAGGTAGATAGATAGATGATAGGTAGGTAGGTAGGTGGGTAGGTAGGTGGGTAGACAGGTAGGTAGATAGGTAGGTAGATGATAGGTAGGTAGGTAGGTAGGTAGATCGATCGATCTTTTTTTTTTTGGAGGGCTTTGTCAATGAATTCCTATTTACACTTACAGATGTTATCTACATAACCACCAATTCATTTAGAAGAGCTAAAATATTCCGGACCCACAAATGTTAATATAATTTTTATTACAATGTATAGCCAATACAAATTCAAAATTGAAAAATGGAGTCGAGAAGTTTTTTTTAAAGAATATTATACCAAGTTTAACCAACAGTGCAATTCTAAACTATATATATGAAGGAATTGAGTGAAAGATTTTTCACAACATGTGAACATGTCTCTAGTCTATCATCATGAAGATATTTACAAGGGGAGTAATAACTCACGTTGGCAAATCATCTAAATGTTTTATCCCCATATTATATTTTTATTCTGTGATCAATTTTAAAGAAACGTTATTTTTATTTTATTTTTCAAAATGCCCATTGCTCAATAGACACAGATTCAGTGCATAAAAACCCAAAACCAAACCCGTTGCTGTTGAATTGATTCTGACTCATAGTACCCTATAGGACAGGGAAGAACTGCCCCATAGAGTTTCCAAGGAGTGCCTGGAGGATTCAAACTGCTGACCTTTTGGTTAGCAGCCATAGCACTTAACTACTACACTACCAGGGTTTCCTATATAAAAACAGGGAGAGACATAGTCACCTAAGCTGTTTAAGGGAATCCTACTGCATTTAATAATCATTTTGTTTTCTCTCAAAGGTCAATCAATGTTGTTAATGGAATTTTCAGATATGGTCTGCTTTGTTTTGATTTAAGCCATGAAGACAGAAAATCAAACTTTTGGAGCAGAGTTTATACTTCTTGGCCTTTTCCAATATGGCCAAATGAACAAGATATTCTTTGTTGCCATTACTGTCATCTTCTCAGTGGCTTTGATGGGAAATATCATACTGATCCACCTCATCTGATTGGACACTCTGCTCCACACTCGCATGTACTTCCTCCTCAGTCAGCTCTCCTTCATTGACATGATGTACATCTCCACCACGGTACCCAAGATGGCAGCAAACTTCCTGTCAAATAGTAAGACCATTACTTTTTTCGGTTGTGAGATTCAAACCTTTCTGTTTTTGACTCTTGGTGGAACTGAAGCTCTTCTTGGTTTCATGTCTTATGATAGACACGTAGCGATCTGTCACCCTTCACATTATCCTGTGCTCATGAGCAAGACGATCTGTTTGTCCATGGTCACATGTGCATGGGCCAGTAGTTCTATCAATGCTTTAATACATACACTGTATGTATTTCAACTTCCATTCTGTACATCTCGGATCATTAACCACTTTTTCTGTGAAGTTCCATCTCTAATGCCTTTGGTGTGTCAGGACACCTCCCAGTATGAGTATACTGTCCTCTTTAGTGGCCTTGTCATTCTGTTACTACCATTCATGGCCATTCTGGCTTCCTATGCCCAGGTGCTTATTGTGGTGTACCAGATGAGCTCAGGTAAAGGGCAGACAAAAGCCATCTCCACGTGTTCCTCTCATCTGATTGTGGCAAGCCTATTCTATGGGACTACTCTCTCCACCTATACAAGGCCACATTCCTTGCATTACCCTGAGGAAGATAAAGTGGTGGCGGTGTTTTACAGTATCATTACACCTCTTCTGAACCCATTTATCTACAGTCTGAGGAATAAGGAGGTCATGGGGGCCATGAGAAGAGTGCTGGGAAAATAGACATTTGTACAGAAAATATGACTTGAGGAACCCTTTATAGTTTGAGACTGAACAACATGATTTGATTAGCCTACTGTCTAGAGAGAAGTAAGCTCAAAGAAATGTTTACAAAATAAATAAATGTAACAATGCCTTGGTTTCTACACTTCTCAGAAATAACTAAAGCTTTGTTATTGGAACTGGGTGGATTTGCCGTGTAAAAGCAAGAGAATGGTTGCCATTTTCAACTTTATCTTCTAAAGCAATAGATTTAATCCCTGTCAACACAATGCTCCCATGTCATAACAAATTTTTAGTACCTTTTTAATATTCTGAAATAAAATGCACATGAAATATAATTTACCATACAATACATAATATCAGGAAAATACATATGATGACCAAACTATAATATAGAGCAAAATGCATACATCCACTTATTTATTTATTTATTCATTTATTGAACAAGGGCTTTAATGCTTTAACTCTGTATGTGACACTGTTATTGGCACTGGTGAAATGGGATTAAACAAGAAAAAACTGACATAAGTCTCTGCTCTCATGAAGTTTACATTTTATCGTGGGGAGAAAGACAGTATATAAAATTAACTGGTAAAGCGACCTTATATGAGTCGGATTCAACTCGACAGCACTGGGTTTGGGTCAATTTCAGAGTATACCAAAAAGTATTAATCACCATGAAGAAGAACTAAGTGGAAAATTGGAATCAGGAAAACAGAGGATATTTGCAATATTAAGTCAAATAGTCAAAGAAGGGAGAATCAAGAATATGACTTTTGTCAAAAACTAAAAGGAGTCGAGGAAGAGAGACAAGTGGATATTTGTGGATAAATGTTCTGGGAAGAGCAAAGAACAAGTGAGAACTCCCTGAGGTGGGGATATGCCCAGCATAGTCACAAAAGATCAAGGAGTAAATTGGTGAGACACAGGAAATAAGTATAAGTTTTGGGGCCGGGTCTTACAGTGTAAATTAGATCAATGTGAGGATTGTGGCTTTGAACCTAAAACAATGGGCTACCTTTGCAGAGTTGTGGTAGAGAACTGATGTGGGCAGGAGAAAGCCATTGCAGTAGTCCAGCTGTGACAAGATATTACCTTGGACCAAGGTGATATTAGTGGAGAGGCAAAGACTTGGCAGATTCAGGAGACTGGGAGAAAGCAGACATTTGAGTTTTGTGGACACATGGGATGGGAAATACTATGAAATAAGAAGCTTTCAGAATTGGGCTAAAACTTGAAATTAACAACTGGAAGTGTGGAACTGTCATCATTACAGCTTGAGGGAAACCACAGGTGGAGCATTTCATCATTCGTCATCTCTTATGCTACTTTCATGTTAATGCCTTAGGCCCACAATTACAATCATTATTCTGGCTTCTATCGCCATTAAATAGAAGCTCTTATTTCTCATCACCATTGAGTCGAAACTTTTAAATCAGAAAATAAGTTCTCTTTGATGTCTGGCTTCTTTTCCTAAACATGTTTAAAAGGTTCAACCATATTTTTGAGTGTCTCCATCATTTTTATTACAAAGCTGAATTCCATCATATGGCTTAGAATAATTATTTCCATTCTGATGTCAGAAATGTTTGACTATAATGAATAAAACTACCATAAAGCTTCCTGTACAAGTGTTTTTTGAGAACACGTGAACTCAATTCTCCTGTACATATACCTAAATTGAAATTGCTTAGTCATAAATTAGGCACATGTTTAGCTCTAATAAAAAAAAAAAAAAATTTTTTTTTTTTAGCGTTATCCAAAGTGGATTTAATCATTTATTTTCCAATCAGTAATATATGAAAACTTCTTAGAGTCTGAGTGTTGATAATAAATAATGCAGTGGGTTGCTAAACTACTTGCTGCTAAATATAAAGTGGAATATAAACCATGAGAGCAAAATACAACCAGTGTGCCATCAGTGCATGAACAATGGTATTGGAAGAAAGTGTATATTTCTGTGAAATATTTTAGAGATTCACTGACAAGATTTTTTTGGATCCATTGTCAATAATTTTAATAATAATTATATGTAATGGCCTTTAGGAACACTCATTTCTGGTTCAAGACAAAATGTGTTTATTGGTCTATGAATGCCTTACTTCGGTCAGTTTGTTTATAATAGAATGTATACCTGTAAGTTCACCACCCAACCCAACAACTAAAATAGTAAATTTATCTTTAGTGCTCCTCCAACTCTTGGCGACCCCATATGTGTCAGAGTAGAACTGTTCTTGGTAGGGTTTTCAACGGCTTATTTTTCTAATGTGGATCACCAATCCGTTCTCCTGAGGTGCCTCTGGGTAGACTCGAACCACCAAGCTTTCAGTTAGCAGTGACTGTGTTAACTGTTCGCACCATCCAGGGACTCTTCATATCCTCCTATACCTCTGGGTAGACTCGAACCACCAAGGTTTCATTTAGCAGCGACTATGTTAACTGTTCGCACTATCCAGGGACTCCTCATATCCTCCTATACCTCCACCATCATTCTGAATTTTTGGTTTTTTAATTCTCTTGCTATAATTATAATATAGAATTCATAGGGTATTAGAAAATATTTTTAGATGCTGTAGAACTTAATAAAGGGGCCTTAAGTTGTAGATAATCTTTTTGAAAATTGTTTTTTTGGTTGACATTACTAACGCTCCAGGTTGAATGAAATGACAGCCCATTCTATTTTATTATTGAATGGCATTCTATTTTAAGACTATACTACACATTTATCCATTTTTTGTTGTTGGTGTTGTTGCTGATAGATGCTTGTTTTATTTCTAGTTGTCTACTATTATATACAATGCACTTATAAACATTGTTGCATTTGTCTCCTGTCTCCCATAAACAAGAGTTTGTATTTTGTATATATCTACGAATGGAATTGGTGGTGAAATTACCTAAGTGTGTAAACCATTTGTGTTTTACATAAAGTTTGAAATTCTAATTTATACTTACTATCAAAAATGAAAATAATAAATCCATATTTTAATAAATGTACATTCAAATTTAATGAATTTTAACATATTTAAATATTTTTCACACAGATTGCATGAAAGTTCACATCTGCAGACCACATCAGTCAGTGAAGTATATGGTTGCATGTCCAGTTGCTAGCTTCAAGTTTCAGGTAATCTCCACCCCAGCTTCTTGATCTTGGCCTTAGAGTTTTATACATCCTTGATCTTTTATTATTGTAATTAATTTTTGTAGTATTTTTGACCATTTTCATGCTTTTGAGTTCCAATAGAGCCTAAACCTGACTAAACACGATGCCTAAACTTCAATAGCTATAGCTAACAAACTTTTTTTTAAGTAAATAGCAATTTGAAGGATGATTTGTGTAAGTTATACAGAATAAAGAAATCCATATACAGTACATTCACAACTAATCAGATAGATTATCGCAAATTGAACAAACCTATATGAAAGTAGTAACATATTATTAGCACTTGAGAAGATTCCTCATGCCTCCCCCTAGCTGCTACCCATACTTACTTGTAATGAAACAATCATATTTAAGTGCATTATCCATGAATTATACTGAACAATGAAAAAATAAATCATTTCAATTATTACATAAATTCAATATAATCCCCATTAGAATCCCATCAGTGTGTGCATGTGTGTGTGTTTAATTTACAAGTTGGCTATAGAATTTATATAAAATGATGCAAAAAACAGTGATAGCTCAAAGGGAATTTTAAAAATAATAAAATGAGATGCATCATTCTATGTGATATTAAAAAATTGTATTGATATAATTATAGACCAATGGAAGAGAATACATAATTCAGATGCACACATATGTGTACAATGATGAGTCACATATGTCAGGTGCTTGTATGGGGAGTGATAAAAGGATACACATTTCAGTGAAAGTTGTTGGATCAATTGTATATCCGTGTATATTTTAAAAAAATGAGATGTGGATAATGTCAGTGAAAATGACCAAGTTGATAGCCTCAGATAGCTTCTGTGGAGGGCCTGTTCCTGCACAGAAAAACGACAAAGCAAAAAGTGTTAGAATCAACTTTTTTAGAAATTTAGAAAGTTTTAAAATATTTACAGCAACCAACCAAATACTGAAATAAGAGAAAACCAGAAAACCAAACCCACTCCCGTCAAGTCGATTGTGACTCATAGCGACCCTATAGGACAGAGTAGAGCTGCACTATAGAGTTTCCGAGGAGCGTCTGGTGGATTCGAACTGCTGACCTCTTGGTTAGCAGCCATAGCATTTAACCACTATGCCACCAGTGTTTCTGAAATAAGAGAAAGGCCACTTAAAAACATCAGGAGAGGGGATGTTACAGAAAACGGTGTGCTAAGAAGGTATAGGATTCGTTCCCTCCACTGAAGCAATGAAAAAACCAAAAACCAAACCCAATGCCATCGAGTCGACTCCCACTCACAGCGACCCTATAGAACAGAGTAGAACTGCCCCACAGAGTTTCCAAGGAGCGCCTGGAGGCTTCGAACTGCCGACCCTTTGGTTAGCAGCCGTAGCACTTAACCACTAGGCCACCAGGGTTTCCCTGAAGCAATGAATAAGTGGGAAAAAAACCTGACAGAATAAACATTAAGTGCTTCATGAGAAAAGATGCTGTTGAATTTTGATGAAAAATGGTGGCATTTTTGTTTATTCACCTACTATCCCCCATTCTCCACTTGGCAGCTGCCATGAAGACAGCAGCCCACATTCCTGGTGTGGCTTGCTGGTGCCAGGGTGTGGACAAGACAGATCTTTTTTCTAAAAATGTTGTTGTTGTTTATTTTGACCAATCTGGTAGTTCCAGAGATACTTGCTCTGAGATAGGCCTTGGCTTTACTCCTCTCAGACATAAGTGGCTACCAGGTGGTGTCTGTCTGTGAAAAGCCTTAAAGACATATAGTGCCATAACCAGCTTAGGTAAGGAATGGAGAACAGGGAAAGAAGCAGACAAACCTGATAGCCTGGAAAAGAAGAGGCTGACGAGGCAGATGCATGGGAGAATAAACTGTAGAGATACTGAATGTACTGAAGGATCAGAGATCCAATGTACATACCCAGGTTGAATGCATGCTCAGACAAGACCTGAGAGGACCCTAGGTTTGAGCCTCTGGCAGATCTTTGGGCTCTGCACAAACGGAGGTGTAGACTAAGGCCCAGTTGTAGGTGGCCTGGCTAAGCATTGAAAGAGTACCTAATTCAGAGTCAATCTTCAATGACCAGGAAAGGGTTTTTAGTTTTCTTTTTCTTCTCTTTTTGACTCCAAAAAAGGTCTCTATCAGGTCACTGGTTGACCACTAAAATAACTGAAGATAGACTTCAGTGACCACACATGGCAAAGAAAACAGTCTATGCAAAATAATAAATACATACAAACAAATAAATAGTTTGGAAATGTCACTAAACAGATGACCGCAGCCCTCAACAATAACAGCAAGCACTAGGTAGGCTGGAGAATCTGCTTTTCAGAGTTAACACATAAAATTCACAAAGCCCAGTGTTTGGTAAAAATACTAGGCATGCCAAGAAACAGGAAGTACAACCAATTCACAGGAAAAAAAAAAAAATCGGTGAAAGCAGTCCCTGAAGAACCAATGACATAGAATTGCTAGGCAAATCATTTAAATCTACTGTGTTAAACGTGGTCAAAGACCTAAAGGAAAACAGGAGAATGTCTCAACGAATAGAGAATATCAATAATGACAAAGAAATTATAAAGAAGGCATCAAATAGAAATTAACATCAATCTTTCTCAAACTTTTCCAAAAACTAAAAGGAAGGAATAATTTGTAACTCAATCCATGATGCTATCAGCATCCTGATATTTAGCCAGACAAAGCCATCAGAAAAAAATATTGCATAGAAATATCTATGGAAATCCTCAACCAAATAGTAAAACTCCAATCCAGCAGCATATTAAAAGGACCATATGCCATAACCCTGTGTGCTTTGTCCCACAAGTGCAGCATATATAAAAGTCAATCAGTGTAATGCAACACATTAATAGAATGTAGGGAGAGGGGGATGATCTATTAACTGATGCAGAAAAAAGCGTTTAACAAAAAAACACTCAAAAATCAGGAATAAAAGCGAACTTCCTATTATGTGAGAGTCAAAAATGGCCTCTGTGTATTAGCCCCAAGTTATTTACTTCTTCAAGTAAGCTGAGGCGTATTATATGGAAAAAAAAAAAAAAAAAACTGGCATGAAACTCAAACTTGTACATGTCCAACTGATTTAAAAATAGCCCAAATAAGCAGATTTTTAGCCACTTAGGACCTGCCTGTTTTGCATACCCTGCAAAACTGGACTCAACTTCTGCTAGTCCTAAAAAAAAAAAAAAAAAAGATAAATTCCTGTAATTATAAAGACCCTAAGATGCTGCTGCTTTTAGAGCTCTCTGACCCAGAGACTTATCGCCTGGCTGCAGGAGGATATCGCTTCTCACCCCTGGGAGCTTTCTTGCTCTCTTCTCCTTCTGATGCTACCTGTGACTCTAGCCTCTGGAAGACCTTCTGCTACAGGGACCACCCCCTTGCATGTGACTTTCAATGTGTTGGCCCCATTAAATAGCTTGTTGTGCAATACTGTCATATAGCTCTGAATTTCCTTCACCTCAGTACACTTCCTTAAAATGATAAAGGACAGTTGTGAAAAACCAACAATTAACATTATACTCAATGGTGAAAGACTGAAAGATTTTGCCATAAAATCAGGAACACGGCAAGGATATATCTTTTCCCTACTTCTATTCAACACTGTGGTCTTTTTGTTCACCTCTGTGAATGTGAAAACTGGACAATGAAAAAAGAAGGCAGGAGAAGTACTGATGCGTGGAAGTGTGGTGTTGGTGAAGAATATTGAATGTACCATGGATTAACAAAAGAACAAAAAAATCAGTCTTACAATAAAACAGTGAAATGTTCCTTAGGAATGAGGATGGCAAGACTTCATCTTACTTACTTTGGACACATTATCTGGAAAGACCGATCACTAGGAAAAGAAGTCCTGTTAGGTGAAGTAGAAGATCACAAAAATAAAGGAAAACCCTCAAAAAGATGGATTGACCCAATAACAACAACAATGGACTCAAACATACCAACAATCATTAGGATGGCATGGGACCAGGGAAATTTTCTTTCTCTTATATATTAGGTTACTTTGAGTAGAAGCCAACTAAATAGCAACTGCTCTCAACAACAACATTCGGCGCAAGACATCAACAACAACATAGCTACAGCTATATCTTCATATAAAACAAAAAACACCACCAGTTGCAGTAGAATCAAACGCAACTCACAGTGACCGGTTGGGTGTCGGAGTAGAAGTGGGCTCCGTCAGTAGGCCGCACTGTGTGTCTGTACCGTAATTTGTTTCCCATTCGTCTGTTGATGAGCATTTAGGTTGTTTACAACTTTTTGCTGTTGTGAATGGTGCTCCCATGAACATGGTATGCATATGTCTATTCCTGCGACTGCTCTTACTTCTCTTGGGTATATTCCTATGAGTGGGATTGCTGGATCTTATGGTATTTCTACTTCTAGCTTTTTAAGGAAGCACCAGATTGTTTTCCAAAGTGATTGTATCATTTTACATTCTCACCAGCAGTGCATGAGAGTCCAATCTCTCCACAACCTCTCCAACATTTTTATTTTGTGTTTTATGGATTAACCAAACCCATCGCCATCGAGTCATTTCTGACTCATAGAGACCCTATAGGACAGAGTAGAACTGCCTTGTGGAGTTTCCAAGGAGCACCTGGTGGATTCCAACTGCCGACCTTTTGGTTAACAGCATTTAACCACTACACCACCAGGGTTTCCTTTTTTTGGATTAGCGCCAGTGTTATTGGGGTGATAAGACATCTCTTTGTTGTTTTAATTTGCATTTCTCTGGTGGCTAATGATCATGAGCATTTCCTCATATGTACATTAGCCACCTGAATATCTTTTTTGGTGCAGTGTCTGTTCATATGCTTTGCTCATTTTTAATTTTTTTTATTTGTCTTTTTGTAGTTGAGGTGTTGCTGTACTTTGTAGATTTTAATGATTAGACCCTTCCCAGCTATGTCATAGTTAAAAATTTCTTCCCAATCTGTAGGTTCTGTTTTTACTCTTTTCATGAGCATAACTGACTTTTAGCAGACCCCAGTTATCTAGTTTCTGATGTTTCTGCATTGTTGGTTATGGTTTGTATCCTGTTTATGTCGTGTATCAGGCCTCCTAGCATTGTCCCTATTTTTTCTTCCGTGATCTTTATCATTTTAGGTTTTATATTTAGGTCTTTGATCATTTTGAGTTAGTTTCTGTGCATGATGTGAGGTATGGGTCCTGTTTCATTTTTTTGCAGACAGATATCCAATTACGCCAGCACCACTTGTTAAAAAGACTGTCTTTTCCCCCACTTAATGGACTTTGGGCCTTTGTCAACTATCAGCTGCTCATAGGTGCATGGATTTACGTCTGGGTTCTCAATTTTGTTATATTGGTCTCTGTGTCTGTTGTACCAGTACCAGGCTGTTTTGACTATCATGGTGGTATAACAGGTTCTAACATCAGGTAGTTTGAGGCCTCCCACTTTGTTCTTCTTCAGTAATTCTTTACTTATTTGGGGCTTCTTCCTTTTCCATATGAAGTTTGTGATTTGTTTCTCCAACATGCTAAAAGTTGTCATTGGAATTTGGATTGAGATTGCATTGTATCTGTAGATCACTTTGGGAAGAACTGACATTTTCATAATGTTGAGTCTTCCTGTCTATCAGCATGGTATGTTTTTCCACTTATTTAGGTCTCTTTTGATTTCTTGTAATAGTGTCTTGTAGTTTTCTTTGTGTAGGTTTTTTACATCTCTGTTTAAATTTATTCCTAAATACTTTATCTTCTTGGGGGCTATTATAATGGTATTGATTTGGTGATTTCCTCTTGGAAGTTCTCTCTTCTGGTGCAGAGGAATCTGACTGACTTATGTATGTTTACCTTATATCCTGATATTTTGCAAAATCTTCTATTTTAGTTGTGGTAGTTTTCTTGTGGATTTTGGGGGGTTTTCCATGTATAAAACCATATCATCTGCAAATAGGGATACTTTTACTTCTTCATTACCAATTTGGATGCACTCTATTTCTTTTTCTTGCCTTATTGATCTGGCTAGGGCCTCCAGTACAATGTTGAATATGAGCGGTGACAAAGGGCATCCATGTCTGGTTCCCCTTCTCAAGGGGAATGCTTTAAGACTCTTCATTTAGGATGATGTTGGTTGTTGGCTTTGTATAAATGGCCTTTATTATGTCCAGGAATTTTCCTTCTATTCCTATTTCACTGAGAGTTTTTATCAAGAATGGGTTTTGGACTTTTTAAAATACCTTTTCTGCATCAGTTGATAAGATCATGTGGTTCTTGTCTTTTGTTTTATTTATGTGATGGATTACATTATTGTTTTTCTAATGTTGAACCATCCCTGCATACCTGGTATGAATCCACCGTGGTCATGGTGAATTATTTTTTGATATGTTGTTGAATTCTATTGGCTAGAATTTTGTTGAGGATTTTTGGGTCTATATTCATGAGGGATATTGGTCTGTAATTTTCTTTTTTTTGTGGATCTTTACCTGACTTTTCTATCATGGTTATGCTGGCTTCATAGAATGAGTTTGCGAGTATTTCATCCTTTTCTATGCCTGAAATGCCTTTGGTAGTAATGATGTTAACTCTTCCCTGAAAGTTTGGTAGAATTCTCCAGTGAAGCCGTCTGGGCCAGGGCTTTTTTGTTGGTGGTGGTTTTTATTTTTTTAATTATCTCTTCAATCTCTTCTTTTGTTGTGGGTTTATTTAATTTTTCTACCTCAATTTGTGTTAGTTTAGGTAAGTAGTGTGTTCCTAGAAATTTGTCCATTTCTTCTAGATTTTCAAATTTGTTAGAGTACAATTTTTCATAGTATTCTGTTATGATCCTTTTTATTTCCATTGGGTCTGTTATGATATCACCCATTCCATTTCTTATTTAGGCTATTTGCTTCCTCTCCTGTTTTTTCTTTTGTCAATTTGACCAGTGGTTTATTGATTCTGTTGATCTTTTCAAAAAAACGTCTTTTAGTATTGTCTACTCTTTCAATTGTTTTCTTATTCTCTATCTCATTCATTACTGCTCTAACCTTTATTATTTCCTTTCTTCTGGTGCCTGAGGGCTACTTTTGTTTCTCTCTATTTGTTCAAGTTGTAGGGTTAATGTTTTGATTTTGGCACTTTCTTCTTTTTGAATGTGTGCATTTATTGTTGTAAATTGACCTCTAAGCATTGCTTTTGCTGTTTTCCAAAGGTTCTGGTAAGACATGTTTTCATTCTTCATTTAATTCTATGAATTTATTTTTTCCATCCTTGATTTCTTCTATAATCCAGTAGTTTTTAAGCAAGGTGTTGTTCTGTTTCCACGTATTTGATTTTTTTTCCTTGCTGTTTCTGTTATTGATTTCTAATTTTATGTCATTATAATCAGAGGATACTCTTTCTTAAGGTCAGCTGATTAACAATTTTAATTCCATGTACAATCTTAATTCTCCTTTGCCATGTAACTTAACATATTCACAGATTCCAGGGATTGAGACAAGGACACCTTTGGAGAATCTTTTTCCTATCTTCCGTATTGATATTTTGTAAAACCATGTCTGTTCAACAGGCAGACATCAAGGCCAGCTCCTGGCAATACAAAAACCTAATTGATAGTGCCAGGTCAGCTCCCAGATGTCAAAAAATATTCTACTTCTTTTTCTAGGATATTTGTACTCAGTTCTCTTCCCTTTGAGTTAATTCATCTCACTGTACTACTATGACTTTTTGTTTAACTGTATCTGTTTACAAACTTCAATAAAATTAAAAATATCTCTACTGCAGTAAAAAATGTATTAAAATAATTCATTAAACAAGTACAAATTTGCAATGACTATAGTGGCTATTGTGCCAGTCTGCCTCAACAAAGGTCTCCCTTACCCTCTCTGGCCCAGTATTTCCCCAAGCATGAGGTCCTGCATTAGATTGATCCCTCCTAATGGTTTGTCCAAAGGAAGTGAGTGAGACAGTGTTCTGTTGTGATCCATAAGTTTTACATTGGCTAATTATTGGAAGTAGACCACCAGACCATTTTCCTAGTCTAATCTTTTTAAGGTTTTAACCTTGGGCAGTTACTTAACTTTACTAAGATCCAGTTTCATCAAAAGTCAGTGGGAGCTAAAAATAACATTATCTTCATGAATCTGCTTCGATGAAATCATGCAAAATAGACTGTTAGGAACGATATAGCTCACTCAGTAATTTCTCAATAAATATCTTTTTTATAATTTTTATTGTGCTTTAAGTGAAAGTTTACAAATCAAATCAGTCTCTCACACAAAAACTTATATACACCTTGCTACATACTCCCAATTGCTATCCCCCTAATGAGACTGCCCGCTCTCTCCCTCCACTCTCTCTTGTCGTGTCCATTTCACCAGCTTCTAACCCCCTCGACCCTCTCATTTCCCATCCAGGCAGGAGATGCCAACATAGTCTTAAGTGTCCACCTGATCCAAGAAGCTCACTCCTCACCAGCATCCCTCTCCAACCTATTTTCCAGTCCAATCCATGTCTGAAGAGTTGGTTTCAGGAAAGGTTCCTGTCCTGGGCCAACAGAAGGTCTGGGGGCCATGACCACCAGGGTCCTTCTAATCTCAGTCAGACCATTAAGTCTGGTCTTTCTATGAGAATTTGGGGTCTGCATCCCACTGCTCTCCTGCTCCCTCAGGGGTTCTCTGTTGTATTCCCCGTCAGGGCAGTCATCGGTGGTAGCCGAGCACCATCTAGTTCTTCTGGTCTCAGGATGATGTAGTCACTGGTTCATGTGGCCCTTTCTGTCTCTTGGGCTCGTAATCACCTTGTGTCCTTGGTGTTCTTCATTCTCCTTTGATCCAGGTGGGTTGAGACCAATCGATGCATCTTATATGGCTGCTTGCTAGCGTTTAAGACCCCAGATGCCACTCTTCGAAGTGGGATACAGAATGTTTTCTTAATAGATTTTATTGTACCAATTGACTTAGATGTCGCCTGAAACCATGGTCCCCAGACCCCTGCCCCTGCTACGCTGGCCTTTGAAGTATTCAGTTTATTCAGGAAACTTCTTTGCTTTTGGTTTAGTCCAATTGTGCTGACCTCCCCTGTATTGTGTGCTGTCTTTCCCTTCACCTAAAATAGTTCCTATTACTATCTAAACCCCTTTCCCGCCCTCCCTCGCTCCCCCCTCTGGTAATGACAAAAGAATGTTTTCTTCTCAGTTTAAACTATTTCTCAAGTTCTTAGGGCGCCTTGGTTGCTTCCATCTTTTTGCTATTGTAAACAGTGCTGCATAAACATGGGTGTGCATATACCTGTTTGTGTAAAGGCTCTTATTCTTCTAGGATATATTCCAAGGAATGGGATTGCTGGATCCTATGGTAGTTCTATTTCTAGATTTTTAAGGAAGACCCAAATTGATTTCCAAAGTGCTTGTACCATTTTACATTCCCACCAGCAGTGTATAAGTGTTCCAATCTCTCCACAGCCTCTCCAACATTTACTATTTTGTGTTTTTTGGATTAACGCCAGCCTTGTTGGAATGAGATGAAGTCTCATTGTAGTTTCTGTCTGCATGTCTTTAATGGCTGATAATCATGAACATTTCCTCATGTATCTGTTAGCTACCTGAATGTCTTCTTTAGTGATGTGTCTATTCATATCTTTTGCCCATTTTTAAATTGGGTTATTTGTCTTTTTGTAGTTGAGTTTTTGCAGTATCATGTAGATTTTAGAGATCAGGCGCTGATTGGAAATGTCATAGTTGAAAACTTTTTCCCATTCTGTAAGTAGTCTTTTTACTCTTTTGGTGAAGTCTTTGGATGAGCATAGGTTTTTGATTTTTAGGAGCTCCCAGTTATCTAGTTTTTGTTTTGTATTTTTAATAATGTTTTCTATACTATTTATGCCATGTATTAGGGCTCCGAACAGTGTCCCTATTTTTTCTTCCATGATCTTTACCTTTTTTTTTAGATTTTATATTTAGGTGTTTGATACATTTTGAGCTCATTTTTTTGCATGGAGTGAGGTATGGGTCTTGTTTCACTTTTTTGCAGATGGATATCCAGTTATGCCAGCACTATTTGTTAAAAAAAACTGTCTTCTCCCCCCATTTAACTGTTTTGGGGCCTTTGTCAAAAATCAACTGCTCATATGTGGATGGATTTATATCTGGATTCTCAATTCTGTTCCATTGGTCCATGTATCTGTTGTTGTCCCAGTACCAGGCTGTTTTGACTACTGTGGTGGTATAAAAAAAAAATTCTAAAATCAGGGAAAGTAAGGCCTCCCACTTTGTTTTTATTTTTCAGTAATACCTTATTTATCTGGGGCTTCTTTCCCTTCCATATGAAGTTGGTGATTTGTTTCTCCATCTCATCAAGAATGCCGTTAGGATTTGGACCGGAATTGCATTAAATGTATAGATCCCTTTTGGCAGAATAGACATTTTTATAATGTTAAGTCTTCCTATCGATGAGCAAGGTATGTTTTTCCACTTATGTAAGTCTCTTTTGGTTTCTTGCAGAAGTGTTTTGCAGTTTTTTTGTATAAGTCTTTTACATCTTTGGTAAGATTTATTCCTAATTATTTTATCTTCTTGGGGGCTACTGTAAATGGCATTGATTTGGTGATTTCCTCTTCAATGTTCTTTTTGTTGGTGTAGAGGAATCCAACTGATTTTTGTATGCTTATCTCGTATCCTGATACTCTGCTGAACTCTTCTATTAGTTTCAGTAGTTTTCTGAAGGATTCCTTAGGGTTTTCTGTGTATAAGATCATGTCACCTGCAAATGGAGATACTTTTACTTCTTCCTTGCCAATCTAGATGCCCTTTATTTCTTTATCTAGCCTAATTTCTCTGGCTAGGACCTCCAACACAATGTTGAGTAAGAGCGGTGATAAAGGGCATCCTTGTCTGGTTCCCAGTCTCAGTGGGAATGCTTTCAGGGTCTCTCCATTTAGGGTGATGTTTGCTGTTGGCTTTATATAAATGCCCTTTATTATGTTGAGAAATTTTCCTTCTATTCCTGTTTTGCTCAAGTTTTTATCATGAATAGGTGTTGGACTTTGTCAAATGCCTTTTCTGCATCAATTGATAAAATCATGTGATTCTTGTCTTTTGTTTTATTTATGTCATGGATTACATTAATTGTTTTTCTAATGTTGAAGCATCCCTGCATACCTGGTATGAATCCCACTTGGTCATGGTGAATTATTTTTTTGATATGTTGTTGAATTCTATTGGCGAGAATTTTGTTGAGGATTTTTGTATCTAAGTTCCTGAGGGATATAGGTCTATAATTTTCTTTTCTTGTGGTGTCTTTATGTGGTTTTGGTATGAGGGATATGGTGGCTTCATAGAATTAGTTTGGTAGTATTCTGTCCTTTTTATGCTCTGAAGTACCTTTAGTAGTAGTGGTGTTAACTCTTCTCTGAAAGTTTGGTAGAACTCTGCAGTGAAGCTGTCCGGACCAGGGCTTTTTTGGGGTGGGGGGGGGTTTGATTGCCTTTTCCATCTCTTCTTTTGTTATGGGTCTATTTAGCTGTTTTACCTCTTTTTGTGTTAGTTTAGGTAGGCAGTGTTTCTAGGAATTCACCGATTTCTTCTAGGTTTTCACATTTGTCAGAGTACAATTTTTCACAGAAATCTGATATGATTCTTTTAATTTTAGTTGGGTATGTTGTAATATCGCCCATCTCATTTCTTATTCAGGTTATTTGGTTCCTCTCCTGTTTTTCTTTTGTCAGTTTGGCTAGTGGTTTATCAATTTTGTTAGTTTTTTCAAAAAAAACAGCTTTTGGTCTTGTTAATTCTTTTCATTGTTTTCTATTTCTTTTAGTTCAGCTCTAATTTTTAGTATTTGTTTTTTTTTTTTTTTTCTGGTGCCTGTGAGTTTCTTTTGTTGCTCTCTTTCTATTTGTTCAAGTTGTGGGGATAATTCTTTGATTTTGGCCCCTTCCTCGTTTTGGATGTGTGCATTTATTGATATAAATTGACTTCTGAGCATTTCTTTCACCGTATCCCAGCGTTTTTACAGGAAGTGTTTTCATTCTCATTGGAATTTCTTTGTTCCATCCTTAATGCCTTCTATAATCCAGTCTTTTGTTTTGTTCAGTTTCCAAGTGTCTGATTTCTTTTCCCTGCTTTTCCTGTTATTGATTTCCATCTTCATGCCCTTATGGTCAGAGAAGATGCTTTGTAATATTTGAATGTTTTGGATTCTGCTAAGGCTTACTTTATGCCGTAATATGTGGTCTTCTAGAGAATGTCCATGTGCACTAGAAAAGAAAGTATACTTGGCTGCTGTCGGGCGGAGTGTTCTGTATATGCCTATGAGGTCAAGTTGGTTGATTGTGGCATTTAGGTCTTCCGTATCTTTATTGAGCTTCTTTCTGGATGTCCTGTCCTTCACCAAAAGTGGTGTGTTGAAGTCTCCTACTATTATTGTTTTGTCAGAAATTAATAACTCAATAAATATTAACTGTCCTGATTTTTGTTATTGATTTTAATATTATTATTTTCTCTTTTAATTAATTTATTCAGGGTTACCAGAATTTGACTTATATTTCTACTTTCACTTTCTTTTTTCTCATATTATTGACTATATCCATAGGTATATGCCTGTTGGGAAATAAAATTCAAATATCCCTTCATAGATTGGTTTGACAATCCTAGTATAATTATATAATTGTGTGGTTTGTCTATCTAACCACATTGCACATGCAAACAGGATGTGCCTCAAACTACCAGACAACTAGGAATGAGGCATGTACAACCACTGGCATCAACCATTCCATGAGTGCTACGGCCATCTGTGATCAAGACATTTACACAATATTGGCAAAGTGAAAGCCACTATTATTATTTCTAGAAAGCAAACAGTAAACAGTAAAACAAATTCTCAAAGCAGATCTGCTTATTCTTCTCCAAACTACTCATATTCTTTCTAATATCACTGTACTGGCACATTGTGTTTCTGGTCAAATGTTGTCTTCATGTCACCACTGCCTCTGGCTGCCACCATGTTACCTGGGACACCTGCATGGCTTCCGAGGCTTCTGCTCTGCCCCTGGGCCTCACTGGGCCTTGCTTCACTAATGGAAAGACCCCTGCACAGGATCTCCTGAGCCTCTGCCACTGGGCCCTTTTTGACCTATGCTACTGCCTCCTACCATGCTACCCAGGCCAGAGTGGTTCTCTGTCTTGCTGCCGTGATACCAAGGCCTACCCTGCATGAGGGAATTATTGTTCCCACCACGATGCCCAAAGGGGGAAGGAAGCAAATTACACCAGCCACACTCAGGTCTCTGTCCCGCAGGTACAACTGTTGCAGTACTTTAGTAGGAGGCACAACCCTGCACAAAGACACTCAGTTCTCTCTCTATGGACCAGCAAGCCCACCATCCCTGTCTTCACTGTTACAACTCTCTCTTCTTAATATAGGGAGTTCTCAATGCAGGGACCCTGGGTCCAAAGGATGCACTCCACTCTACGCTCTTTTTGATGGTAGTGAGGGGCCCCAGAACCTCTGTGGATTTGGCCCTTATATAAGCCTAACAGAATAGGAACAGCAACCAATCTCCTAGTTGGACCACAAAGGGCACAATCCCATTAAGTGAATTTTCAATCCACTAGTTTTGTAGTAAATCTACTAATACCTTGCAAAATTTTGGCCCAGAAAATCATTTTGTGAAATTACAAGACCAGGGCTAGAAAAGCCATATAAAAGTGATTCATTGCACGGCAATAATTCAGCCCCTTTTCTTAACCCTTAACCAGTTCATAAGCAGAGCTGTAACAAATCAATTAGTTAATGCTTATTATATTTTGATTATGTAGCACAGCATCGTATAACCTCCCATATTGGAGCTCCTGAGTGGTGCAAATAGTTATACTGTATAATCTCCTGGAGCAGAGCCCCTGGGTGGTACAGTTAACATGTTCAGATGCTAACTGAAAAGACGGAGGTTCAAGTCCACCCAAAGGCACCTCGGAAGAAAGACCTGGTGATCTACTTCTGAAAAATCACCCATTAAAAACTCTACAGAGCACAGTTCTGCTCTGACACACACAGGGTTGCCATGAGTCAGACGTAACTCAATGGCAACTGATTTTTACTGTTTTCTGTTGCAAGATAAAGACATTAAAAAAAAAAAACTCTCATTACTGTACGTCAGTTCATAAGTCAACATATTCAGCTAAAGCAGAGAAGAAAGGAGATAATGAAATTATACTTATTTGATAGATCTGGTTCTTTATATTTATTCCATACCCGAAACCAAAACCAAACCCATTGTCATCAAGTCTATTCCAACTCATAGCGACCCAATAGGACAGAGTAGAACTGCCCCATGGAGTTTCCAAGGAGCTTCTGGTGAATTTGAACTGCTGGCGTTTTGGTCAGCAGCTGAGCTCTTAACGACTGCACTACCAGGGCTCCTTATTCTATACAGTAGCCCCTAAAAATAATCCTATGGAAGAGGCATTATTATGCCCCTTTTACAGATGATTAAACTGATGCTCAGAGAGGTTATATAACAGGCCCAAAATATATAACTAGAAAGTTTCAAGACTGGAAAAGTTCAATTCGGTCATGGCCTTTTGTTGGGTAAGACATGTCTAGAAGTCCACTCTATTCCCCACATCATTACCAGCTCTTTCTTGACACATTAGTTATTGTGAAAGTTTAGGTTAACAGGATTGTGGACTAAGTATATTTTCTAGGTATGAGTTAAGTGCTTTATGCATCGTATCTCATTTAATACTAATAATATTATAAGGCAAGCATCATATTCAAAATAATCACATCCTGACTTTAGCATGTTGATAAAACAGGTCATTATCTTCAGAGATCAAATATCCTGAAATTTTAAAATAATCCTGTATGGAGGTGATAAATGAGGAGAGCATGTGGTCATCTGTATTCTTCCGAATGCTTTCCCACGAGCGTTTCTGCAGCCTGAAGCTCAGGAATCCCTAAGGCTTTAGCCAGGTGCCTTGTATTTTATACTGGCAACAGAGGCATTGGTGGGGATCCGAACGGTGATCTGGGAACCAGAGGCTTAGAGTATTCCACACCTCCTGCACAGTGGCTCCTCTGATGCAGGTTAGCGCTACGACTCCTAGACTGAGTGCTTACAACCGGGGATGGTATGCGCTAATGCTTTCACTGTGGCCCACTTAATTTCTGTAATTTTAAAAACTATATCACAATCATACTATTTGAAAAGCACAGAAATTAAAGCACCTGGATTGCACTTGATAACATCATAACTATTCCTTTTATATTCTTCCATATACATTTTTTACAATTTGAAAAATATTGTTTATACGATTAGCATGATATCTAAGAGTGTTCCAGCTGTTATATTGTGTTCCATGGGAAATTTATTAGTTCTACAATAGTTCAGGATGCACATTGTGGAAAACCTTGCAAAATAAGCCCTTTGTGTTTACAGGGTCTCCTCCCAGCCCTTCTTTTTTAGTCATATTTTAGAACGATATCCACAAGGTATGGCAATACTTCAAGGGACAAGACTAGCTCTCTGGCTCTCACTCCATATTGGCAAATTGACTAATAAAGGATTTTTCACTTTTACCCTGAGATTAATCTTCATTGCATTCCTACTGGTAATGAATATCATAAAGAGACATTGAGTGTATAATGTTTGAATGCATAGAAATTATAAAAATTTCGTTTAAACTATGTATTAATTTCCAGTGAGAAAAAACATCCTTTCATGATTATATTGCACTAATGTATCTTTATCAAATTGTAATTATGAAAATAATATTACAGGTATTTCCCAGTGTAAGACAGGGTTCCATTCTGAAGACTCTGTCATAAGTCAGCTCTGATATAAGTAGAATATCTAATTTTTAAAAAAATATTCATTATTTTTGTCTCCTATTAACAGTACCTTTATAAATCCAATCTTTATTTGTCTTTGGGATTGGCAAGAGAATGATAACATCAACAAATTACGTGCTACAACGTTATATGTAGTACATATTACTAATAATAAGATGTACAAAGATAAAAAAAAGGATAGTCATAGGGCAGTTCGTTGTAACTCAAACATGTCTTAAGTCGGGGACGATCTGTACTAAGCTTTTAGGAAAGTTGAGTCTTGGTTAACACTCTGACTCTAAGGTAAATGGATGCATGTATCTGATTCTATTAAATTCTCTATTCATGAATTTCTCTTTGGGAAAAAGTTTGTGTAGAGATAAAATTTATGTTTGATAACATACTAAATATAAATAATTTAATTAAACATTCTACATGCACTGTCTTTTTTCATTTTTACAAAGTAAGACAGTTACCCATTTTAAATACACTAACCTGAGACACACAGTTTATAAGAGAGGCACCTAACTTCACAGAACTCACAGTTGCTCCAGTGAGCTCCAGCAGATTTTCCAGACTGAGATGCACTAGGAAGAAAAGGTTAGCGATCTACTTCTGAAAATCAGCCAAAGTGAACCCGATGGATGGCAATAGTCCGATCAACAACCGATTATGGGAATGGCGCAGGACTGGGCAGCATTTTCCCCGGGGTAGCAGTGTGTTAGGTGACTTAATGGCACCTAACAACAGCGATGTGTTTGAGGGTCCATTCTTCATTTATGCTGTTTGTTTTATTCAAAAAGTTTTTTTTTCTTTATTTATGTTGTCTGCTTTATTCAAAAAGTTTTGTCATTATTAAGATAATAATTGGAACAAAAAACTGGCTGGCAAGCCCAAAATAACTGTGGAGAGTTTCCTTTCATGACCAGGATTTTGGACCCATGCTTCCTACTTTTGAGACCAGGGAAAAATAAATTAATCTAACCCTCCAGTCCTTCATCTGCAAATCTGAAACAGTGACAGTTTACCTCATTTAATTGTTGTGACATTCCATGAGGAAATGCACATCCAGGGTTAACATAGGACTTGGGACATTGTTTGCTACAGTTATAAAAATCCTTGTTATGTCTGAGTTACTCCATCTATATCATGCAGATGTGAAGTAAGAGTCATTTTGGCTTGGAATTGTTTTGGATTGAATTGAAGAAATGAACATACTAGTGCCAGGCCAGAATATTGGACAGGTGGGTATGTAACACAGAGTGTACCTTTGAGAAAGGGGAAGCTTTGCTAATTCTGGGAACTCCACATTGAGGTAGACAGAAAAATGTGACAATGGATCTAAAAGTACTCTGAGCTCTCTGCAATTACCCACTTTATACAACTAGAAAATAAATGGGAATACGTTTTTATCCTCTTTTAAATTGTACAGAAATATTATAGACAACTAGAAGTTTATCTGACCTACATACCCTCTTGTACTTTGGTAGTGTGGAATTACACAGAATTGAATTCACTTGGGAACAACTGCCTTTTTGATGTGAAATACGGATAATATTTTCTCTTTTTACCTGCTATTTTAAAAAATTTTGATTGAATTTTGAGACATTATTGAATTTGTGGCAAGTTTCATGATATCTATTACAATTCTTATAACACATTGAATATTAAAGGCATGAGAACACATTGTAAAATTAATAATCAAGTAACCTAATAGCCTTGGAATAATTAAATTTACCATGGTCATGAGTGTTTCCTCTATGTTCAAAATAAATTCATAGAAGGTAGACAGACAGAGGGCAGACAGAAAAATCTCAAGGAACACAGAAAACATGTCACTTATGCAGAAAAATGAAGACTGATATGTAATGATATTTTTGTTCTTTGGTATGAAATAAGTAACATTACATTACATGTGAGTTATGGGAAAATACTAATTTTACTTTCAAAATATTTTGGTAGGAAACATCTATGTATGGCCAATAACAATATAATAATGATAATAATCAATAACTTTTTAGAGCTATCTTCTTGTGCATGCATTCTCCAATGTACTTATATACATTTTATTTTGTAGTTATCAAATAATCCTATAGTAGATACTATTATGTCATCTCATTTTGCACATAATGAAACTGAGGTTTAAGCATATTGCTCAAATTTATCCAACTACTAAACAGTGGCATAGGTATTCAAACTCTAGAGACCTGGCCATTAAATATGCACTTCTACGTTCAGACAACCTTCAG
Organism: Loxodonta africana; assembly: GCF_030014295.1. Lineage (NCBI taxonomy): Eukaryota > Metazoa > Chordata > Mammalia > Proboscidea > Elephantidae > Loxodonta > Loxodonta africana. The sequence continues at coordinate 110,244 of NW_026974991.1, read as the reverse complement.
ATGAATACAGCTACCAGTTTAAATGTTTATTATTAGATTAGTCATGTAACTTTTCTGAACTTCGTAATTTATACTGATTAAATGTGAAATATACATATATTTCACATTATATGAACTGTTTGTCCAGCGAATAGAATGCCTGATATGATAATATTTTCAAATACAGTTAATTTAAAATAATTTCATCTTAAATTTAAATCTACAGAAGACTTTCAAAATCATATTCATTGAATCTTGGCATCTGAGAAACATTGGAAAGCTGCCCTTAAGCTCAGGGCCTTAGCAGGTGGTTATCAAATCGCCAAAGCAGAGAATGAGCCAGATGGAAACAATTGAAACCAGTGCTCCAGTACAGCTGTCTACCAAAGTCTGCGAATTTTCCCAGTCTAGAAACAAGTAGAGTGGCTCATAGGAAAGTAAGTGACCTTCCCCAAATATCACACGTATTTGTGAACAAAATATGGACAGGTCTTTAGAGTTCTGACTCCTAGTCTTCATGTTATTTAAGCAACTCGTAACTTGTATGTCTATACCCAGTATGCCCTGACCCAGGGCCAGCTTACGTGAATGAACTTTGCATGTCATGACCTCCAGTTCAGCGGCAGCCAGAGACACAGACCTGTCCATCCACCCAATGCAGTGAGAAACGCTAACAAAGAAAATAGATTAGAAAAGGAAAATGTTTCCTTAAAAATAGAAAGTCATATGAATTTAAAAAGTAATAGGAAAACACAGCTTACCTGAAACTAATAGGAAAGTGAATACATTATTAAAAAAAAAAAAAAATCTACAGACACAGACTACTTTACACCTGTTTTAGTGGCCTTTAAGAACACTGATTATCCCTCTTTTGTTTAAAAAAAAAAAAATCAGAGACTACAAATTAAAAGATGAACTATAGCAATACATTTTGTGAGTTTAATATGTTTAATATTCATGCATGCAAAGACAGTACAATGTAATATTAAATCAACAATGATCATAGATTCAAACAACTTATATACCAATAACAAGTTGTTTGATCCAAATAACATTGAAATTGTTTAAAATGGTAGCCTATTAATGAAATGCAGAACATTAATATTAAATTATTAATATCATATAAGTATCCCAAATATATGTAATATAAAATGCAAAACTTCAGTCCAAAATAACAAAAATGTCAAATATATAAAATCAACTGGAGAAGATATTCACAATGCATATAAATAACAAGTTATAAAGATATATAAATTAAATATATAATTAAATATATAAATTACAAAATACATGGGAAATTCTTTAAATTATTAAGAAAAAGCCAAACAATCTAGAAACCATGAATTAGAGATATTCACAGTTTGCAGAAGAAATCCAAGAGGTCAATGAATAGATTAAAAGAGTTTCTGCCATGTAACTTAAGTGACATGCAATTTAAATTTATTTTCACACTTACATGATTGCTGTTAATTATCGCATCTAACAGTAAAATATGTGGAGGAATTATCACACAAATTGACAGTTGACTGGAGTGTAAAAGGTGGAGGTGCAATTATCTTAAACCCAAAATATTCTAGTGAAATATTTACTTGAGAAAATATTGCCACATGCACAAGGATATGGGTTATATTAACAAAAGATTGGAAAGAAGCTAAGTATTCTTAAATAAACATTATATATATATACATCTATATTTATATATATAAATTGCATATATATGATGTAATAAAATTTGGCAGTAGTTAAAAATATATTAAACTGAATATATATATATATATTTCACTCAAAATATATATATTTGAGGGAACAAAGCATAAAAGAATGATATGCTCACTATTATAGCATATTTATATCAATTTTGAAAAATGGAACACCTACATATTTTATTGATATGAAAGTCAATGTTGGTATATACTAAGAATCAAAAAATTTTAATATGTATTAAAGGTGTGAAGATCATAGACCATTCACAAAATTTGCAATGTTTTCCAAATAAATTACAGAAAAACTAAAAAAGGATTTACTATACCACAGATTATGAATGAAGTCCAAACATAATACTGTTGGTAATCCTGAATTCACAGCTCTCTCTGACAATTTGAATTTGTGAGCAAAAGACACCACTTACCTAAGTATAATAGGTGAATCCATTTACATGTGCATCCATTCCTACCACCAAAAATACTTAGACGTAAAAGAAACGGAAGTTGTAGGTTCTAGTGAAAAGAGGAGCTATTCTGAAAGTGAATGAGTACCTGTATATTTTACCTGTGGGAGATGTTGGACCTCAGGTTCATTATATGAGAATATCATTTGGATAAGTCATAATCAATGGATTAGTTTTTGTCTTCTACTTTTAGAAGTATAAGATTATTGATGTCCAAATTTATGTGAAAATTGCATGCAATACAAATTATGTTCATTTATGAAATTATTAACTTTTTTGAATGGATAAAACCCAAACACCTGTGCTGTCAAGTCAATTCTGACCCTATAGGACAGAGTAGACCTGCCTCATTGAGTTTCCAAGGAGTGGTGGTGAGTTTGAACTGCCAACCTTTTGGTTAGCTGCCGAAAGCTTAACCACTGTGCCACCAGGGCTCCCTTAGAATGGATATATTATATATTAAATTAAAATCAGCAGCATTGTTTGAGAACATAATACATAAAAGTTTAAATGTTGAGGGGGTTCTAAACTTAATGAGATGTAGGCACCATGATCAGGAAAGCAAGTCATGATAATATAAATGATATGGCGATGGGTACAGTAGTATCTGTGGTGGCTGAAAGCCTAGTGTGTTTAGAGCACAGGCTGCATGTAAGTGTGGAATAGAGAATTTTTGCTTTTGTTTTTTCCCCATCAAACTTAGTTTTATCAGTTGTAATTTATTTGTCTTGATATTGAAGAAAATCATGTGAGAATCCATTAAGCAAATATCTAAAACACATGCAAAAGTAATAACTATAGGCATATCACCTCAATACCTACTAAAGTGCATAAATCTGAATTTCCTTCAATATAGAAATACCCAAAGTGTAAAGAACTCGGATTGCATACGTAATATTTCTTAACACCATGAGTAAATTACGTGTGGCATACTGACAAATTATTAAAAAACAATAGAGGTGTAAGTTGTACTACTGTACATGTATGTTATCTAATTTTGTGTGAATAAAAAATAATGTATAGTAACAGCAGAGATGGATAGTAGTATGCTATGGCAAAAATCTTGTTTGTAAGTGAAAGATTAAAGTAGCAATTAGCCCTCCAAGTCTGAGATTTCCCAAGTCATTTGATCAAGTTTTCATAAAGATATGTACAAGCTTCCTTTAAAAAAAAAAAAAAAAATTTTTTTTTTTTTTTTCCTTTTAAACAAATCTTATTTCTGCATCATTTTACATCTTTCAGGCACCAGTAGAGCCATGGTCAATGCAAACGGCACCACAGGAATAAACTTCATTCTTCTAGGGCCTTTAACCACACACAGATCCACCTATTCCTGTTTGCCATGGTGCTTATGATCTTCATCACCTCACTGATAGGCAACACCCTTATGATCATTCTCATTCATGTGGACCCTCAACTCCACATGCCCATGTACTTCCTGCTTAGCCAGCTTTCTTTCATGGACATGATGCTGGTCTCCACCATCGTTCCCAAAATGGCAGCCAACTACCTGAGGGACACTAGGTCTATCTCTCCCACTGGCTGTGGAGTCCAGATCTTCCTGCTTCTCACTCTGGGAGGGAGTGAATGCTTCCTCTTAACGGCCATGTCTTATGACCGCTATGTGGCCATATGTCACCCACTGTGCTACCCCATTCTCATGAGTCAGAAGCTCTGTTTACTCGTGACGTCAGGTTCCTGGCTCCTGGGAGGGATCGATGGGCTGATGCAGGCTGGTGCCACTTTGAGCTTCCCTTACTGTCACTCACGGGAAATCAATCACTTTTTCTGTGAAGCACCATCACTGGTACGCCTTGCCTGTGCTGACACCACGATTTTTGAGTTTTTCATGTATGTCTGCTGCATTCTGATGCTCTTGATCCCTTTGTCTCTCATTTTGGCCTCATACAGCCTTATCCTGGCTGCAGTGCTCTGCATGCGGTCAGCTGGAGCTGGGAAAAAAAGCCTTTAAGACCTGCTCCTCTCACCTGGTGGTTGTGGGACTCTTCTATGGCACCATCATGTTCATCTACATGAGGCCCAAATCTAACGATTCAGAGGACCATGATAAGGTGGTCTCAGTGTTTTATACCATCTTCACACCTGTCTTGAACCCCCTTATATACAGTGTGAGAAATAAAGAAGTCAAGGGTGCCTTAAGGAGGTGGCTGGAGAGACATTTTATGTGATATCAGTGCTGAGCATAATTTGCCAAAAGGGCAGCAACCAAACTGGATACAGGTTACATTTCTAAAATATTGTTTTGCTATTTTGTTCATCCCATTTAAATTCTTCTTTTTGTGTTATCAAGTTATTTTGCTCTTACTTTGCCAATCTGGCTCCATTGTTCCTATGTGATTGTTTTTATATATGGTGAACTAAATAAAAATTGTATTTGTCCTCCTGTCATAACTTGCAGTGGTGTTTTTGCTCTGAAATTAGGGCTCTGGCAATAAGTATGAGTGATTGAGTTTCTAAATAGCATATGATACGTGCATAATTTGTATTTTTTGATAAATAATGGAAATCATTAATTTTGATGGGGATAATACCTTTTGAAAACTAAATGTAGATCCTAAATCACATAATGAAGATAAAATAAATTCAAATGAAATAAGGACCCAATGTGACCATCAAACATAAAATACGTAAGAAGACATCAAGAAATATTTGCAAAATGTTGCTGTGGGAAGATTTGTTAAAGAAACTTCCAGACAGAATATAAAAATGCTAATTGGCTTTTCATGACCTATGTTAAAACGTAAGAGTAGAGAGATGAGCTGAAGAAAAAAATATATTGTGTACAAAGGAGTCAGTACACAGTGGATTCAAAAATAAAACTTTCTTTCAGCAAAGAAGTCTCAAATTAAGAAAGGGCCTCAGGCCAAAGATCCAACACAAGTTGTGACTCTAAAATCATTTATTAAGGCTTCAGGACGATTTAAGACACTGTACCTTAAATAAACATCCAAACAGACAAAAGACCTTCTATAAATCTTGAGAGTCTTGTAGGTTCTCTTTAGTTAAAAATAAATAGGACTACTAAAATGTTTTAGGGCACTGTAGTGCAGCAGAGTCACAGGAAGCCCAAGGTTGGTAGTTGTGGGTTTTGTCCAATGGAGTAAATTCCAGTAAGATTCACGGAAAACTCGCAATGTTTGCAAGCATGTTTTTCTGACAGAAATACCACTAGTTTGGTCTGAGTAAGCTGATTGAGGTGACTACTCAGTTTTCTTATGGTAGAGCAAGGGTGACTCAGAAAGCAGAGGCAAAAATCATGTAGAATAATTCCCAGAGAATCACACTGAATCTTAGTTAAGGAGCTGGCAACAGTTTCTACCAGAATTTTAGAATTGCAAGTGACTGTATGCTATCCCATTCCCTATTTTAAGAAATGTCTTAAGAGTAATTGTGTTGGTGCAATTATATAATCCCCATGCTGTGACAAAGAGAGAAACCAAGACTTCTAGTGCACATCCCCAGCTGAGAGCCCGCCCAAATTCAAAGCCATTTTTTTCAGTCCTTGGTGGCACATCATGCAAGTGTATCTTTCAGCTCCCAGTTGAGCCACTTCCACTGATGAAGCGTGGAGTAGAGATGAGCTGTCCCTGATGAAACCTGCTGAAATTGCAAATTCATTTGCAAAATAAATAATTGTTGTTTTAAACTGCTGTGCTTTGTGGATACACACACACACACACACGTACACACATATACACACACTGGAATAGTGCTCAGGTGAATATATGTGTTACCTAAAACCCATAATAAAGATATGAACTACATTTGAATAAAAGGGATTATAATTCTCTTTCCCTACTTCATATAATCTGGAACCATTGTTCTGAAAATAATATTTTTATCTGTTTAGAATTATTTTATATTACAGAGAAGTCTTACCACTTCGGCTTTGATTAAAGTTTTAAGATGTTCTAGAAGTGAAAAATCAAAAACAATGTGGTTGAGGAAAACCACTTAGATTTTTCCGTGAGAGGACCAGGGGTTGCCGTGTGGGATCAGTCAACTAAGAACATGTACCTTGGGTAAGTTAGCTTCTCTGATATACAACTATTCTGTCTATAAAAACAGCATTCCTAAAATTAAAAATATATGTATTATCAAGATTAATTTAAGTTAGTAATGTGAAAATAACATGACAGAGACTTCAGTGCCTGGAAACATGGCAGATGAGGTATCATAACCAACACACAGAGCTAGTTGAATAGATAGATAGACAGACTTGGAAACAGATTATAGGCATGTGGATCTAAGTTTTTCTTTCATGCATTAAAGAACTGCATATATATACCACAGACACACACATACACAAATAAAAACAGTAATTAGAAAAATAAGGCAGAAGGAAGTAGCTTCTTTACCAGAGTATTAGTCAAAGGAAATAAAAAAACAATGCTGTATCAACTTTCATGGCTCTGTGTTTCATGGACAACAGGAGATAAACTACAAGGCCCCTAAAGGTGAGGATTCAGAAGAACTCTGAATAAACCAGGGAATGTAAGGGACAACACAATTCTGTGTGAGTTAGCTAGAAATTAACCTCCCAGCTCCTCAAGTAGGTCCAGGAAATCTGCAGAAAATTCTTTCTCAGTGAATGGCACCAAGTAGAGTGGCTGAGAACTCAGTCAAGAACTTGTAGGTCACATAAAAAGCCCATAATTGTCTGCTGGAGAGAGAGGTCCCATGGAGCAGCATTGCGGCACTAGACATGGGAGTGAAGAAGTATTCTTGGACATCCAGCCCAATAGGTTTTCAGATGACTCCAGCCAGTATCTGATTGCAACTTCAAAATGGACATTCTAGCAGAGAACCAACCCACTCAACCCAGAATCCTGGGGAGATAATAACTTATTGTTTTAAACTGCCAAGTTTTGTGGTGTTTTGTTAGACAGCAATAGCTGTGAAGATATGAGTTAAAATATATAATACCTTTTATTGTTTGAGTAGATGAAGTTGTAATAAAATTAGTTTTTGATTAATTAAGTGCATGGTACATTGTCCTAGATTATCACTAAACATAAAGAAGTAAAGTGCATATTGTCTTAAATGACACAAAGAAATCGTGAAATGCAAAAAAATAATCAATCCAAAGAAGACAGGAATGAGATGAAGGGGGGACACAGAGAAGATAAGTAACTAAAAATCACTACATTGAATAATATAAAGTTTTTTTTAATTTAAAATAAAAAAACTAATAAGCTGAAAAACATAAGTTTTTCAGCAAATGTAAATAGACTAAATATTCCGAGCAAAGAATCTAGACTGGAGAAAACCTTTTCGTATTTTAATTGTTGTTGTTAGGTTCCTTCATGTGGGTTCCTACTCAGAGCGACCCTATGTGCATCATAATGAAACACTGCCCCATTTTGCCCCAACCTAACTATCATTTCTATGTTTGAGCCCATTATTGCGGCCACTGTGTTAATCCCTCATTTTTGCTGACCCTCTACTTCACCAAGCATGATGTCCTTCTCCAGGGACTGGTTCCTCCTTAAAATATGTCCAAATTACATGGGACGAAATCTCGCCATCCTCGCTTCTAAGGAGCATTCTTGCTGTACTTCTTCCAAGACAAATTTGACCATTCTTTTGACAGTCCATTTTATATTCAATATTTTCCACCAACACCGTGATTCTAAGGCATCGATTCTTCTTTGGTCTTCCTTACTCGTTGTCCATCTTTCACATGCAGAAGTGGCAAAAGGCAACTGAAAATACAATGGCTTGGGTCAGGTGCACCTTAGTCCTCAAAGCGACATTTTTGCTTTTTAACACTTTAAAGAGGGCTTTTGCAGCCAATTTGCCAAATGCAATACATCCTTTGATTTTTTGACCGCTGCTTCCATTGGAGTTAATTGTAGATCAAAGTAAAATTAAATCCTTGACAACGTCAGCATTTTCTCCATTTATCACGATGTTGGTTACTGGTCCAGTTTTGAGGATTTTTGTTTTCTTTATTTTGAGGTGTAATTCATACTGAAGGCTGACGTCTTTGATCTTCATCAGCAAGTGCTTCAAGTCCTCTTTACTTTCAACAGGCAAGGCTGTGTGTTCTGCATATTGCAGGTTGTTAATGAGTTTTTCTCTAATCCTGATGCTGCCTTCTTCATATAGTCCATCTCAGATCATTTGCTCAGCATACAAATTGAATAAGTATGGTGAAAGGATACAATCCTGATGCACATCTTTTCTGATTTCAAACTAAGCAGTGTCCCATTGTTGTGTTCCAGTTACTGCCTCTTGGTCTATGTAGAGAATCCGCATGAGCAAAATTAAGTGTCCTGGAATTCCCACTCTTTGCAATGTTATCCAAAATTTGTTATGATCTACTCAGTCAAATGCCTTTGAATAGTCAATAATTAACACAGAAAGATCTTTCTGTTCCACAGTCAGCCCCTGGCCTTGTTCTGACTGATGATATTGAGCTTTTCCTTTGTCTCTTTCCATAGATGTAGTCGTTTTGACTTCTGTGTATTCCATCTGGCGAGGGCCATGTGCATAGTTGCCATTTATGTTGGTGAAAAAAAGGTATTTGCAATGAAGAAGTCATTGGTCTCGCAAAACTCTATCATTCAATCTCCGGCATTGTTTCTATCACCAAGGCCATATTTTCCGACTACCAATTGTTCTTCTTTGTTTCCAACTTTCACATTCTAATCACCAGTAATTACCAATGCATCCTGATTGCACATTCAATCAATTTCAGACTACAGAAGCTGAAAAAAATCTTCAATTTCTTCAACTTTGTTCTTAGTGGTTGCTGCGTAAATTTGAATGATAGTCATATTAACTGGTCTTCCTTATAGGCCTATGGATATTATCCTATCACTGACAGCACTGTACTTCAGGATAGACCTCGAATTGTTCTTTTTGACCATAAATGTAACACCATTCCTCTTCAAGTTGTCATTTCTGGCGTAGTAGGCTATGTGTTGTCCAATTCAAAATGGCCAATACCAGTCCATTTCAGCTCACTAATGCCTAGGATATCGATGCTTATGTGTTCCATTTCGTTTTTGAAGATTTCCAATTTTCCTAGATTCATACTTCGTATATTTCAGGTTCCAAGCATTAGTGGTATTTTCAATTGCCTCATATGCATGTGAAAGATGGACAAAGAATAAGGAAGACTGAAGAAGAATAGATGCTTTCGAATTGTGGTGTTGGCAAAGAATATTTAATATACCAAAAGAACAAACAAATCTGTCTTGGAAGTAGTACAGCCAGAATGCTCCTTAGAAGCCAGGATGGTGATACTGCATCTAACATACTTTGGCCATGTTGTCAGAAGAGATCAGTCCCTGGAGAAGGACATCATGCCTGGTAAAGTACAGGGTCAGCTTTTAAAAGAGGAAGACCCTCAATGAGATGGATTGACACAGTGTCTGCAACTATGGGCTGAAGCATAACAACGAGTGTAAGTATGGCACGGGACCGGACAGTGCTTCTTTCTGTGGTACATAGGATCGCTATGAGTCGGAAGCGACTCCACTGCACCTAATAACAACAACAATAAACATCTTTCTGGTATTTTCAGCTTTTAGCCAAGATCCACTGGACATCAGCAATTATATCCCTCCTTCCGTGTCATTTTCGTTATTTTTTTTCTTTCAAATCAGGATTTTTTTATTTTAATATTTATTTAACCACAACTTATTTTTAAAAAAGAAAAGAAAAGAAAGGGAACATATATCTGTGTACCCAAAGCCTAGCACACAGAGCACATGTTTCTTGTAGATCAGAGTCATTATACATGGTTGTCTGCCCAATGGATCAGAATCAAGTCATACAGAAATACAGCTGTATATGGCTTCAGTATGTCATATCTTCTTTGACAAGACAAGTGATGGGACTTACCATTGTGCCAGTTGGGTAGTGCTCACATAGTTCATCTGAAGAGTTAGTGTTTCTTACTCTTTGGTCTGCCATCCCAATGATCCAGATCTTTCTTCATTATAATACCCTGATTCCATTATCCTTTGAAATCCTTCCACTGGCTATATACTTACATATTCAAATTTATCTCTCTAAGTTTATAGTCTCAGTCTTCCTCAATACATTTAATCAATTAATATATAAAAACAGAACCACCGTGGCCAGAAGTAGAACTGAAGTTAATGTAACAGTGGTTAAGAATTTCAACCTAGGTTTACATTCCTACCCATTACTATCCACAGGACTCTGGATGTGATAATAGCACCTACTTCATGGGGTTAATACGGGCATGGAATGAGCAATGTATGAAAAGTACTTGGTACTGTTCCTGACAGTGCACAATAAACGTTGTAATTATAATTAACAATGCACATGTTATAATTGTTATTATGTGATAGCAATGATGGAAATAACAGTAATTCCCAAATGTTATCAGCTAGATATTTTGATTTTTCTCTTTTTTTTTTTAATTATGCTTTAGATGAAGGTTTACAGAGCAAATTAATATCTCATTAGGCAATAAATACACATACTGTTTTGTGACATTGGTTGCCAACCGTACACCATGTCAACATTCTACCCTTGTCAACCTTGGGTTCCCCATTATCAGCTTTCCTGTTCCCTCCAGCCTTCTCATCCTTGCCCCTGGGTTGGTGTGCCCATTTAGTCTTGATTTGTTTTACGGGACTGTCTAAATTTTGGCTGAAGGGTGAACCTTCGGAGTGACTTCAGTACTGATTTAAAAGGACACTTAGGGGCCATACTCTCGAGGTTTCTCCAGTCTCTGTCAGACCAGTAAGTATGGTCTTTTTTTGTAAGTTATAGTTTTGTTCTGCATTTTTCTCCAGTTCTGTCCTGGACCCTCTATTGTGATCCTTGTCAGAGCAGTCGTTGGTGGTAGCTGGGCACCATCTAGTTATGCTGGACTCAGTCTGGTGGAGGCTGTGGTAGTTGCGGCCCATTAGTTTCCACATCCTTTTCTGAATCGGCTTGAATTTCTGGCAGTTTCCTGTTGATGTACTGCTGCAGCCATTTTTTAATTATCTTCAGCAAAATTTTACTTGAGTGAAATTTTAAGGAGGCATATTTAAATATAAAGACAAAGAATATATGAAATTTAAAAGGTCAAAAAGATACGTAAGACAAATATTAATTAAAAGGAAATATGGTTTAGCTATAAAATATTAAACAAAGCAGATTTTAAGAAAAAAAAACTCTAGATATGAAGATGCTCACACACACCATATAAGACAGGCTCTATTTTTTTTTGGATTATTAGCTTGGAGTCCTGGTGGTGCAGTGGTTAAAAGCTGACACTTATCAAAAGGTTGGCAGTTCAAATCCACCAGCTGCTCCTTGAAAACCCTATAAGGCAGTTCTGCTTCGCCCTATAGGGTTGCTATGAGTTGTAATTGACTCAACATGATTGGTTTTTATTTTTTCATATTAGCCAGCATGTTTTGTAATGCTCCTTGGTTTTCAGATACTTTCACTGACTTTATTTGACTCTATACCAAGGAGAACTACATTTCCCAAGATCCTTTGCCAGCATATTTCTTGTAGGAAATCACAATGTAAGACTGTCAGAAGATTAGAAATGCTATAGGACAGAAGTCAGCAAATTTCTCCTTCTCTCTTTCCCCACTTCAACTATAGTTCCTGGAAGTAACCGTGGCTCGCCATGATTTCACTTTGAATAAATAGCCACTCTCTTCATGGTTTCAAATATTGTCCGCTGGTCCTCACCTTGGTTCTGGGTTCTGCATGAGGGCCCCACCCATGGGGTCCTGGAAGCCATCTTGTCCTGCTGTTTGACAGTTTTCTGGGTGTTGGAAGCAACATACTGATGGGAGTCTCTAAGTTGATTCAGCTTCCCTTGTTTGGTTCCTTGATTCCCTCATCTCCTATTGAAGTACTTATCTGAATTCTGTTCTCTCTTTTGAAATAGCTAGTGATCTCTCTCCTGATAACTGATTTTTAGATGAGGAAATTAGGCTTAGAAAAAAGTTTTTGAAAGAGACAACGTACTGGAGACATTTTCTTCTCATGATGATGGAAGAAACAATAGAGAAATATGAAAATATAATATCGCTGAAACTCTAGGCTTGGAAGTGGTATACAGACACTTTCAGCCACATGCTATTGAGCAAAGTTTATCAAATCACTAGGTTAACGCGTGATGGAGTGAAGAAGTGTGCTCCTCATGTGATCAGCAGAAGGCAGTAAATACTTGTCAAATGATAGTCTCTTTATCACAGACTCCAAACACCATGGGCAGAAAGTTAGTTGAAAAAACTCTTTAGCAACCATAAGAGTATATTCCACAATTATCATGGCAGATAGGAAACCCTGGTGGCGTAGTGGTTAAGTGCTATGGCTGTTAACCAAAAGGTTGGCAGTTCGAGTCCACCAGGCGCTCCTTGGAAACTCTATGGGGCAGTTGTACTCTGTCCTATAGGGTCACTATGAGGCAGAATCGACTCAACAGCAGTGGTTTTTTTGGGGTTTTGCATCATGGCAGATAAGGCAATATGAATCTTTTAAAAAGCATATCTCAGAGAGAAGATCCAGGGGCTATGCTATCAAAAAAATGAATGTGAAAACTACTCTAAGGAGGCAGAAATGTGGCCTTATCAGTGACTATTCCTCATCAGAAATATAGTGGGCCTTTAAATGTCTGCCTAATGGAAATTCAGAATTTCTGGGGACCCACGATTCCTGTGGATATCTCATTATTTCTTTCCTAATACCAGTGTTTATTTCCGTTATCCTGTCCCTGTCCAACCAAGACATGCTGGATATCTGGATAACTGGGAAATTTAGATAATTCACAGGTCATCAGATAAAAGATGGACCTTATTGGTGACTGCTTATCACCAAGAGATCCTGGGCTTTGAGCTTATTCCATGACTGAACGGGACATTTGGTTGTCTCCTTTGGAGAGGAGTTGGGACCCAGAAGGGTGAACTACTTGATTAGGAATGTGGGTTAATCATCTGATCTTCATCCTTCCTGGCTCAAGTTTGGATTGCACTTCCCTTTTCTCTGAAGTTAGGTGTGGACTGTGAAACATTAGTGCAAGTGACATGCGTAACCCATGGCAAGAATTTAGAGCCAGCGAGTGAAATTCCATGTTCTTTCCATCTTCCAGAAATTGCTGTTGCTTCACAATGAGGGAAGCACCATCAGCCTGTGTCCCTGAGGGAGGACAAATCCCAAGATAACATGCAGCGTGATCCAGAAATCCACTATTGTGGTTTTATGACAGAGATTTTTTTTTAATCACTGGTGTTATACTACAGCATAAACTAGAATATTATAACTAATTGCCCACATTCTAGACAAAAATTCATGTTTGGGATTCCACTCATCTAAAATTAACAAAATCTTGTCATTCCGGTGAGAAATTTGGGAATGTAGCTAAGTACACAGAGGGTAAAATTTCAGTGTTGAAGGGGAATTAGATTTGTGTATAAGTGGTAAAGACCAATGTTAAAATAATTTGGTAGTTTTTAAAATTTTTTTCTAACAAAATAAGACATAGACTCTGAAGTAACCCAATCTTCAAAAATACTGATATAGGATAGATGGAAATTACATAGGGGAATACAAAATAAATTCTTTTGTTCTTCTCATATTTTATAGAACAATCTCAGAAATCATACTTTTCATTAAGATTTCTGCCATTTTATTTTCATATCAAAAATATTTGAAAGGTAAAAATAAATATATCCTTCCAGCTTTCAAAAATAATCACTGAGTGTATCACAATAAACTGTTCTCTTAATTTGTTTTATTTCTGGGAGTATGCAATAAAATTGCCAAGGAAAACAATAAGGCATCAGCCAATATACTGGGTTATGCAATGCTGAGTATATTCCTCAGCCTCCCTCAGAGGATGCACATGACCCCTTCCCTCACGAAAGTTGTTCTCACTTGTAAATTACTTTCACAGAAAAACAAACAAATATTTCTAATGCTAAGAAAACGTGGCTGTAGGCATCAGATGATAGTGGGTAGAGCATCAAAAATCAGAAAAAAAGTATTTCCTTTTTATTAGATGAAATAAATTTCTAAATGTTCACCATTACTACTCATTTTTCTTTTGGTATCTGGAGACCATAAACATCACTATTCATGGCACCATGACCTGCACGGTGACTAATAAATGATAAGTGTTTGATAACCTAATTGTTGACCTAAATAATATGTAAATTGATGGCTGTATTTTCTTTTTTTATGTAGCATAAAGTAAGTTCCCTAAAACCCGTTGCCATCGAGTGGGTTCTGACTCTGACCAAACTTATACGACAGAGTAGAACTGTGCCATAGGGTTTCCAAGGAGTACCTGGTGGATTTGAACTGCTAACCTTTTGGTTTGCAGCTGTAGCTCTTAACCGCTATGTTACCAGGGTTTCCAAAGTGAATCCAGGGTCTTATATCAAAACTTGCTACTACATTCTGTAAATTGTATTTACAGGCTTGGAGTGGATAAGAAAAGAAATTATAAACAAGAAATTTAAACATGGACTCAATGAGAAAAAATGTATATATATATATATATATATATATAGTCCAATCAAATGAATTATTTGCAAGGGAAAAAGAATTAATATTTTGTTATAAAAGCTATGATTGGCAATAAATTTACTTTAAGTGAAATCATAACAGCAAGATATAAAATTGTTCTAAATTGAAATTTTTAAGCTTATTTTAAAAATCATAAACAGAGTGAGGGTAACGGGGAAGTTATGGTATATGGAAGCTTTTCAGAAGTAAATATTTAGCAAATGTGTATGGATAACAATTCTTTTTTTTAATATTAAGTATTCTTTTTATTGTGCTTTAAGTGAAAGTTTACAGTTCTAGTAAGTTTCTCATACAAAAACTTATACAGACATGGTTAAGGTGATCCTAGTTGCTCTCCCTACAATGTGACAGCACTCTCCTTCTTTCTCCCCTGTGTATTTCCTGTGTCCATTCATCCAGTTCCTGTCCCCCTCTGCCTTCTCATCTTGCCTCCAGACAGGCTCTACCCACACGGTCACAATGTGTCTACTTGAGCTAAGAAGCACAATCCTCACCAGTTTCATTTTATGTCTTATAGTCCAGTCTAATCTTTGTCTGCAGAAGTGGCTTCAGAATGGTTTTAGTTTTGGGCTAACAGAGAGTCCAAGGGCCATGACCTCTGGAGTCCTTCCAGTGTTCAGTCAGACCATTTAGCCTGGTCTCTTTTACTAGAATTTGAGGTCTGCATTCCACTTTTCTCCTGCTCCATCAGAGATTCTCTGTTGTGTTCCCTTAGAGTGCAGTCATTGGTGGTAACCGGGCACCATCTAGTTCTTCCAGTCTCAGGCTGTTAGAGTCTCTGGTTTAAGTGGCACTTTCTGTCTCTTGGGCTCATATTTCCTTGAGTCCTTGGTGTTCTTCGTTCTCTTTTGCTCCAGGCGGATTGAGATCAATTGATGCATCTTACATGGCCGCTTGCTAACTTTCAAGACCCCAGACACCACTCATCAAAGTGGGATGTGGAATACTTTCTTAATACGATTTGTTACGTCAGTTGACCTAGATGTCCCCTGAACCATGGTCCCCAGACCCCCACCCTTGCTACTCTGTCCCTCGAAGTGTTTCGTTGTATTCAGGAAACTGCTTAGCTTTTGGATTAGTCCAGTTATGCTGACTTCCCCTGTATTGTGTGTTGTCCTTCCCTTCACCTAAAATGATTCTTGTCTACTCTGTAATTAGTGAATATCCCTCTTCCTCCTTCCCCATTCTCGTAATCATCAAAGAATGTTTTCTTCTGTGTTTAAACCTTTTCCTGAGTTCTTATAATAGTGGTCTCAAGCAATATTTGTCCTGCGACTGACTAATTTCAATCAGCATAATGCCTTCCAGATTCCTACATGTTATGAGATGTTTCATGGATTCATTGTTTTTCTCTATTGTTGCATCGTATTCCATTGTGTGAATATACCATAATTTGTTTATCCATTATCCATTGGTGGGCACCTTGATTGTTTCCATCTCTTTGCTATTGTAACAGTGCTGCAGTGAACATGGGTGTGCATATATCTATTCTTGTAGGGCTCTTATTTCTCTACACTATATTCCAAGGACTGGGATTGCTGGATCGTATGGTACTCCTATCTTTTTAAGGAAACGCCAAATCGATTTCCTAAGTGGTTGTGCCATTTTACATTCCCACCAGCAATGTACAAGTGTTCCAGTCTCTCCACAACCTCTCCAACATTTATTATTTTGTGTTTTTTTAGATTAGAGCCAGCTTCGTTGTGGTAAGATGGTATCTGATTGTAGTTTTGATTTGCATTTCTCTAAAGGCTATTGATCATGAGCGTTTCCTAATGTAGCTGTTAGCCGCCTGAACGTCTTATTTGGTGAAGTTTCTGTTCATACCCTTTGCCCATTTTTTAATTGGTTTATTTGTCTTTTTGTTGTTGAAGTTTGGCAGTATCTTGTAGATTTTAAAGATTTAGACACTGATCGGATTTGTTGTAGCCAAATTTTTTTCCCAGTCTATAGGTAGTCTTTTTACTCTTTTGGTGAGGCCTTTGGATGAGGATAAGTGTTTCATTTTTAGAAGCTCCCAGTTATCGACTTTACCTTCCAGTGTTTGTGCGCTCTTGGCAATGTTTTGTATACTGTTTATGCTATGTTTGAGGGCTACTAGAGTTCTTCCTATTTTTTCTTCCATGATCTTTATCATTTTAGATTTTATATTTAGGTCTTTGATCCATTTTGAGTTAGTTTTTCTGCAAGGTGTGAGAGGTATGGGTCTTGTTTCATTTTTTTGCAGATGGGTATCCAGTTATTCCAGCACCATTTGTTAAAGAGACTGTCTTTTCTCCATTTAATGGACTTTGGGCCTTTGTTAAATACAAGCTGCTCATACGTGGATGAATTTATGTCTCAATTCTCAATTCTGTTCCATTGGTCTATGTACCTGCTGTTGTGCCAGTACCAGGCTGTTTTGACTACCCTGGTGTTGTAATATGCACTAAAATCAGGTACTGTGAGGCCTCCCACATTGTTCTAATTTTTCAGTACTGTTTTACTTATTTAGGGCCTCTTCCCTTTCCATATGAACTTGGTGATTTGTTTCTCCATCTCATTAAAAAATGCCATTGGAGTTTGGATCAGGCTTGCATTTATCTATAGATTGTTTGGAGTAGAATAAACATTTTCACAATCTTGAGTCTTCCCATTGAAGAACAAGGTATGTTTTTTCACTTACGTAGGTCTCTTCCGGTTTCTTGCAGTAGTGTCTCATAGTTTTCTTTGTATAGGTCTTTTATGTCTCTGGTTAGATTTGTTCCTAAGTATTTAATCTTCTTGGGGCTATTGTAAATGGTATTCATTTCATGATTTCCTCTTCGACTTTCTCTTTGCTCATATAGAGGAATCCAACTGGTTTTTGCATGTTTATCTTGTATCCTGATACTTTGCTGAAATCTTCTATTAGTTCCAGTAGTTTTCTTGTGGATTCTTTAGGGTTTTCTGTGTATAAAATCATATCATCTGCAAATAGAGATAGTTTATTTCTTCCTTACCAATTTGGATGCTTTTTTTTTTTTTTTCCCTAGACTAATTGCTCTGGCTAGGACCTCCAGAACAATATTGAATAAAAGTGATGATAAAGGGCATCCTTGTCTGGTTCCCGTTCTCAAGGGGAATGATTTCAGACTCACTCCATTTAGGGTGCTGTTGGCTGTTGGCTTTACATAAATGTCCTTTATTATGTGGAGGAATTTTCCTTCTACTCCTATTTTGCTGAGAGTCTTTATCATGAATGGATGTTGGACTTTGTCAAATGCCTTTTCTGCATCAACCCATAAGACCATGTGGTTCTTGTCTTTTATTTATATGATGGATTACATTGATTGTTTTTCAAATGTTAAACCATCCCAGCATACCTAGTATGAATCCTACTTGGTCAAGGTGAATTACTTTTTCAATATGTTGTTGGCTAGAATTTTGCTGAGGGTTTTTGTGTCTAAGTTCATGGGGAATATTGGTCTGTAATTTTCTTTTTTTGTGGTGTCTTCACCTGGATTTGTTATGACGGTTATGCTGGCTTCATAGAATGAGATTGGGAGTATTCCATCCTTTTGTATGTTCTGAAATACCTTTAGTAGTAGTGGTGTTAACACTTCTCTGAAAGTTTGGTAGAATTCTCCAGTGAAGTCATCAGGGCCAGGGCTTTAATTTATTGGGAATTTTTAATTATCTTTTCAATTTCTTCTTTTGTTATAGGTTTATTTAGCTGTTCTACATCTGTTTGTGTTAGATTAGGTAGGTAGTGTGTTTCTAGAAATTTATCCAATTCTTCTAGTTTTCAAATTTGTTGGAGTACAATTTTTCATAATATTCTGTTATGATTCTTTTAATTTCAGTTGGCTCTGTTGTAATATTGCCGATCTCATTTCTTATTCTGGTTATTTGCTTTCTCTCCTATTTTTCTTTTGTCCATTTGGCCAATGGTTTATCGATTTTGTTGATCTTTTCATAGAACCAGCTGTTGGTCTTGTTAACTCTTTCAATTGTTTTTCTTTTCTCTATTTCATTTAATTCTGCTCTAATTTTTATTATTTTGTTTCTACTGGTACCCTAGGACTTCTTTTGCTGCTTTCTTTCTATTTCTTTGAGTTGTAGGGATAATTCTTTGATTTTGGCCTTTTCTTCTTTTGGATGTGTGCATTTATTGCTATAAATTGACCTCTGAGCACTGTTTTGCTGTGTCCCACAGGTCCTGGTAGGAAGTGTTTTCATTCTCATTTGATTCTACGAATTTCTTTATTCCATCCTTAATTTCTTCTATAACCCAGCAGTATTTCAGCAAGGTGTTGTTCAGTTTCTGTGCGTTTGGTTTTTTTTTCACTTGCTTTATGTTATTGGCTTCTACTTTTACGGCTTTATGGTCAGAAAAGATGCTTTGAAATATTTTGATGTTTTGGATTCTGTTAAGACTTGCTTATGACCTAATATGTGGTCTATTCTGGAGAACGTTCCATGTGCATTGGAAAAGAAAATATGCTTGTCTGCCGTTGGGTGGGGTGTTCTGTATGTGCCTATGAGATCAGGTTGGTTGATTGCGGCATTTAGACTTTCACTGTCTTTATTTAGCTTCTTTCTGGATGTTCTGTCCTTCACCAAAAGTAGTGTGTTGGAGCCTCCTACTGTTATTGTAGAGCTGCCCATCTCTGTTTTCAGTGCTTTTAGAGTTCATTTTATGTATTTTGGAGCCCTGTCATTGGCTGCACAAAAGGGTCCTTCCTTATCCTTTGTGGTAGATTTTACTTTAAAGTCTATTTTGTTAGAAATTAATATTGCCACTCTTCTTTTTTTGGTTGTTGTTTGTTTGGTATCTCTTTTCCATCCTTTGAGTTTTAGTTTGTTTGTATCTTTATGTCTAAGGTATGTCTCTTTTAGGCAACACATAGGCAGATCTTGTTTTTTTAATCCACTCTGCCACTCTCTGTCTCTTTATTGGTGCATTTAGTACATTTACATTCAGCGTAATTATGTCTAGGTATGAGTTTAGTGCTGTCATTTTGATGCCTTTTTTTTTGGTTGTTGACAGTTTCTTTTTTCCACTGAATTTTCTGTGCTGAGTAATTTTTCTTTATTAAGTAATTTTATCTTTTCCTCTTTTCCAGTGTTGTTGCTTTTGTTTTTGCTGTCTTCATGTTTTTCTTTTTTATTATTATTTTGATGTGCAGGATTGTTATTTTCCTTTGTGATTACCTTGATAAATTTACCCCTATTTTCATACTCCATATGAAAGATCTATGACTATATCTTTTAGTCCTTCTTTTTTGAGTTAATGTTGTCATCTTTTACTTCATGATGTCTATTTCCCTGTTCTGAGCGTTTTAGCTTTGATTTAGTTTTGTGATTTCTCTGTCTTGAATGATATCTGGTTTCCCTGTCCTCTGTTCTTGTCTTGGATTGTTATCTGATGTTATTGAGTTTCTAACTGGAGGATTTCCTTTAGAATTTCTTGTAATTTTGGTTTGGTTTTGGCAATGTCCCTCAACTTCTGTTTATCTGGAAATGCCATAATTCACCTTCATATCTGAGACAGTTTTGCTGGATATATAATTCTCGGCTGGCAATTATTTTCCCTTTAAGTCTTTATATATGTCCTCCCATTACCTTCTTGCCTGCATGGTTTCTGCTGAGTAGTCCGAGATTAGTCTTACTGACTGTCCTTCACAGGTGACTTTTTGTTTATCCCTAGCTGCTCTTAAAATTCTCTTTATCTTTGGTTTTGGCAAGATCGACTATAATATGTCTTGATATCTTTCTCTTGAGATCTACCTTCTGTGGGGTTAGATGAGCATCTTGGAAAGATATCTCGTCTTTCATGATATCTGGGAGGTTTTCTGCCAACAAATTTTCCACAATTTTCTCTGTATTTTCTGTTTTTCCTCCCTGTTCTGGTACTCTGATTACTTGTAGGCTATTTCTCTTGATAGAGTCCCACATGATTCTTAGGGTTTCTTCATTTCTTAAAATTCTTTTATCTGATTTTTCTTTGAATATATTGGTGCCAAGTATTTTATTTTCAGTCTCACTAATTCTGACTTCACTTTCCTGAATTCTGCTCCTTTGACTTTCTACTGAGTTGTCTAATTCTGAAATTTTATTGTTGATCTTCTGAGTTTCTGACTGCTCTCTCTCTAAGGATTCTTGAAGCCTATTAAATTTTTCGTTATTCTCTTGAATAACCTTCTTAATTCCCTCAACTGCTTTATCTGTGTGTTCCTTGGCTTGTTCTGCATTTTGCCTGAGCTCTTTTTTTTCTTTCCTGATATCTTGAAGAGTTCTGTATATTATTATTTTGTATTCTATCTCTGGTAATTCTAGGAATATATCTTCATCTGGAAGATTCCTCAATTCTTTGCTTTGGAAGCTTGCTGACATGATCATCGTCTGCTTCTTTATGTGATTTGATATTGACTGTTGTCTCTGTATGTTTGCATACTGTGTCCTAGCTTCTTGCTTTGTTTTGTTTTGAAATACTTAATAGGCTGCTCAAATTAGTTGGTTTGATTAATGGAGCCTTTGAAGCTCTAACGTCCTGTCACCAGATGGCTAGAGCTGTTATCAGATATATGAGCCTAGAAGTCCATTCAGTTTTCTTGTAAGGATTCAGCTCAGATTTCCAGGTAGTTAGTCACCAAGTGTGTGGTGTAGGCTCTCACCTACTGTCTTTGAGGAGCAGTGGTGATTGGTGTATGCACAGGTCTCTTGTTGCATGAGGTGGTCACACTCTGAGCAAGGTAGGGGGTTGACAACCTTTCCCTGAGTGTTTGTGAGGAAGACATGTCCCTGTTCTCTAGAGTGCACAAGTGGGTGGGCTCTGCAGCCATACCATTGACACCCGATACTTTTAACTGTAAGGACTGGGAGACACCACTTATCCTTGTACCCCTGACATGGGTGGCTAGGTGGTGCAGGTGGAGCCACCAGTCCTCAGGCCCCTGATTTGGGTAGGTGAGGACCCTGCTTATTAGAGCAGTGTCAAGCATCAAGAACCCACCTTGCCACTGCACAGCTGAAACCATTAAAGTCAGACCTTAGGCCACACACCCTTGCACTGTAACAAGAACCCAGCTCCTGATATGGGCCACACAGTTCTGTGCAGGGGTGAAAGCCATTCAAAGTCTATGGTCCACTTGTGCCTGGACAGGAGCTGCTTCTGCCCTGAGTTTCCAGCTTAGAGGAGCCATCAGATTATTTTTTCCCTGTTTGTTAATTTGCTCCTTCTCCAATGGCTCTGGTTGCATGCCAGGACCTATCTCAGGCCCAGGGAAATCGAATGTCACTGAAGCCAGCTTGGGGGCCTGGGACAGAGGGTGAGGGATCAGATAAATGGGAGAGAGTTCTTTTGAAAGGGGAGGTATTTGATCTGTGCAGTGAATTAAATGCTAGCACTTATGCCGGGAGCGCTGTTCTTCTCTGATTCTGGAGGCGTGAGTAGACTCTGTGCCACTGGCTCTCTGTGGCTAGGGAAACCGTGTACAGAAAGCTACTGCCAGCCCTTCTGCAGTCACACCAGCAGATCAGGGATGAGGGGCGCTGGTTCCCACTGAGTTGGGTCCGGCAACTTCTTGCTGCTTCTGAACCGTATCTCCCTCCCTCTGTTGCTAAGTCCAATTTCTTAACTTTGCCTTTGATGTTCAGGGCTCCTAGCTTGTCATATATATAATCAATTTACTTGTTTTTTCAGGTCTTTGTTGTAAGAGGGACTATCAGAAGCATCTGACTACTCCACTATCTTGGCCCTGCCTGCATCTGATGCATTCTTGTCTAGCTATATTTGATAGATACTTTTCTAGGTTAGAACATAAGTTTTCCTCATGCTTTCAAAGTAGACATTATGTTCTCATGCCTGACTGATGGAAATTCACAGTCATGGGAATTCTTTCCTTTTTTTTTTTTTTTTTGATTCAAAAAATCCTCTTATAAAATGTAATGAAGAAAAGTATGTAAAATTGTTTATTTGATTTTATGAATTCCTAACTTGGATTATTTCTAGCATAAATATAAATATTGAAAACAACTGCAAATATATCATCACAAAGTTTCACAATCCATATTTGCAACAATGGTTGAGGGCACCTGCTTTCCCTTGGATCATTTCTATTACTATTTTTAAGTCTTCCAATAGCTGATAAACCATTTGGAAAAATGATGAATTCCAGCTGCCATTTAAATTTAAATTTATTTTTTAGTGAAATTAGATAAATTTCCATGAATATATTAGTGCCTTCTTATCTTCTACTGGACTCTCCTGACATATATTTTGCTCATTTTTATACTTTTATGTTGATTTGAGGAGTGCTATAGGAAACCCTGGTGGCATAGTGGTTAAGAGCTATGACTGCCAGTCAAAAGGTTGGCAGTTTGAATCCACCAGGTGCTCCTTGGAAACCCTATGGGGCAGTTCCACTCTGTCAAAATTGACTCAATGACTTGGTTTATATGTATCATAAAGACAGGAAAGAAAGAAGAGACCAAAATGGATGTCAAAAGAGACTTCGAAACTTTCTCTAAAATATCCGGTAGCTAAAGGGAATAGAAGAAATTAAGAAGTAGAAGAGCTGAACAGAAGATTCAAAGGGCAGCTTGAAAGACAAAATAAAATATTATAATGAACTGTGCAAAGATCTGGAGCTAGAAAATCAAAAGGGAAGAAAACTCTCAGTATTTCTCAAGCCAAAAGAACTGAAGAAAAATTCAAGCTGCAAGTTGCAATATTGAAGGATTCTATTGGCAAAATATTGAACAGCTCAAGAAACATCGAGAGAAAGATGGAAGGAATACGCAGAGTCATTATACCAAAACTAATTGGCCAATGTTCAACATTTCAGGATGTAGCATATGATCAAGATCCAATGGTACTGCAGGAAGAAGTCCATGCTATGCTGAAAGGCATGGCAAAAAACAAGGGTCCAGGAACTGATAGAATACCAATTGAGATGTTTCAACAAACAAATGCAGCACTGGAAGTGCTCACTTGTCTATGCCAAGAAATTTGGAAGAGAGCTACCTGGCCAACCAACTGGAAGAGAGCCAATATATATGTCTATTCCCAAGAAAGGAGGTCCAATCAAATGCAGAAATTCTTGAACAATATCATTAATATCACATACAAGCAAAATTTTGCTAAAGATCATTCAAAAGTGGCTGTAGCAGTGTATTGACAGGGAACTGCCAGAAGTTCAAGATGAATTCAGGAGAGGATATGGAATGAGGGATATCATTGCTGATGTCAGATGGATCCTGGCTGAAAGCAGAGAATACCAGAAAGATGTTTACCTGTGTTTTATTGACTATGCAAAGACATTCGACTGTGTGGATCATAACCAATTACGGATAACATAGCAAAGAATGGGAATTTAGAGCACTTAATTTTGCTCATGAGAAACTTGGACATAGATCAAGAGGCAATCGTTCCGACAGAACAAGGGGATACTTCATGGTTTAAAGTTAAGAAAGATGTGCATCAGGTTTGTATCTTTTCACCATACTTATTCAATCTGTACGCTGACCAAGTAACCTGAGAAGCCAGACTGTATAGAAGAATTTGGCATCAGGATTAGAGGAAGACTCATTAACAACCTGTGATATGCAGATGACAAGACGATGCTTACTGAAAGTGAAGAGGACTTGAAGTACTTAGTGATAAAGATCAAAAACCACAGCCTTCATTATAGACTACACCTCAACATAAAGAGAACAGAAATCCTCACAACCAGACCACTAAGAAACGTCATGATAAAAGGAGAAAATATTGAACTTGTCAAGGATTTCATTTTACTTGGAGTGACAATCAAAGCAGCATTCAAGAAATCAAATGACGTGTTACTTTAGGCAAATCTGCTGCAAAAGACTTCCTTAAAGTGTTAAAAAGCAAAGATGTCACTTTAAGGACCACGGAGTGCCTGATCCAAGCCATGGTGTTTTCAACTGCCTTATATGTGTGTGAAAGCTGGACAAGGAGTAAGGAAGATCAAGGAAGAGTTGGTGCCTTTGAATAATGGTTTTAGTGAAGAATATTTAATGTACCGTGGACTGCCAAAAGGAGAAAAAAAATCTGTCTTGGAAGAAGTACAGCAAGAATATCCTACTGAGCAGTTACATCTCTCTTATAGGGTTGCTGTAAGTTGGAATCAACTCAATAACAATGGGTTTCATTTGGTTTAAGTGGAGTTCAAGGAAAAAATGTTTTATATAAATATCACAAAATACATTTCCTAAATCTAAATTGATAATTTAGATTTAGGAAATGTATAAATTTTGTTGCATTTTTTATTTATGAGAAAATCAAATTTGTAACTCTTCAGGGTTATACTTTATCTATATTAATGGGGTGCCAATTATACTTTCTGAGCATTCTTTTTAGTTCATATGATTTTTCAGTTGAGTCTAATAGTGTTGCAGGTTGATTATATCATACGTAAATACCATTCGTTTTTGCTAGCTTTTCAAAGGTAAGATATTTTTGGTTCCAGTGTTGTTTGCCATGATATCCAGGTATACAATTTCCAAGAAAAATGTTGAGTATTTGATCCTTAATGTTTGATTGTAACATTGATGGAAAACATTAACAGTGTTTTATTTTCCATTTAAACTACGTATGCAGTTTATGATATTACAGATTTTTTTCTGCCTCTTCTAGACTATCAAAAAAAATTAGTATGTTTGTATTTAGTGTTCTATGGGAATTTGCATTATTTTTTACCAAAAATGTTTATCCCCCACTTATGTGATGTCAGGGTTTTTCTCTAATTTGGAGTCATCATTGACTTCTCTCTTTCTCTAACATCTTATATACAACACTTTCTGTTGGTTGTATCTTCAGAATAGATTCCATATCTGCCCACTTCTAAATTACTCCCTTGCCAACACCCTGGGCCTGGCTGCCATTACAGCTTGCTCAGACACTGCAAGGGCCTCCTAACTGCTCTCCCAACCTTCAATTTTTCCCTGTAGAGTCTAATCAGACAACAACCAGGGGGAAGTTCTTAAAACATTACTCAGGTGACATGTCTCTCTGATCAAATCTTTTCAAAGATTTTAAATAAATCCAAGTCCTTTAGGCTGCCATGATAGTCTTTTGGACATATCGCTCACCTCACTACAGAGCACCCCTCTCTCCCTTGATTTCTGTTGTGCATCCTCCTTGTTTTGTTTCATTGCCTCCAGGCTTTTGGACTGGGGTTGGTTCTCTCTCCTAGCATTTTTTTCTTTTTTTTGCATATTTTCCTGTTGGTTGTCTCTCCCCTTTCTTTCAGATCTCTGCTCAGATACCACTCTTAAGAAAGGACTTTGCTGACCAACTAATTTAACCTATAAATTAACATTCTACTTCAATGCCTTGCTCATTTTGTAAGCATTAGCATTACTTTGAATTTTACTGTATCTCTATTTGTATATGCATTTTTTGTGTACTTCTACATTGGAATGTAAGTTTCTGATGGGCAGAGATTTGTCTGATGGTTTACTTCTGTTTCTATGGGACCTGAAACAGCAGTTGACAAACAATATGCACTTACTTAATATTTTTTAATGAATGGATTATTGTACTGGTCGTATTGTAGGGCCATCTTAGGAATTTTGTAATTACAAATATATGTTTAAAATACAGTATCTTTTTTATCTACTGACAGCATTCATTTTCTGGGATTTGATTTATGGTATTAAATAATATGCATAAGTGAGGCTTGTCCAACTTTATATTTTTGTTCTTTTTATCAAATGTTTCAGTGATAATGCCATAAATATTCATGATATATTGATAACAATTTCTGATAACAATTAAGTAGCAACTACAATATACCAAGCAGTGTTCTACACATTTTGTTTATAATAAGTCACTTAACTTTCACAGGGAGTCCCTAGTTGCACTAAAAAAAAAAAAAATTTTTTTTTTTTTTTTTTTGCTGTTAACCAAAATATTTGTGGCTTCAGTCTGCCCAGAGGCACCTCAGAAGAAAGACCTAGTGATCTACCTCCAAAAGGTCACAGCAATTGAAAGCCCTACAGAGTATGGGTTTGCCATGAGATGAAATCAGTTGGATGGCAACTAGTTAATCCTCACAACATCAAAACCTATTACTTCTATTGAATCTGTTACTGTTATTACTGCCATTGTACAGATGACAAAGTTGAGGCTCAGAGAGGTTAAGTAACTTGTTCTTGGTCATGCAACTAGAATTCGTATGATTATTATTAATCACACGGTTTTGTTCTATTTTATATTCTCCATTGTCTAAACAGAAGCATCACAAAAGGAGGGCAGAGGAGGGCACATGCCCCAGGGTCCAAGTCCAAGGGTGCAGCAGACAAGGTACAGAATACTTTTAGGCACCACAAATATGAAAGCCAGACAAGAGGGGGAAGACATTTCTGCTGACTCATCAACATCTATTCATCTTGAAATTTGGGATAGGGAAAGGCTGAACTTAGAGATTGGCCCTGGAAACTCCTTACCCTCACTATGCCCTGTGTCTGAAATATATTACAAAGTATAAGAATTGCAAGTTTCTTGCTATTTTGATAAAAGTAACATAAAAATTATATGACAGTGATTTGCTTTGGATTTTAATGGTTCAGTAGCTTTCTAGTTTAGGTATTTTCTATTCAGTGTTTTTTTGGTATTTTATTGATTATATTTTGTTAATGTATATCTGTGAACAGACTTACACACGTGTATATGAACACACACATGCATGCACACACTCCTACACTCATGAACACACATATCCACTCAAGGATTTCACGGATAAAATTATAATATTGACATGAAGGTAGATCTCAATAATTCTTGAGATATAGAAAGTTAATGGTTAAGAAGACTAAATTCCATCAATACTGTTTATATATTCTATGCAAATCTAATAAAAATCACAACAAAATTTGTAAAGAAAATGACAAACTAATTCTAAAACTTACGTAGGTATGTAAAGGCCCAATAGTAGCTAGAGTAGTACTAAAAAATAAGTAACAGCCCCTACCAGATACCTGACATTTTGTAATAAATGAACAGTGCTGTGTCCTTATTTAAATAAACAGACTTCTCATTTGACTAAATCGTTTATGTCATTGTTTAATTTCTATCTCTATGCTTACAACTACCAAATTTATATCTCCAAATAGAATCTCTTCCCTGAAATCTATGGTTGAATATCAACTTCCAAGTTAATCTCTCCATGAGGATATATGTTAAGTATTCAAAGTTGACGTGTTTGAAGTTTAAAGGTTGATTAGGCTCTCCAAGATATTTTCCTGCTCAATCTTCATCCTGTCAATAAATGATGCCTTTATTCAACCAAAGCTTTAGTAGCATCCCTGACTCCACTGTTCTCTCAAAGAATGCATTAATACTATCTCTCTATGTGTCTTCAGGATTTTGCTACTTTTGCTATTTTCCATACTTGATGGTTCAAGTCATCATACTTACTCACCTGTACTTTTGTAATATCTATCTAAATTGTCTTACTGTGCCCATCTTTGTACCATAAAGCACATGGAATAATCCATTTAAAGTATGTTAGATTTTATTACGGTTCTATTCAATTTTACAAAAACCTGAGTTGAATGGAAAGCTTTTAAAATTAAACTCAAGGCCCAACTCCACCTGGCCTCCATTGTTGTGTGCTCCTCAATTCCTATTACATCACTGGGCTCTTTCATTGTATTACAGCTACATTTTGCTGAGGTTTCTTCTTTGGATACTAACTCATCTCTTATTTCAGGGCTTTAGCCAGTTCATTTGCTTTGAGCAGTCTGCTTCTAGAAATGATAGAGAGACTTCATCCCTGAACCAGTTACTATCTTGTTCTTTACCCTACTTTTTTAATTTTTCTTCAGAGAGCAAGGCACCATCTAACTATATATGTAATTATGTGTATCTATTTCTGTCTACTACTAGAAAAAGAATTGATGCATGCAAACTTCAGTGTTGATGAAGAATATTGAATATACCATAGACTCCCAATAGAATGAATGTTTACTCATTCAGTCTTAGAAGAAATACAACCAAAATGTACCTTAGAAATTAGGACGGTGTTTTAGTCATCTAATGCTGCTATATCAGAAATACCACAGGAGGATGGCTTTAACAAAGAAAAATTTATTCTGTCACTGTCTAGTAGGCTACAAGTCCAAATTCAGGTCGTCGGCTCCCGGGGAAGGCTTTCTCTCTCTGTCTGCTCTGGAGGAATGCCCTTGTCATCAATCTTCCCTTGGTCTGGGAGCATCTCAGTGCAGGAATCTCAGACCCAAAGGACATGCTCTGCTCCAGCACTCCTTTCTTGGTGGTATGAGGCCCCCATGTCTCTCTTCTCACTTCTCTCTTTTGTATCTCAAAAGAGATTCACTTAAGACACTACCTGATCTTATACATTTCATCAACATAACTTCTGCTAATCCATCTTATTACATCATAGTGATAAGGTGTACAACACTTAGCGAAACCACATCAGATCGTGAAATGATAGGCAATCATAGAATCGGACAAGGGAATCATGACCTAGGCAAGTTGACAGATATTTTGGGGGGGACACAATTCAATCCATGACAGCTGGTGAGACTTCAAATTGCTTACTTTGGACATGTCATCAGGAAAAACCAATTGCTAGGAAAAGGTACCATGTTTGGTAAAGTAGAGAGCCAACCAAAATGGGGGGAACCCTCAGTGAGACGGAATAACCCAATAGCTGCAACAATGGACTCAAAATACCAAAGATCATGAAGATGTTACAGGACATGGCAATCTTTCATTTTATCATGCATAAAGTCACCGTAACTCGGAACCAACTTGATGGCAGCTAACAACAACTAGAATGCATATACTTTGACATCCTGCTTTGGTATCTGAAAAAAATATTTGTGTCCAGAAAGTATTTCTTGGATGAGTGAATGCAACTTGTGTAGATTAGATTATTAGTCACCAAATATTGACATTATTCCCCTGCTTGACCCCCCCCCACACAGACCTACACTGTCTCCATGGGAGGAGTATATTTCCTGACCCATTGACACTAGTCTTGGCCATGTTACTTGGTTAATGCAATGTGGATATGAGTGTGAGTGTGGTGTTTCCCAGCCTAGTCTGTAAGAGATTTCTCCTCTGAAAGCTTGAAGTTCTACCATGAGATGAACTTGCCTCAAGTGTCTGCCGCCCCTTCAACTTGTCCAAGGAAATTAAGAGATGCATGGAAACAACCTGAACTCAAAACCTAGCTCATCTGTAGAGTTGCATGAAATACTTTTTATTACGTGTCACTAAGATTTTGTGGTTGTCTTTTATACATCATTATTGTAGTAAAATTCTGACTAATATCCCAACCCAGTGCCTTCGAGTCGATTCCATGACTAATATAGGAACATGATATGGAAGCCAAATACAGACCTAATGGTATATGAAGTGTATGATTAATTCACTATACCTAGAAACAAGGGAAAGGGTTATCCTTGGTGCATCCTGAGTAGTGGGGTATTTCTCATCTCTTCCACATCAGGATTTGCCATATGACTTGCTGGGCAAATGGAATATGAATGAAGTGAAAGATTCCACATTCAAACAGAAGAATTAAGTGCCATTTACCTGGTTCCATCCATATTCCTATGCATTTGCCATGATAGTGACTAACATAAGAGCTGCTAACCAGAAATGAAATAGGAAAGATGATAATTCAGAGCAGATTTGCACTTGACTCACACCCAAGAGGTATTATAAATGAGAAATATCCCCACATTTTAAGTCAATGAAACTTGTGGATTGTCAATCAACTAGGATAGAGTTCAAGCCCAGTTCCAAGGATATAACCCAACCATTTCACCAATAACGGTAATCCCATTTGTCGTGATTATTTCTGGAGCATGAATTAAACCAGATGTTGTCTAATTAGGTCAACTGTTTATTTATTCTAGAAGGGGTTCATGCACCTGTAATTATTATACAAGTTTGAACTCAGGTTTTTTTTTTTTTAACCCAGTTAACACAAATTTTAACTGATTTAGTGATAATGCAAAAAAAGTGCTGCTGCTGATGATAATGGTGATGATATACACCTGTCCCAACCCATATGTATTTTATATAATTAATACTGACAGGAGCTTGGGTGAAATTTTGACTTGCTCTACAAGCATGACTAGAAACCAGTGAGATGTCACAGGTGTCTCCTATGAACAATAGGCATATTGGTTTTGACAGACCCTAAACCAAAGATGTCCCTATAATAGCTGACTTGAATATCATATTTTTAATACCATTAGGTGACCATTTATATATTTTTATAACTGGTCCTTATTAATGGTAAGATAAACGGGACATTAATAGATTTGAATATCAGTATAACAACAGAGAACTGCAAAAAATTCAAGCCAGATTCAGAAGAGGGAGTGGAACCAGGGATATCATTGCTGATGTCAGATGGATCCTGGCTGAAAGCAGAGAATACCAGAAGGATGTTTACTTGTGTTTTACTGGCTATGCAAAGGCATTCGAGTATGTGTGGATCATAACAAATTATGGATAACACTGTGAAGAATGGGAATTCCAGAACACATAATTGTGTTATCAGGAATCTGTACATGGATCAAGAGGCAATTGTTCAGACAGAACATGGGGAGACTGAGTAGTTTACCGTGAAGAAAGGTGAATGTCAGGGTTGTGTCCTTTCACCATACCTATTCAATCTCTATGCTGAGCAAATAATCTGAGGAACTGGACTGTATGAAGAAGAATGAGGTATCAGAATTGGAGGAAGACTCATTACAGCCTGCATTATGCAGATGACACAACCTTGCTTGCTGAAAGTGAAGAGGATTTGAAGCATTTACTGAGGAAAATCAAAGACTACAGCCTTCATTATGGATTACACTTCAACACAAAAAAACAAAAATCCTCACAACTGGACCAATAAGCCAAACCACGATAAACAGAGAAAAGATTGAAGTTGTCAAGGATTTCATTTTACTTGGATCCACAATCAATACCATAGCAGCAGCAATCAAGAAATCAAAAGATGCTATTTCCAGAGGCAGAGCCAAGGTGGCAGAATAGACAGGCGCTTCCAGCGAGCTCTCTTTACAACAAACACCTGAAAAAAACAAGTGAAACAAGTATATTTATGACAAGCTAGGAGCCCTGAGTATCAAAGGCAAGCTTAGAAAAAGAACTGAGGGGCAGGGGGAGGAAGAGATGGTTCAGAAGTGGAGTTACCAGACCTGAATCATGGGGAGCCCTTAGGCCCCATTCCCAGGAGCTGCAGTGGCGGGTTGGTACTAGTGTTCGGCCACAGTTTCCTCAGGGAGAAGCAGCCAGCCATACAGCCTACTCAGACCTCTGGAACCAGAGAAGAATGGCGCTCTCAGCAAAAGCTAATTACCTGCATATATTTCACTGCACCCCCCACTCTGCCCCCCCGCCCCCCCTACTCCCAAGATGGCTTCAGTGGGTGACTTCCCTGGGCCTGAGATAGGTCCTGTTGAGAGCCTAGACCTATCCTCATGGGCTTTGAGAAGGAATAAATTTGCAATTGGGGAAAAACATAATTTACCAGCTCCATTAACTGGGGAAGCTCAGGACAGAAGCAGCTCCTGATCAGACATAAACGGTCTGTGGACTTTGACAAACTTCCCCCCTGCATGGACCTGTCTGGGCCTATTTCAGGAGAATAGGCCCCTGTTGGCAAACACCAACTATTTCAGCTGTGTGGTGGAGAGGTGGGTGTTTGATGTTTGACATTGCTTTGCCTATTAAACAGGGTCCTCACCTACCCATATCAGGGGCCTAAAGACAGATGGCTCCACTCAGGTCACCCAGCCACCCGCAAAAGGGGTCCGAGGATAACTGGTACTTCTCAGTTCTTACAACCAAAAATATTGGGTGCCCATGGTCCGTCTGAAGAACCCACCCAACTGTACACTCTAGGGAATAGGGGCACACTTTCCTCAGAGACACTTGGGGGATGATTCTCAGCCCCCTGCCTTGTTCAGAGTATGACCACCTGCTACAACCAGATACAGGTACCTGCACCAATCACCCCTGCCCCTCTAAGGGTGTGGGACACAGCCTGCACCACACACTTGATGATCAGCTACCTAGACACCTGAGCTGAATTCATACAAGAAAACTGAATGCACTCCTAGACTGATCTACCTGATAACAGCTCTAACCATCTGGTGAGAGGACATCTGAGCTCCAAAAGTGAAAATAATCAAGTTAGCTCACTCAAGCAACCATCTGGGCATATCAAAACAAAACAAAGCAAGAAGCTTTGACACAGTAAGCAAACATAAAATAAACTAATGCAATAACTTATAGATGGCTCAAAAAAAAAAAAAAACAGTCAATTTCAAGTCACATAAAGAAACAGACCATAATTATCTCAACAAACTCTCAAAACAAAGAATCAAGGGATCTTCTAGATGAAAGTGCATTCCTGGAATTACCAGAGGCAGAAAACAAAACATTAATATGCAGAACCTTTCAAGACATCAAGAAGGAAATAAGGCAATGTGCAGAACAAGCCAAGGAACATACAGATAAAGCAATTGAAAAAATTAAAAAGATTATTCAGGAACATAATGAAAAATTTCATAAGCTGGAAAAATCCATAGACAGACAGCAATCAGAAATTCAGAAAATTAACAATAAAATTAAAGAAATAGACAACTCAATAGAAAGCCAGAGAAGCAGATTTGAGCAAATGGAAGGCAGAATTTCTGAACTTGAAGATAAAGCACTTGGCAGTCATATGTTTGAAGAAAAATCAGATAAAAGAATTTTTAAAAAATGAAGAAAGCTTAAGAATCATGGCAGACTGTATCAAGGGAAATAACCTACGAATGATTGGAGTATCAGAACAGGGAGGGATAATACAAAATACAGAGAAAATTTTTGAAGATTTTTTAGCAGAAAACTTCCCTGATATCATGAAAGATGAGAAGATATCTATCCAAGATACTCGTCTAACTGAACATGAGGCAGATGTCAAAAGAAAGTCTCCAAGACAGATTATACTTGAACTTGCCAAAACCAAAGATAAAGAAAGAATTTTAAGAGCAGCTAGGGATAAAGGAAAAGTCACCTAGAAAGGAGAGCCAATAAGAATAAGCTTGGACTACTAGGCAGAAACCACACAGGCAAGAAGGCAATGGGATGACATATAAAAAGTTGAAGGAAAAAATTGCCAGCCAAGAATCATACAGCCAGCAAAAATGTCTCTCAAATATAAAGGTGAAATTCAGACATTTCCAGGTAAACAGAAGTTTAGAGAATTCATAAAAACCAACGCAAAACTACAAGAAACACTAAAGGGAGTTCTTTGGCTAGAAAATTGATAATATCAGGTATCAACCCAAGACTAGAACACTGGGCAGAGCAACCAGAAGTCAACCCAGATAGGGAAATCCAAAAAAACAAAGCAAGATTATTAAAAAAAAAAAAAAGCTCAAAACAGGGTAACAGCAATGTTATCATAGAAAAGAAGACAACATTAGAATAATAAAGAGGGAGTAAGAAATGTTATCATACACCTTCCATATGGAGTGGAAAATACGGCAATACAAAGAAATAAAAGTTCCATTTAAATTTAGAAAAATAGGGGTAAATAATAAGGTAACCACAAAGGAGACAAGCTACCCTACTCATTAAAAAATAATAATAATAATAGAGACTCAGCAGAAACAAAATCAACAACAACAGATATGAGGAAAGGACAATATATAAAGAAAATCTACTCAGAACATAAAATCAAGTGGGAAAAAGAAACTGTCAATACACAAAAAAAGACATCAAAATGATAGCACTAAATTCACACCTATCCATAATTACTCTGAATGTAAATGGACTAAATGCACCAATAAAGAGTCAGAGAGTCTCAGACTGGATAAAGAAACACGATCTGTCTATATGCTGCCTACAAGAGACACACCTTAGACTTAGAGACACAAACTAAAACTCAAAGGATGGAAAAAAATATATCAAGCAAACAATAAGCAAAAAAGAGCAGGAGTAGCAATATTAATTTCTGACAAAATAGGCTTTAAAGTTAAATCCATCAGAAAAGATAAGGAAGGACACTATATAATGATTAAAGGGACAATACACCAAGAAGCTATAACCATATTAAATACTTACACACCCAATGACAGGGCTGCAAGATACATAAAACAAACTCTATCAGCATTGAATAGTGAGATAGATAGCTCCACAATAATACTGGGATACTTCAACACACCACTTTCGCTGAAGAACAGGATATCCAGAAAGAAGCTCAGTAAAGACACGGAAGATCTAAATGCCACAATCAACTAACACGACCTCATAGACATATACAGAACACTCCACCCAACAGCAACCAACTAAACTTTCTTTTCTAGTGCACATGGAACATTCTATAGAATAGACCACATATTAGGTCATAAAGCAAGCCTTAGCAGAATCCAAAACACTGAAATATTACAAAGCATTTTCTCTGACCAGAAGGCCATAAAAGTGGAAATCAATAACAGGAAAAGCAGGAAAAAGAAATCAAACACTAACTAAACAATACCCTGCTCAAAAAAGATTGGATTATAGAAGACATTAAAAAAAAAAATAAGGATGGAATAAAGAAATTCATAGAATCCAATAAGATGAAAACACTTCCTAACAGAACCTTTGGGACACAGCAAAAGCGGTGCTCAGAGGCCAATTTATATCAATAAATGCACACATACAAAAAGAAAAAATGGCCAAAATGAAAGAATTATCTCTACAACTTGAAGAAATAGAAACAGAGCAACAAAAAAAAAAACTCACAGACACTAGAAGAAAACAAATAATAAAAATTAGAGCAGAACTAAATGAAATAGAAAACAGAAAAACAATAGAAATAATTAATAAGACCAAAAGCTAGTTTTTTTGAAAAAAATCAACAAAATTGATAAACTACTGGCCAAACTGACAAAAGAAAAACAGGAGAGGAACCAAATAACCCGAATAAGAAATGAGATGGGCGATGTTACAACACACCCAACTGAAATTAAAAGAATCATATCAGATTACTCTGAAAAATTGTACTCTAACAATTTGAAAACCTAGAAGAAATGGATGAATTCCTAGAAACACATTACCTACTTAAACTAACACAAACAGAGGTAGTACAACTAAATAGAGCCATAACAAAAGACGAAGCGAAAAGGGTAATCAAAAAACTGCCCCCCCCCCCCAAAAAGCTCTGGCCTGGACAGTTTCACTGAAGAGTTCTATCAAACTTTCAGAGAAGGGATAACACCACTACTACTACAGGTATTTCAGAGAACAGAAAAGGACAGAATACTCCCAAACTCATTCTATGAAGCCACCATATCCCTGATACCAAAACCACGTAAAGACATCACACACACACAAAAAATTACAGACCTATATCCCTCATGAACTTAGATGCCAAAATCCTCAACAAAACTCTAGCCAATAGAGTTCAACAACATATCAAAAAAAAATAATTCACCATGACCAAGTGGGATTCATACCACGTATACAGGAATGTTTCAACATTAGAAAAACCATTAATGTAATCCATCATATAAATAAAACAAAAGACAAGAATCACATGATTTCATCAATTGATGCAGAAAAGGCATTTGACAAAGTTCAACACCATTCATGACAAAAACTCTCAGCAAAATAGGAATACAAGGAAAATTCCTCAACATAATAAAGGGCATTGATACAAAACCGATAGCCAACATCATCCTAAATGGAGAGAGCCTGAAAGTATTCCCCTTGAGATAGGGAACCAGACAAGGATGCCCTTTATCACCACTCTTATTGAACACTGTGCTGGAGGTCCTACCCATAGCAATTAGGCTAGATAAAGACATAAAGGGCATCCAGATTGGCAAGGAAAAAGTAAAAGTATCTCTATTTGCAGATGACATGATCTTATACACAGAAAACCCTAAGGAATCCTCCAGAAAACTACTGAAACTGATAGAAGAGTTCAGCAGAGTATCAGGATACAAGACAAACATACAAAAATCAGTTGGATTCCTCTACACCAACAAAAAGAACATCGAAGAGGAAATCACCAAATCAATACCATTTACAATAGCCCCGAAGAAGATAAAATACTTAGGAATACATCTTACCAGAGATGTAAAATACCTAAACATAGAAAACTAGAAGACGCTACTGCAAGAAACCAAAAGAGACCTACCTATGTGGAAAAACATACGTGGCTCATGGATAGGAAGACTTAACATTATAAAAATGTCTATTCTACCAAAGGCAATCTATAGATTTAATGCAATTCTGAGCCAAATTCCAACTTTTTAAAAATAATTTGTATTGTGCTTTAAGTGAAAGTTTACAAATCAAGTCAGTCTCTCACATATAAACTTATAATATACGCCTTACTACACAATGAGACAGCCCGCTCCCTCCTTCCAGTCTCTTTTTTGGTGACCATTTTGTAAGCTTCTAACCGTCCCATCTTCCCTCCAAACAGGAGATGCCAACATAGTCTCAGGTGTCCACCTGATACAAGTAGCTCACTCCTCATCATCTCTCTCTCCAATCCATTGTCCAGTCCAATCCATGTCTAATGAGTCCAATGACATTTTTTAATGATAAGTAAAGCATTACTGGAAAAGAAGAATAAAGTGGGAGGCCTCACTCTACCTGATTTTAGAACATATTATACTGCCACAGTAGTCAAAACAGCCTGGTACTCCTACAACAACAGATTCATAGACCACTGGAACAGATTTGAGAATCCAGACATAAATCCATCCACATATGAGCAGTTGATATTTGACTAAGGCACCAAAACAGTTAAATAGGGAAAAGACAGTTTTTTAAACAAATGATGCTGGCATAACTGGATATCCATCTGCAAAAAAATCAAACAAGACCCATACCTCACCCCATGCACAAAAACAAACTCAAAATGGATCAAAGACCTAAATATAAAATCTAAAATGATAAAGATCATGGAAGAAAAATAGGGACACTGTTCGGAGCCCTAATACATGGCATAAAGAGTATATGAAACATTATTAATAATGCAGAAGAAAAACCAGGTAACTGGGAGCTCCTAAAAATCAAACACCTATGCTCATCCAAAGACTTCACCAAAAGAGTTAAAAGATTACCTAGACTGAGGAAAAGTTTTTAGGTATGACATTTCCAATCAGTGCCTGATCCCTAGAATCTACATGATACTGCAAAAATTCAACTACAAAAAGACAAATAACACAATTAAAAAATTGTCAAAAGATATGAACAGACACCTCACTAAAGAAGACATTCAGGTAGCTAACAGATACATGAGGAAATATTCATGGTCGTTAGCCATTAGAGAAATGCAGATCAAAACTACAATGACATTTCATCTCACTCCAACAAGGCTGGCATTAATCCAAAAAACACAAAACAAGAAATGTTGGGGAAGTTGTGGAGAGATTGGAACACTTACACACGGTTGGTGGGAATGTAAAATGGTACAACCACTTTTGAAATCAATTTGGCGCTTCCTTAAAAAGCTACAAATAGAACTACCATAAGATCCAGCAATCCCACTCCTTGGAATATACCCTAGAGAAATAAGAACTTTTACAGGAACAGATATATGCACCCTTATGTTCATTGCAGCACTGTTTAGAATAGCAAAAAGATGGAAGCAACCAAGGTGCCCATCAATGAATGAATGAATAAATAAACTATGGTATATTCACATGACAGAATACTGCGCATTGATAAAGAACAGTGATGAATCTGTGAAACACTTCACAACATGGAGGAACCTGGAAGGCATTATGTTGAGTGAAATTAGTTACAACAGAATAAGTATTGTATAAGACCACTACTATAAGAACTAAGAAATAGTTTAAACAGAGAAGAAAATATTCTTTGATGGTTAAGAGAGATGGGAGGGAGGGAAGGAGAGGGATATTCACTAATTAGGTAGTAGATAAGAACTACTTTAGGTAGTAGATAAGAACTACTTTAGGTGATGGGAAAGACAACACACAATACAGGGGAGGTCAGCACAACTGGACTAAACCAAAAGCAAAGAAGTTTCCTGAATAAACTGAACGCTTCGAAAGCCAGAGTAGCCAGGGCAGGGGTTTGGGGACCATGGTTTCAAGGGACATCTAAGTCAATTGGCATAATAAAATCTATTAAGAAAACATTCTGCATCCCACTTTGGAGATTGGCATCTGGAGTCTTCGGCCCTAGCAAGCGGCCATCTAAGATGCATCAATTGGTCTCAGTCCACCTGGATCAAAGGAGAATGTAGAACACCAAGGACACAAGGTCATTAAGAGCCCAAGAGACAGAAAGGGCCACATAAACCAGAGACTACATCAGCCTGAGACCAGAAGAACTAGATGGTGCCCAGCTACAACTGATGACTGCCCTGACAGGGAACACAGAGAACCCCTGAGGGAGCAGGAGAGCAGTGGGATGCAGACTCCAAATTCTCGTAAAAAGACCAGACTTAATGGTCTGACTGAGACTAGAAGGACCCTGGTGGTCATGGCCCCCAGACCTTCTCTTGGCCCAGGACAGGAACCAACTCTTCAGACAGGGATTGGACTGGACAATAGGTTGGAGAGGGATGCTGGTGAGGAGTGAGTTTCTTGGATCAGGTGGACACTTGAGACTATGCTGGCATCTCCTGTCTGGAGGGAAGAGGAGAGGGTAGAGAGGGTTAGAAGCTGGAGGAATGGACATGAAAAGAGAGAGTGGAGGGAGGGAGTAGGCTGTCTCATTAGGGGAAGAGCAATTGGGAGTATGTAACAAGGTGTATATAAGTTTTTGTGTGACAGACTGACTTGATTTGTAAACTTTCGCTTAAAGCACAACAAAAATTAAAAAAAAAAAAAGAAAGAAATCAAAAGACGCATTGCATTGGGCAAATCTGCTGCAAAGGACTTCTTTAAAGTGTTGAAAAGCAAATATGTCACCTTGAAGACTAAGGTGTGCCTGACCCAAGGCATTGTGTTTTCAATCGCCCAATATGCATGTGAAAACTGGACAATGAATAAGGAAGACCAAAAAAGAATTGACGCCTTTGAATTGTGGCGTTGGCAAAGAATATTGAATGCACTGCCAAGAGAAGGAACAAATCTGTCTTGGAAGAAGTACAACCAGAATGCTCCTTAGAAGCAAGGATGGCGAGAGTGTGTCTTACATACGTTGGACATGTTGTCAGGAAAGATCAGTTCCTGGAGAAGGACATTATGCTTGGTAAAGTACAGGATCAGCGGAAAAAAAGGAAGACCCTCAAAGAGAGAGATTGACACAGTGGGTGCGACAATGGGCTCCAGGATAGTAACGATTTTAAGAATGGTACAGGACCAGGCAGTGTTTTGTTCTGTGATACATAGGTTGGCTATGAGTCAGAACAGACTTGATGGCACCTAACAATAACAATCAATTTGAAAATGATACCTTCAGTTCTTTTTTACTCCAATTTACTGAACGCTCTGTAATTCTGGTTGACTCATAGTGCCACAGTATTTCAAATTTATTTTCCTAACTTTTTTCAGATTCTTCGAAATCATCCTACTGAGTGATTTGGATAACTTTTATATACAACTTCCATCAACCTAGTTGCATGGTACATTCAAATATTAACAAAAAAAAAATTAGTCAACCCATTTATTTAAGTCTGATTAGAGCCACTTCATTTCTCACAAAAAGATTTAATAAATATCGAATTATTTTACAGATAGTTGTGTTGACATTTGTAAACATATTCCATTTTCTCATGCTTTACTTGAGTCATATTAAGCCCTGATATCCTCCTTCCTTTTGGGAATGTGAGAGTGGAGAGGCAATTAAGAATAATCCACAGCGGGCTCCAGTCAGGCATCTCCTTTCCATGAACCCTTCCTTTATGATAAAAATCTCACATGAGATGATTCTAGATGATGTAATTATCAAGGAAGAGTAAAATTCCCATGTTTCCATATGAGGTTTCATTTCACTGAGAATTAAGTTACCTTGATTAGTGTTTATTTTCCTCGTGCCACACACAAGCAGTTGCACCTAGAAGATATTGCTTGTTTAAGATATTTCTGTTCATTTGTTTAACTTTAAGAGTCTTCTTTGGGACCCAGTCAAGACAGCCAAATTGCATTTGGTTCTTTTTCTGGTCTTTAGGAGCCGATGATGTAACCACCAGGAAGGTAAGTAGCTATAAAAATGAATGTTTCTGCACAAATGAGTTCAAATGCATGACTGCAGGACGTCAGGAATGTTCTGGATGAAATATGATGAATATGTTGTTGCTTCTAAGATTTTGTGGAAACTCTGGTGACATAGTGGTTAAGTGCTACAGCTGCTAACCAAAGGGTCAGCAGTTTGAATCTGCCAGGCGCTCCTTGGAAACTCTATGGGGCAGTTCTACTCTGTCCTATAGGGTCGCCATGAGTAGGAATCACCTCGACGGCACTGGGTTTGGTTCTAAGATTTTGCAGGTAAGGATAAATTTTCTTAATCTTTTTATTCCCATAAATGATCGTCTAATCAAATATACATTATTCTATTTTAAACACCATTGTAGAAGCAACCTTTTGTATGTTCCTGCTATGAACATATTTTACATTTTGTTTGATTATTACTGTTCTAGTCCTACTCTTCTGAGAACCAGTCCTTTTGAAATCCTCACCTGCTCTTCATATTAGGTTTCTAACTTACTCTTCTTACATTAATAACAAAATATTAATATCTATATTTATAAATTTATCACTTCAACATGACAGTTAAATTATCTAGCCTGATGTATGGATTCAATAGATAATAAGTAACATATTTATATTTTCTTACTATTTTAAATAACTTTCGCATGCCATGTGAAGCAGGCAGTGCAGGAATTATCTATATTTTAATTTCAGGAAGGTAAATTGCTTACTTAGATGCATACCCCCAATAGCATATAAACACTGAAATTCAACCTAGTGTTTGTGAATTCACAATGAAACTGAAAGGGAAACAAAAAGAGGTAGCATAGAAAGAAAGAAGACGGGAAGGAAGGAAACGTATCTGAGCAAACTGTCTAGAAGCCTGGAGTGAGTAAAAAAGGCAGGTAGAAGAAATAGCAAGATTTGTTAGTATTGGCTTTGTTTCATCCATTGTCAGAAGTAAGTTTCATACGTATATATATATATATATGTATATTCTTTCCAGATGAGGGTCATCATCCCATTTTGTGGGTGAGTAAATCAAGGCTACGGAAAGTAAAGAAGCATACTTAAAGTCATCAGCCAATTAAGGGCAGAGTGGGATTACAAATACAAATCTGCGTAATTAAAAAGCCAACATTGTATCAATGATATTTCCCTTAACGTTATAATGGCTCCCACTTTATACTTACAATGTAAGCATTGCTGGACAGTATAAAATACCTATTTGATTCCTGAGTTTCCTATACAAAAAAGTAATGATGAAAGTGGTGAGAAATTTAAAGTATTGAACACTACAAACACTCTGGGCTGTACCATACATAATACGACATGAACAATTGACTTCGTTCTCCAAAAGTAAAAGATAAGAAATATTAGACAGTAAAGATAATTTAAATCTATTAGCCAGCAAAACATGTGAAAATAGTAGCCCAACCACTCCTGACTGTCTACCGTGTTAGTATCATAATCACTATTCAGGGACTGATGCTGAGTTTGTGCCATTGAGAATGGGTGAAAACAGGAGCACCAACTGGTCTCAAAGGCATTTAAACCCCTACTGAGAACTGGAGCTAATCATTTGATCTTACTTATTTGGAATTTATTATAATTTTTGATCAATTTACATTTAAAATTTTAAACATTACATAATTCTCTTTGACATATTTCATGCACTAAATACATAGCTGGAATATAAGCTTATCAATTTATCTGACTTATTACAAGAAAGGAATCCTGGTGATGTAGCGGATTCCAACCTGGCTGCTAACCAAAAGGCTGACAGTTCAAATCCACCAGCCACTCCTTGGAAGCCCTTATGGGGCAGCTCTCCTCTGTCCTACAGAGTCGGTATGAGTTGGAATCAACTTGATGACAACAGGTTTGGTTTAGTTTTTTTTTAACACAAGAAAAATCTAAATGTTAACATCATTTTTGGTGAATTTATATTTTGAAATTAAAAAGAAATGTATACATCTACAAAAAGCATAGATAGATTGTAACCTGTTTTACAAATGTTGAAATTAAGTTTTATAGTCAGTAAGTATTGCCGATATACAGCTAGTCAATGAAGGAAGTAAAACCCAGGTAATTGAAACTTGATTCTAAATCCCATTCTGTCTCCACAAAAATGTAATTACTTTTTAATCATGCCTGAACTCTGAGTGGACAAGAATATAATAAAAGAAAAAAACAACAGCAAATAAAATGAAACACTGTTTTAAGTGTTAAGGTAGAGAAATAAGAAAGACATTTAAAAGTAAATAACAAGGCTTCAACAACAGGTAAAGAGCGCAATAAGGCAGTAAACATGTTGAGTCGACAATAGTGACCATAGTGCTATAAAAAAATATATATATATAGGATGTTAAAAAAAAAAAAAAAAGACTTCACAGGGACACACAGTGATCAGTATCACATAAAATGGTGGTGGGACTAGAACTTGGGTTTACAGCACTGTGAAGATTTTCACAGCTGTTTAGGAAGTGGTAAAGGGAAAAGTAATGCATTCAGAATGGGAAGAGTTGTGAGCAAAGCTATGTTTATGTAATGATTTAAGCATTTTTTCTACAGCATGGGACTTGTAAAATGATTTATTGCATTAAAATAATACGTGAATGACATGGACAACTAGTTTAATTCCAATAAATCAGAAATTGCAACACCTGCTAAAGAGAAAAGCTGCTGGATGCACATTTTGAAGCATCTAGCTATTTTATTTCGGTGTCAAGATGCTCCTCTCTTTTACATAACGCTGGTAACCTCTGCTGCACTTATTTTTTATTCTTTGTTTTCTGTTTGTATCTGTCATGACAATAGATATCTATTGACTTATTCTGCTGTTTAATGTGTTTTTATTTGTTTTTGTCTTTTTTAACCATCCGAATTATTACATTAAACATTTACCTACAAGTACACCTATAGTTATGGAACATATTTGTTGTTGAAACTTTCATGTCAAAATATTTTTTGATTCAGTATTCTCTAGCCACAATAGTCCCTCCAACTCTTTAAACCATTGGAAAATCACTTTATAATTTGAAATGTAATGATATACACATTATTACACACCTGATTGTTGTCTTAAGCCACATAAAAAAAAAACATAGTGGTGAAAAATTTATATAGAGATGATGATTTGATGAAATAGTGGTTTGCCTAATAATAAAACTTAACATTTTTATAAGATTTTTCACTGTAATTTTCAAGGAGAGATTTGGAGCCAATTCTTGAACAATGCTCTTGGCAGGCTGAAGAGTTTTTACCTTAGTAGAAGGTGAAGAGCAGTGGCAAATATTGAGACAAAGCTGTCTTTCTTCCTGTGCTGAGATGAAGGTCCGTGTTGCTGTGTGGAACTGCATCACGTAGAGAATTTCTAAAGGGAGCCAAGACCCACTATGCAATTTCTTCATCCTTAGAGTTAAATAACCATAAGAATGTTTCCTATACTTCAATTTATTCTTGAACATTGAGTGAATGGTCAAAAAAATGAATGACATTGGGTAATATTTGTGAGAAAACTACGTGTAGAATGTTCATTATATGTACACAGAGCTCTGGGTATATGGAGCAAGAAAAATATCTACAAAAAATATGAATTAATTAAGAGAATTAGATTCTGGCAACCAACACAGAACCAATATGCACTTATGTCTTTAGTGATGTTCAATATCCAATGCCTTTATTTTTAACTGACTCGCTTACAGAGCTGTGTTTTGTTCTAGAGATCAGTGTTATGAA
This sequence comes from Loxodonta africana, assembly GCF_030014295.1. Lineage (NCBI taxonomy): Eukaryota > Metazoa > Chordata > Mammalia > Proboscidea > Elephantidae > Loxodonta > Loxodonta africana. The sequence goes on along the minus strand of NW_026974991.1, from coordinate 65,681 downwards.
GGCAAGTGGGACTTGCTGAGGCACCGCAAATGACGTCAGTGTGATTGTGTGTATCCAACTGGGGATCCGTCACCAACACTGCTGGGAAACTGCTGGTAAGGAAGCACTTTTATTCAACCTGTTTCTGACTAAAAGAGCCAGTCCCCAAAATATACTAAAAGGTGGATGTCATGGATTGTATTATGTCCCCCCCAAAATGTGTGTATCAAGTTGGTGAGGCCATGATTCCCAGTGTTCTGTAGTTGTCCTCCATTTTGTGATTGTAATTTTATGTTAAAGAGGATTAGGGTGGGATTGTGACAAAAACATTACTAACAATGTACAAGTACCCAAAGAGAAATTAGATAACTCCTAAAAATCAAACACTTATGCTCATCCAAAGTCTTCACCAGGAGAGTAAACTGATTACCTACAGACTGGGAAACAGTTTGTAGCTATAACATTTCTGATCAGCATCTGAACTCTAAAATCTACATGATATTGCAAAAACTCAATAACAAAAAGACAAATAATCCATTTAAAAAATGGGCAAAGGATAGGAACAGGCACTTCAACGAAGAAGACATTCAGGCAGGTAACAGATACATGAGGAAATGCTCACAATCATTAGCCGTTAGAGAAATGTAAATCAAAACTACAATGAGATACCATCTCACTCCAACAAGGCTGCCATTAATGCCAAATCACAAAATAATAAATGTTGGAGAGGTTGTAGAGAGACTGGAACACTTATTCACTGCTGGTGGGAATTTAAAATGGTGCAGCCACTTTGAAAATCAATCTGGCACTTCCTTAAAAAGCTAGAAATAGAACTACCATAGGATATGGCAATCCCACTCCTTGGAATATATCTTAGAGAAATAAGAGCCTTTATATGAACAGATATATGCACAACCATGTTCATTGCAGCACTGTTTACAATAGCAGAAAGATGGAAGTAACCAAGGTGCCCATCAACAGATGAATGGATAAATAAATTGTGGTACATTCACACGATGGAATACTTCACACAGATCAAGAACAATGATGAATCCGTGAAATATTTCATAGCTTGGAGGAATCTGGAGGGCATTATGCTGAGTGAAATTAGTCGGTTGCAAAAGGACGAATATTGTATGAGACCACTATTATAAGAACTCAAGAAATAGTTTAAACAGAGAAGAAAATATTCTTTGATGGTTATGAGGGTGGGGAGAAAGGGAGGGAGAAGGATATTTGCAAATTAGATAGTAGACAAGAACCATTTTAGGTGAAGGGAAAGACAACATACAATAAAGGAGAGGTCAGCATAACTGGACTAAACCAAAAGCAGTTTCCTGAATAAACCAAATGCTCCAAAGGCCAGAGTAGCAGGGACAGCAGTTGGGGGACCATGTTTTCAAGGGACATCTAGGTCAATTGACATAATAAAATCTATTAAGAAAACATTCTGCATCCCACTTTGGTGAGTGGCATCTGCAGTCTTAAAAACACTATCAAGCAGCCATCTAAGATGCATCAATTGGTCTCAACCCACCTGGAGCAAAGGAGAATGAAGAACACCAAAGATACAAGGTAATTATGAGTCCAAAAGACAGAAATGGCCACGTAAATCCGAGACTACATCAGCCTGAGACCGGAAGAACTAGATGGTGCCCATCTACAACCGAAGACTGCCCCGACAGGGAACGAAACAGAGCATCCCTGATGGAGCACGAGAACAGTGAGATGCAGACCTCAAAGTCTCATAAAAAAATCAGACTTAATGATCTGACTGAGACTAGAGGAACCCTGGAGGTCACGGTCCCCAGACCTTCTGTTGGCCCAAGACTGGAACCATTCCCAAAGCCAACTCTTCAGACAGGGATTGGACTGGATTATAGGATAGAATATGATAGTGGTGAAGAGTGACCTTCTGGTCTCAAGTGGACACATAAGACTATGTGGGCAGCTCCCGTTTGGAGGGGAGATGAGAAGGCAGAGGGGGACAGAAAGTGGCTGAATGGACACAGGGAATTCAGGGCTGAGAGAAGGAGTGTGCTGTCTCATTAGTGGGAGAGGAACTAGGAGCACATAGCAAGCTGTATACAAATTTTTGTATGAGAGACTGACTTGATTTGTAAAGTTTCACTTAAAGCACACACACACAAAAGATGCAAAGAATACACAGAGTCACAGTACCAAAAGAAATGGTCGACTCTCAGTCATTTCATGAGGTGGCATATGATGAAGAACTGGTAGTAGTGAACCAAGAAGTCCAAGCTACACTGAAGGCACTGGCGAAAAACAAGGCTCCAGGAGCTGACAGAATATCCACTGAGTTGTTTCAACAAACAGATGCAGCCCTGTACATGCCCACTCCACTATGCAAAGAAATTTGGAAGCTAGCTACCTGGCCAACAGGCTGCAAGAGATGCATGTTTGTGTCCATTCCAAAGAAAAGCGATCCAACTGATTGTGGAAGTTATCAAATGTAAATCATAGTATTAGTAAATATGGTAAACAAACAGACAAACTATCTACTCTACAGTGAATATGACATTCTATCCCCAGGAGATCTAGTGAGTTTATGATGTTGTTGTCAGGTGCTGTTGGGTCAGTTCCAACTCATAGCGACCCTGTGTACAACAGAACGGAACAGTGCCCAGCCCTGGGCCTTTCTCATTGCTATGTCTGAGCCCACTGTTGCAGCCACCGTCTCAATCTGTCTCATTGAGGATCTTTGTCTTTTTCACTGACCCTCTACTTTACCAAGCACGATGTCTTTTTCCAGGGACTGATTCCTCCTGATAATATGTCCAGAGTACGTGAGACCAAGTCTTGCCACCCACTTTTCTAAGGAGCATTCTGGCTGTACTTCTTCCAAGACAGGTGTGTTCATTCTTCTAGCAGTCCATGGCATATTCATTATTCTTCACCAACAACATAATTCAAGTTTCAGTTCTTTTGTCTCCCTTATTCATTGTCCAGCTTTAGCTGCACATGAGGCGACTGAAAATATCATGGCTTGGTTCAGGCACACCTTAGTCCTCAAAGTGACATCTTCGATTTTTAACACTTTAAAGAGGTCTTTTGTAGCAGATTTGCCCAATAAAATATGTCATTTGATTTCTCGAAGTCTGCTTCCATGGGTGTTGATTGTGGATCCAAGTAAAATGAAATCCTTGGCGACTTCAGTATTTTCTCTCTTTATTGTGATTTTTTTATTGTTCCAGTTGTGAGGATTTTTGTTTTCTTTATGTTGAAGTGTAATCCATACTGAAGGCTGAAGTCTTTGATCCTCATCAGTAAGTGCTTCAAGTCCTCTTCACTTTCAGTAAGCAAGGTTGTGTCATCTGCATGTCTAGGCTGTTAATGAGTCTTCCTCCAATCCTCGTGCCCCTTCTTCTTCATATGATCCAGCTTCTTGGACTGTATGGATTATATGTTTTTTTAAAGACACTGAGTTTTTGGTAATTTACTATGGCAGCCCTAGAAAATGAATACAGAGCCCTTCACCAAGGACAAGTCAAGTTAGCACCAAAAATGCTCCTGTAAGGGTAGCCACGTAACATGAGACATGGCAGTTTTTAAAAAGTATGAAGTAAAACTTTCAGCTTTGACAAAGAAAGGGCTCCTCTAAGTCCAAGTTCCAAGTCCATTGCTGTTGGGTCAATTCTATCTCATAGCGAGCCTAAACGACAGAGTAGAATTGACCCATAGGGTTTCCAAGGAGTGGCTGGTAGATTCGAACTGCCTGAGTAAGTATTGTGAAAAAATACAACCCTGACACACAACTTTTCTGAGCTTAGTATTAAAACAAAACAAAACAAAAGTCGCTATTGAGTGGATTCTCACTCATAGGGATCCTATAGGACAGAGTAGAGCTTCCCCACAGGGTTTCCAAGGAGCGACTGGTAGATTCAAACTGCAGACCTTTTGGTAGCAGCCAAATGCATAATCATCGCACCACCAGTGGCTTTCAAATCAGCTATAGGCTGATGATCTCCAAATTCTTAGAACCCAGAAAACTACTCTACCTCTGAGTGGTATCCACAGCTGGGAACTGTTCTCCACACTTGGACGAACTCAGACATCCAAATCTAACATGTACAGAAAAAAATCTTTTGATCATTTTCTCAAGCTTGTTCCTCCATGGTTTTCCACATGGTAGAGAATGGCTCTGGTGACCATGCTCTCATGGTAGCCTGAATTCTAGAAGTCACCTTCGATTCTCCATTCCCCTCATCCCATACGTCTGATTGACCAGCAATTCTTGGCAGCTCAAGCTCCAAAGTACACCTCAAGCCTGCCCACTGTTCCCACCTGCACTTCCACCATCACTCCTCACCCTGACCACTGCAGAAGCATCCTGACCGGTCCTCTGTATTTGCTGTCTTCAAGTTCTCCTGGGCTACAGTTAATTCCTGGGACACATTCTTTCTCAAGACCATTGAACAATAGAAGGAGAAGGGCATTTAGTTGTATGCTACCTCCTCCGCTTGAGCTGCATGCCCCTCAGAAATCACTTTTCAGTGTGCAGTCTATAATGTCTCTATCCCAATTTCCTGTCTTTGGCCGCACTGCTTTGATAGCGTGCATGCATGTTTGCTTCAGGAGTCATGTAGGCAGATGCTTGGAGGAATTTTTCTTAGTACAATCATGGTTGTGTGCCATCAAGAGATTCTGACTCATATCAACCCTGTATGACAACTTAGAACTGCCTCACAAGGTTTCCTAGGTTGCAGTCTTTATGGCGCAGCCCTGGTGGCACCGTGGTTAAGAGCTCGGCTGCTAACCAAAGGGTGGACAGTTCGAATCCGCCAGTTGGTTATTTGCAGAAAGACATGGCAGTCTGCTTCTGTAAAGACTTATAGTCTTAGAAACCCTATGGGGCAGTTCTGCTCTGCCCTATAGGGTCACTATGAGTCGGAATTGATTCAATAGCAACTGGTTCGGATTTTGTTTGGTTAGAATCTTTACGGGAGCCCATCTTCAGATCTTTTCAACCCCTGAGCTGGTGGGTTCCAACAGCCCACCTTTCAGTTAGCCAAGCACTTAACCGTTGCACCTCCAATACTTAACTCTGCACGCGAGAGGGCCCTCTCCTGACGTCTCCCGTCTCCTCACTCCGCACACCTTGGCGTTGTCCTTGCTTCTAGACCCCACCCTCCCCTCTGGAGGCCCAACCCCCCCACGCCCGCCCCACACCCGGGCCGCTGAGCGGGGCCGGCAGCCATGTTCCTCGCCGTCCAGCCAGTTACTCACGGAAGCGCCCGGACGGGTGGTGAGGGGTCCGGGCCGGATGGCGCGCCTTAGAGCGGACGGTGTTCGTGCTGCTTTCCGTGCCGTGGTTTCTGAAAGGTAGGAAACTCCGGCAGGTGGGTGGAGGGACCCGCTCCCAGACTGAACAAGCCCGGCCCCTCGAAGGTGTGGAGGGAAGGCACCAGGAGGGCGGTTCCCAGTCCCAGCAGTCCGTGGTCTCCAGAGGTTGAGGAGTCCGGACGTTGGGTTAGCAGCTGGCATCGCCCCCTCCGGCGTACCCCGTCCCAGTGATCCCCAGGGGCGGACGCGGTGCGGGGCCGGGCGGACGCAGCCACTGTAAGGGCTGCGAGAGGGAGCCTCTGGCCCGGGAGACGCAGCTGGTCCGCGAAATTTCATCCCCATGGATTTGCGGGGGGGGGGGTCCAGCCGCGGGATCCAGCTGCGGAGTGCCCTCGGGCCTGGGGGCTTGAAGGGCTTGGGGAGAAAGGCCGTGTCCAGGGCTGCGCCCAGGTCCCTCCTCTGCCCGGGGCGGGTTTGCGGGCCAAGCTGGGTGATGGGCTCCTGCCCCCCCCCACCTGCTCCCTCTGCCAGGGGGGGAAACCAAGGCCCAGAGTTCGCCCGGGGGGGTGAGACTCCAGACTGAGGACGGGGCACTCGCCCCCATTCGTCGTCCCACCCCCACCAGACTCCGTAGGGTGCCAGGGACGGGGAGAGAGCGATCCCCCGCCCAAGGCCCCGCTGCCCCTTACTGTTTTGGGCGCTGTGCCTGGGAGGCTGAGGCACCCCGCGCCCGCGCCCGCGCCGGCTGGTCTACTCTCGGGGCTGGGGCGTCGGCGCGGCCCCGGCCCCACCTGGAAAGGAAGGGGTCCTGGGAATCTGTGGAGCAGCGCGGGGATCCTACTCCTTGTGGAAGCAGCAGCGACTCAGTGTCTGTTAACAGTGTGGATGCCGGGTCCCGCTCCCCCTCTGGGTGGCGGGGGTAGGGGTAGCAGGAAGGGGTCCTGAGCGCCCATGTTGTTTGTTAACTTAAACGTTTGTGCGGCGCTGTGTAGCAGTCGCTGTGGACGCGGTCTCTGGTGCTGAGGGGATTTGAGGGTTCCTCAGACTGGTGGGATTTGGAGCCTCTACCCTGGTGGCAGTGGGTTCAGTGGGTTACCCTGGTGGCGTAGTGGTTAAGTGCTAAGGCTGCTAGCCAAACGGTTGGCAGTTTGAATCCACCAGGCGCTCCTTGGAAACTCTGTGGGGCAGTTCTACTCTGTCCTATTATGAGTCAGAATTGACTCGATGGCAACAGGTGTGGTTTTTTTTTTAGGTTGGAGATTAGGTGTCTCTCGGGCTGACATTTGAAGGTCTGGAGCTGACGGTTTATGAGGGCTTGTAAGGGTTTTAAGCGCTCCGGCCATGGGCACCAACCCGATCTTCCAGCCCCTGCGGACGGACCGCCCCCCCCCCCGGGGGGGATTGGCTGCTCTGGGACCCTGAGCCCAGAGGGCGGTGAGAAGCTGACAAACGTGAGTGATGCCCTGCAGGCTCCAGTCGGCGGGGCAGCCCTGCTCACATGGTCTGAATACGGGCAGTCGGCTTCGTGCCTGGGGGGTGGTTTCCGAATGTTTCCGTGCGGGGCGACAACTCTCCCCTGGGCGGTGACCTAGTAGAGGCCTGCAGGGCATCAGGGTGTGGAGGGGCAGAGCTTGGGCAGGGAGGGCGCGGCCCTACAGGTTCCTGTACGTGACCACGGCAGGGGGGTGCGGGTCGTGAAGGCTGGGCCTGGTCGAGGACCCACTAGGTCTCGCAGAAGGAGTGGGTTAGGATAATCGTAGCATTAATGGGAGTATTGAGAGAGCGCCCTGGGGCGTTGGGTCCCTCGGGAAGAAAAGCTTCTGCTGTCGCCACTGGAGCAGTACCCGGGTCGGTCCCGGCTTAGGTCCAGGAGGTTCCCGTGCTCGGAGGGCCTGGTGGGCAGAACAGAACCGGCGGTGCGCACGCCCTCTCGCGGCCTTGCACCGAATCGCTGAGGTTCAGTGTCAGGTGATTCTAAGCCATGGTTTTGGAACTCAATAGTGAAGCAAAGCAAATAAATGATGCAGTGCCTTGATGGGACCGGTGGAGACAACAAGAAGCAAAGCACAGCTGAAACTTCAAAATTCCACTGAGTGTTAGTAGGATTTGGAGGGAGAAAATAGACGGAGAGTTGAGAGGCCCAGAGATGCAGAAGGGTTAGAGGATTAGGGTTAGGGGTTAGGGTTTGGTGTTAGGGGTTCAGGTTGGGGGGTTAGAGGTTTGGGAGTTAGGTTTAGGGGTATAGGTTTTAGGTGGCTGGGGGTTGGGGTTAGGGCTGGGGTTACTAGGCTAGGGCACAAGTGGTTTAGGGTTATGGTTAGGGTTAGAGTGAGGCTGAGGTTGATTCCCAGTCTTGTGTACCGTCTCTTCCTTCACCAGAGTTACCATATATCTGTCGTTTGGTTGGAAACCCTGATGGCATAGTGGTTAAGACCCACCAGTGCTAACCAAAGGTCTGCAGTTCGAATCCACCAGGCGCTCCTTGGAAACTCTATGGGGCAGTTCTAATCTGTCCTATAGGGTCTCTATGAGCTGGAATCGACTCGACGGCGGTGGGTTTGTTTTTTTTGGTTATTGTTTAGTTAGCTTTTCTCTACCCACTCTCCGTCTACCTGGTGAACATCAAGGATTGTTTCTGTGTGTAAATGTTTTCATGAGTTTTTATGATAGTGGTCTCTTAGTGTATATGTCGTTTTGTGATTGACTTAGTCAGCATGATGCGCTCCAGATTCATCCATGGTGTGAGATGTTTCGGAGATTCATCATTGGTCTTCATTGTCGTGTAGTGTTCCACTGTGTGTATGTACCGTAGGTTGTTTATCCATTCCTCTGTGGACGAGCACTTAGGTTGTTTCCATCTTTTTGCTACTGTGAATAATGTCACAGTGAACACGGGTGTGCATATGTCTATTCCTGTGACTGCTCATGGAAACCCTGGTGGCTAGTGGTTAAGTGCTACGGCTGCTAACAAAAAGGGTTAGGGTTGCTAGAGTTCTGGTTGTTAGGGTTTGGGGTTAGGGGTTGGGGTTAGGGTTTTGGGGTTAGGGATGTTAGGGTTAGGGTTGTTAGGGTTTGGGTTAGGGTTTTTCGGTTGGGGTTAGGTGTTAGGCTTAGGTTTAGGGTTTGAGGTTAGAGTTTGGATTTACAGGTTAGGTGTTAGGGGTTGCAGTTTGGGGTTTACAGTTTTGGGGGTTTAGGGTTTTGGGGTTTAGTCGGTAGGGTTTGGGTTAGGTTTTAGGGGTCAGGATTTAGGTTTAGGGTTGGGGTTGGTGTTGGGTTTGTTTGGGATATGTGGTTTGGGGTAAGAGGGTGGGTGTTAGAGGTTTGGGGGTTAGAGATTGAGGGAGTTAGAGGGTGAGGGGTTAGAGGGTGAGGGGGTTAGAGGTTGAGAAGATTATAGAGTGAGGGAGTGAGAAGGTGAGGGTGTGAGGGGGTGAAGGTTAGGGTTTAGGGTTAGAGGGTTTAGGCTTAGGGTTCAGAGGTTTAGGGTTGGGGGTTAGGGTTTCAGGGTTCAGAGGTTGGGGTTGGTGTTGTGGTTAGGGTTAGAGAGTTAGGGTTAGAGGGTTAGGGTTGGAGGTTTAGGGTTAGAAGATTAGGGGTATGGTTTAGAGGTTTAGGGTTAGGGGTTAGGGCTAGGGTTTAGGGGTTCAGGTTTAGGGGTGTGGGATGGGTCTGGGGTAAGGTTTTAGGGTTTAGGGTTAGAGGGTTATGTTTAGGGCTTAAGGCTTAGAGTTTAGGGTTTTAGGACTTAGGGTTTAGGGCTTAGGGCTTAGAGCCTAGGGTTTAGGACTTAAGGTTTAGGGTTTAAGGCTTAGAGTGAGGGTTAGGGCTGGGGGCAGGGGTTAGGGTTTAGGGTTTAGTGTTAGGGTATTAGGGTTAGATGGTTTAGCGTTTAAGTTTAGGGTTTAGGGGTTGGGGTTAAGGGTGTTAGTGTTTAGAGCTTTGGCATTTAGGGTGTTAGGGTTGAATGTATTAGGGCTAAGGGTGTTAGGGTTTTAAGTGTTAGGGTTTAGGGTTTAGGGTTAAGTGATAGGGTTAGGCTTAGACTCATTCTTAGGTTTAGGGCTAGGGATTTGAGGTTTAGGGTTTGGCGTTGGGTTTGGGGGTTGGGGTTAGGTTTAGGGCTAGGATTAGAGGGCTAGGGTTAGAGGGTTAGAGTTAGAGGGTTAGGGTTTCAGGTTAGCGTTAGAGGGTTAGGGTTCGAGTGTTAGGGTTAGGGTTAGGGTCGTTAAGGTTAGGGTGGTTAGGGGTTAGGTGTTAGGGTTTAGGGTTTAGGGTATAGGGGTTAGAGTTTGGGTTAGGGTTAGAGTTTAGGGCCTTGGGGGTTAGGACCTAAGGGCTTAGGGTCTTAGGGGCTTTGGGGCTTAGGACTTAGGGGCTAGAGTTAGAGGGCTAAGGCCAGAGGGCCAGGGTTATGGTTTAATTCCTGGTTGGCAATTTTTTTCCTTCAATATTTTGTATAAGTCATCCCATTGCCTTCTTGCCTCCATGATTTCTGCTGAGTAGTCCAAGTTTATTATTATTTACTCTCCTTTTTTGGTGACTTCCTTTATCCCTAGCTTCTCTTAAAATTCTCTTTATGTTTGATTTTGGCAAGTTTGATTATTATATGTCTCAGTCACTTTCTTTTGAGATCACCTTATGTGGAATTTGATGAGCATCTTTCATGATATCAGGAAAGTTTTCTGCCAACAAATCTTCAACAGTTCCCTGTGTATTTTCTGTTAGCCCTCCCTATTCTGGTACTACAATCACTCATAGTTATTTCTCTTGATAAAGTCCCACATGATTCTTTGGATTTCTTCATTTAAAATTCTTTTATCTGGTTTCTTTTCAAATATATTGGTCCCAAGAGTTTTATCTTCATTCTCAGTAATTCTGCCTTCCAGTTCTTCAATTGTGCTCTTCTTACTTTCTGTCGAGTTTTCTAATTCTGTAATTTTATTGTTAATCTTCTGAATTTCTGATTGCAGTCTCTCTATGGTTTCTTGCAGGTTATTAAATTTTTAATTATGTGCTTGAGTAACCTTTTTAATTTCTTCAGCTGCTTTATCTTTGTGTTCCTTGACTTGTTCTGTATTTTGCCTCATTTCCTTCCTGATATCTTTGAGAGTTCTGTATATTAATCTTTTGTATTCTGTATCCGGTAATTCCAGGATTGCACCTTCATCGAGAAGATTCCTTGAGTCTTAGTTCTGAGAGCTTGTTGAAGCAATCATGGGTCAGCTTTTTTTTTTTATTTTAATAATTTTTATTGTGTTTTAAGTGAAAGTTTACAAATCAAGCCAGTCTCTCACATAAAAACTTATACACAACTTGTTACATATTCCCAATTACTTTCCCCCCAATGGGACAGCCCACTCCCTCCTTCCACTCTTTCTTTCCGTGACTATTTTGCCAGTTTCTAAGCCCCTCTACCCACCCATCTCCCTTCCAGGCAGGAGATGCCAACATAGTCTCAAGTGTCCACCCAAACCAAGTAGCTCACGCCTCACCAGCATCCCTCTCCAATCCATTGTCTAGTCCAACCCATGTCTGATGAACTGGCTTTGGGGATGGTTCCCATAGTGGGTAAACGGAAGGTGTGGGGGCCATGATCACTGGGGTCCTTCCAGTCTCAGTCAGACCATTAAGTCTGGTCTTTTTATGAGAATTTTGGGTCTGCATCCCATTGTTCTGCTCCCTCAAGGGATCTCTGTTATGTTCCCCGTCAGGGCAGTCGTTGGTTGTGGCCCAGCACTGTCTAGTTCTTCTGATCTCAGGATGATGTAGTCTCTAGTTCATGTAGTCCTTTCTGTCTCTTGGGCTCGTTATTATCTTATGTTCTTGGTGTTCTCCATTCTCCCTTGATCCAGGTGGGTTGAGAATCATTGATGCATCTGAGATGGCTGCTTGCTAGATCCCAGATGCCACTTTTCAAAGTGGGATGCAGAATGTTTTCTTAATAGATTTTATTATGCCAGTTGACTTAGATGTCCCCTAAAACCATGGTCCCCAAACCCCTGCCCCTGCTTTGCTGACCTTCGAAGCATTCAGTTTATTCAGGAAACTTCTTTACTTTGGTTTAGTCCAGTTGTGCTGATCTCCACTGTGTTGAGTGTTGTTCTTCCATTCACCGAAAGTAGTTCTTGTCTATCTCTTTAGTAAATACCCCTCTCCTACCCTCCCTCCCTCCCCCCCTCATAACAACAAAGGAATATGTTCTTCTCAGTTTAAACTATTTCTCAAGATCTTATAATAGTGGTCTTATACAATATTTGACCTTTTGCTACTAATTTCACTCAGCATAATGCCTTCCAGGTTTCTCCATGTTATGAAGTGTTTCACAGATTCGTCACTGTTCTTTGTTGATGTGCAGTATTCCATTGTGTGAATATACCATAATTTATTTATCCATTCATCCATTGATGGGCACCTTGGTTGGTTCCATCTTTTTGCTATTGTAAACAGTGCTGCAGTAAACGTGGAAGTGCATATATCTATTTGTGTAAAGGCTCTTATTTCTCTAGGATATATTCCGAGGAGTGGGATTGCTGGGTTGTATGGTAGTTCTATTTCTAGCTTTTTAAGGAAGCACCAAATTGATTTCCAATGTGGTTGTATACCATTTTACATTCCCACCAGCAGAGTATAAGTGTTCCAGTCTCTCCACAGCCTCTCCAACATTTATTTGTTTTGTGTGTTTTGGATTAATGCCAGCCTTGTTGGAGTGAGATGGAATCTCATTGTAGTTTTGATTTGCATTTCTCTAATGGCTAATGATCGAGAGCATTTCCTTATGTATCTGTTAGCTGCCTGAATGTCTTCTTTAGTGAAGTGTCTGTTCATATCCTTTGCCCATTTTTTAATTGGGGTGTTTGTCTTTTTGTGGTTGAGTTTTAGCAGAGTCATGTAGGTTTTAGAGATCAGGCACTGGGTGGAGATGTCTTAGCTGAAAACTTTTTCCCAGTCTGTAGGTGGTCTTTTTACTCTTTTGGTGAAGTCTTTAGATGAGCATAGGTGTTTGATTTTTAGGAGCTCCCAGTTATCTGGTTTCTCTTCGTCATTTTTAGTAATGTTTTGTATTCTGTTTATGCCATGTATTAGGTCTCCTAATGTTGTCCCTATTTTTTCTTCCATGATCTTTATCGTTTTAGATTTTATGTTTAGGTCTTTGATCCATTTGGAGTTAGTTTTTGTGCATGGTGTGTGGTAGGGGTCCTGTTTCATTTTTTGGAGGTGGCTATACAGTTACGCCAGCACCTTTTGTTAAAAAGACTATCTTCTCCCCAGTTAACTGACACTGGGCCTTTGGCAAATATCAGCTGCTCATATGTGGATGGATTTATATCTGGATTCTCAATTCTGTTCCATTGGTCTATGTGTCTGTTGCTGTACCAGTACCAGGCTGTTTTGACTACTGTGACAGTATAATTTGTTCTAATATCAGGCAGAGTGAGTCCTCCCACTTTGTTCTTTTTTAGTAATGCTTTACTTATCCGCAACTTCTTTCCCTTCCATATGAAGTTGGTGATTTGTTTCTCCATCTTTTTAAAAAATGTCATTGGAATTTGGATCGGAAGTGCTTTTGATAGAATGGACAATTTTACAATGTTGTCTTCCTATCCATGAGCAAGATATGTTTTTCCAATTACGTAGGTCCCTTTTGTTCTTTTTGCAGTAGTACCTTGTAGTTTTCTTGGTATAGCACTTTTACATTTTTGGTAAGGTTTATTCCTAAGTATTTTATCTTCTTGGGGGCTGCTGTGAATGGTATTCATTTGATGATTTCCTCTTCAATGTTCTTTTTGTTGATATAGAGGAATCCAACTGATTTTGTGTGTTTGTATTGTAATCTGAAACTTTGCTGAACCCTTCTATTAGTTTTCTTGAGGATTCCTCAGGGTTTTCTGTGTATAAGATAATGTCTTTGGAAATAGAGATAATTTTATTTCTTCCTTACCAATCTGGATGCCCTTTATTTCTTTGTCTAGCCCAGTTGCTCTGGCTAGGACCTCTAGCACAATGCTGAATAAGAGCGGTGATAAAGGGGATCCTTGTCAGTTTCTTGTTCTCAAGGAAAATGCTTTCAAGCTCTCTCCATTTAGGATGATGCTGGGTATTGGCTTTGTATCAATACCCTTTATTATGTTGAGGAATTTTCCTTCTATTCCTATTTCGCTGAGAGTTTTTATCATGAGTGGGTGTTGGACTTTGTCAAATGCCTTTTCTGTATCAATTGATAAAATTATGTGGTTCTTGTCCTTTTTTTATGTGGTGGATTACATTAATTGTTTTTCTAATATTGAACCAACCTTGCATAACTGGTATAAATCCTACTTGGTTATGGTGGATTATTTTTTTGATATGTTGTTGAATTCTACTGGCTCGAATTTTGTTGAGGATTTTTGCATCTATGTTCATGAGGGATATAGGTCTGTAATTTTCTTTTTTTGTGTTGTCTTTAGCTGGTTTTGGTATCAGGGTTATGCTGGCTTCATAGAAGGAGTTAGGTAGTATTCCGTCCTTTTCTATGCTTTGAAATACCTTCAGTAGTAGTGGTAAGTCTTCCCTGAAAGTTTGGTAGAACTTTGCAGTGAAGCCGTCAGGGCCAGGGCTTTTTTTTGTTGGGAGTGTTTTGATTACCTTTTCAATCTCTTTTTTTGTTATGGGTCTATTTAGTTGTTGTACTTCAGTTTGTGTTAGTTTAGGTAGGTAGTGTGTTTCTAGGAATTCATCCATTTTTTCTAAGTTTTCAAATTTGTTAGAATACAATTTTTTGTAGTAATCTGATATGATTGTTTTAATTTCAGTTGGATCTGTTGTGATATGGCCCATCCCATTTCTTATTCGGATTATTGGTTTCTTTTCCTGTATTTCTTTAGTCAGTCTGGCCAATGGTTTATCAATTTTGTTAATTTTTTCAAAGAAGCAGTTTTTGGCCTTGTTAACTCTTTCAATTGTTTTTCTATTCTCTAATTCATTTAATTTTGCTGTAGTTTTTATTTTTTCTTTCTTTTGGTGCCTGACAGTTCCTTTTGTTGCTCTCTTTCTGTTTGTTCAAGTTGTAGGGACAGTTCTTTCATTTTGGCTCTTCTTTAATATGTGTGCCTTTATTGATACAAATTGACCTCTGAGCACTGCTTTCACCATGTCCCAAAGGTTTTCATAGGAAGTGTTTTCAGTCTTGTTGAATTCTGTGAATTTCTTTATTCCCTCCTTAAGGTCTTCCATAACCCAGTCTTTTTTGAGCAGGGTATTGTGCAGTTTCCAAGCATTTGATTTCTTTTCCCTGGTTTTTCTGTTATTGATTTTTACTTTTATGGTCTTTTGTTCAGAGAAGATGTTTTGTAATATTTCAGTGTTTTGGGTTCTGCAAAGGCTTGTTTTATGACCTAATATGTGATCTATTCTAGAGAATGTTTCATGTGCACTAGAAAAGAAATTATAGTTTGCAGCTGTTGGGTGGAGTGTTCTGTATAAGTCTATGAAGTGAAGTTGTTTAATTGTAGCAATTAGATCTTCCATGTCTGTATTGAGCTTCTTACTGCATTTCCTATCCTTCACTGAGAGTGTTGTGTTGAAGTCTCCTGCTATAATTGTGGAGGTGTCTATCTCACTTTTTAATTCTGTTAACATTTGTTTTATGAATGTTGTGGCCCTATCATTGGGTGCATAAATATTTAATACGGTTATATGTACCTGGTAAATTGTCCCTTTAATCTTTATGTAGTGTCCTTCTTTATCCTTTGTGGTGGATTTAATTTTAAAGTCTATTTTGTTGGAAATTAATATTGCCTCTCCTGCTCTTTTTTGATTGTTGTTTGCTTGATATATTTTTATCCATCCTTTCAGTTTTGGTTTATTTGTGTCTCTTAACTCTAAAGCGTGTCTCTTTTAGGAAGCATACAGACTGATCGTGTTTTTTTATCCAGTCTGCAACTTTCTGTCTCTTTATTGGTGAATTTAGTCCATTTACATTAAGTGTAATTATAGATAAGTATGAGTTTAGTGCTGTCATTTTGATGCCTGTTTTTGACAATTTCATTTTCCATTTACTTTTTTGTGCTGAGTTTTTCTTTGTAGAATGTGTGTTCCTCCTTTTTATAGTAGTTGAATTTATTTTGGTGAGTCGTTATGTTTATCTTGGTTTTTATTTTGAAGTATGGAATTGTTAGACCTTGTTGTGGTTACCTTAATATTTACCCTGGTTTGAGTAAGTAAAAACCTAAGTTGTTTCGCCCTGTATCGCCTTGGTTTCCTCTCCATATGTAATTTCTAAGCCTCCTGTATTTAGTCCCTCTTTTTTCACTATCGTAATCTTTTACATAATCACATCAATGATTCCCTCTTTTGAGCATTTTTTTTAATTAATCTTATTTTGTTTTTGTGATTTCCCTATCTGTGTTGATATCAGGATGTTTTGTTCTGTGACCTTGTGTTGTGTTGGTATCTGATATTATTGATTTTCTGACCAAAGAATTTCCTTCAGTAATTCTTGCAGTTTTGGTTTGGTTTTTGCAAATTCTCTAAGCTTGTGTTTATCTGTAAATATCTTAATTTCACCTTCATGTTTTAGAATTTTGCTGGATATATGATTGTTCGCTGACAGTTTTTCCTCTTTCAGTGCTCTATATATGTTATCCCATTGTCTTCTTGCCTGCATGGTTTCTGCCGAGTAGTGCAAACTTATTGATTCTCCTTTGTAGGTAACTTTTCGTTTATCCTCGGGTGCTTTTGAAATTTCTCTTTATCTTTGGTTTTGGCAGGTTTGATAATATGTCTTGGTGATTTTCTTTTGGGATCTATTTTGTATGAGGTTCGATGAGCATC
The DNA here is from genome assembly GCF_030014295.1 of Loxodonta africana. NCBI lineage: Eukaryota > Metazoa > Chordata > Mammalia > Proboscidea > Elephantidae > Loxodonta > Loxodonta africana. The sequence goes on along the minus strand of NW_026974991.1, from coordinate 49,586 downwards.
TTGGGTAGATATCTTTTCATCTTTCACAATGCCAGGGAATTTTTCTCCCATCAGATCTTCCACTGTTCTCTCTGTATTTTCTGTTATCCCTCCCTGTTCTGGAACTCCAATCACACGCAAATTATTCTTGATAGAGTCCCCCATGATTCTTAGGGTTTCTTCATAGTTTTAAATTCTATTTGATTTTTCTTCAACTATATTTGTGTCAATTGCCTTATCCTCCAGCTCCCCCACTCTGCGTTCCAGTTCCTCTATTCTGCTCCTCTGACTTCCTATTGAGTTGTCTGATTCTGTGACTTTATTGTAATCTTTTGGATTTCTGAATGCTGTCTCTCTATGGATTCTTACAGCTTATTAATTTTTTCACTATGTTGTTGAATAATCTTTTGGATATCTTCAACTACTTTATCCGCGTATTCCTTGGTGTTTTCTGTAGATTGCCTTATTTCATTTGTGAGGTCATTCCTGATGTCTTGAAGCATTCTGTATACAATTTGTTTATATTCTACATTTGGCAATTCTAGGAATGTATCTACATCTGGGAATGATTTTGATTCTTTGATTTGGGGGTTTGTAGAAGCAATAATGGTCTGCTTCTTCATGTGATTTGATGTTGACTGCTGTCTCTGATCCATCTATAAGATATTGTAATATTTTCTTTTATATTTGCTCACTGAGTCTTATCTTCTTATTTTGTTTTGTTACAATACACCCAGACGGGCTACTAGATTGTGGTATCGTGATTGATGTAGCTTTTGAATCACTTACGTCCTATTACCAGCTTGCCTGAGCTGTTACCAGGTATATAAGTGTATGAGTCCATTCACTATTCTTGAATAGAATCAGCTCAGGTGTCGTGATAGCTGGTCACCTAGTGTGTGGTGTAGGCTCTCACCTATTATCTTAGAGGAGTAGTGGTGATGGTTTATGCACCAGTTTCTATGAGTGGCATGGGGTCACATTTCGAGGAGGGCAGGATGCTGACAGCCTTCCTTCAAGTGTCAGTGAGGTAGGTGTGGCTCTATTCTCTAGAGCACTCTGGTGGGTGGGCTTTGCAGCTGTATCTTAGGCACCCAATGCTTGGGTAGGCGTCACTATTCTCAGACCCCTCTAGCAGGTGGCTAGGTGGTGTGGGTGGAGTCTCAGCCCTCAGTTCGCTGGTGTGGATCAGCGAGGGCTCTGTTTAATAGGTAGAGAGGTATCTGACCTCCAAAACTTGCCTTTCCACTGCTGAGCTAAAACAATTATGGTCAGATCTCTATCAGAATTGCCTTTACATTGTAATAGCCACCTAGTTACCTGTAGGGTGAAAGCCAAAGACTATGGGTCTGTTAATACCTGGATGGAGCTGATTCTGTACTGTTATTTCAGTTTAGGGAAGTCAGGGAAGGATTTTTTCTTTGATTGTTAAATGCTGCTTTTCTCAGGCCAGGAGAATGGGTTAGAAAAGAAAGAAGAAAAAAAATCCAGCAGTGCACTTCACTGTCTGGCACAGAGAATTCCAATGTTAATGAAGCTGGCTGGGGCAATGAGGGGTGGAATCAGATATATAGAAGAGAGTAGCCTGGCAAAATATAGAAAGTTACTTATGTTGTTTGGTGAGGACTGTTTTTTCTGAGATTCCAGAGCATTGTGTCGCTCGTGTGTGCTGGCTGGATCCCTGCTGAGACTGTCCCAGAGGGTTAGGGCTGCATCCATGCTCACACCATCTCAGGAAGCCACAATCGGCTCCCCCACACTTAGTCCAAAGCCCAGCACCAGGGTTTCCTTTCTGGGATGCTGCACTCCAGGCTCCAAAACCAGTCGCTGCTTCCCTATAGTTTTTCGTTTCCCTGTCAGCTGCGTCTGTTTGGAGCCTGCGTGTGCTGCCTGGGTCCCCTCTGAGGTTGGTCCTGAGGGTTAGGCCTATATCTCTTCTTCCCTGTCTCAGTAAGCCACAATCAGCCCCACCACTCTGACATGAGGAAACCGCGAGGGCTCAAGGCTGCGGCGTGGGACACTGGCTCTGGAAGCGGTCCCTGCTGCAGCGTGGCTTTTCACTCCCCCGTCACTCAGGTCAGCTCCTTAGTTCTGTGTTTGATGGTCAGGGTTTGTAGATTGTCCTTTATGTAATCAGTTCACTTGTTTTTTCGAGTCTTTGTTTCAAGAGGGATAAGCGGAATCTTCTACCTAGTCAGCCATCTTGGTCCTGCCCCCGTGTCTGCCTCTTTATGTGATTTGATGTTGACTGTTGTCTCTGAGCAATCTATAAGTTATTGTACTAGTTTATTTTATGCTTGCTTTTTATATCCTAGCTTCTTGCTTTGTTTAGTTTTGGTATACCCAAATAAGCTGCTTGAGTGGGCTAGGTTGATTATTTTCACCTTTGAAGCTCTAATGTACTATCACCAGATGGCTAGCACTGTTACCAGGTATATGAGCCTAGGAGTTCATTTAGTTTTCTTGTATGGATTCAACTCAGGTGCCCAGGTAGTTGGTCATAAAGTGTAAGGTACAGGCTCTGTCCTGCAGTCTTAGAGGGGCAGGGGTTATTGGTGTAGGCAGAAGTATCTGGCTGCAGTAGGGGGTCAGACTCTGATCAAGGCAGGGGTCTGACAGCTGTCCTCTGAGTGTCTGTGAGGAAAGCGCATCCCTGTTCTGTAGAGCACACGGGTGGGTTCTGCAGAAGGGCGATGGGTACCCAATGCTTTTGGTTGTAAGTTCTGGGCGGTACTACTTATCCTTGGAACCCTGTCACAGGTGGCTAGGTATTGTGGGTGGGGCCACCAGTCCTTAGGCCCCTGATGTGGGGAGGTGAAGACCCTGTTTAATAGGCAAAGCGGTATCAAACATCAAACACCCATCTTTCCACCGTTCAGCTGAAACAGTTGCAGTCTGGCAACAAGGGCCTATTCTCCTGAAATGGGCCCACACAGGTCCATGCTGGGGTGAAAGGTATTCAAAGCCCATGGACTGTTTGTTCCTGAACAAGAGCTGCTTCTGTCCTGAGCTCCCCAGCTTAATTGAGCTGGCAGATTATCTTTCCCCCAGTTGTGAACTTATACCTTCTTCAAGGATGGAAAAATGGCTCAGAGCGCTACCAGGGCCTATCTCAGGCCCAGGGAAGTTGACAGCCACTGAAGCCAGCTTGGGGGCTGGGGGCGTGGTAAAATAAACACAAGTAATTAGCTTTTGCTGAGAGTGCCGTTCTTCTCTTGTTCTGGAGGTGTGAGTAGTCTGTGCAACTTGCTGTCTTTCCCTGAGCTAAGCGCCTCTGGAACGCCACTGCCAGCCCCACTGCAGTCGCTCCAGGGAACGGTGCCTGAGGCTTCCTGGCTATTCAGGTTCAGTAACTCCTCTCTGCTTCTGAATAGTCTCTCCCTCCCTCCGCCGCTGAGTCCGTTTTCTAACTTTACCTTTGATGTTCAGGGCTCCTAGCTTGTCATAAATATAATCGCTTCACTTGTTTTTTCTGGTCTTTTTTGTAAGAGGGATCACTGGTGGCGTCTCAATACTCAAAACTTCATCATTTCTTCCTTTCACTTTAGCTACTCGACATTCAAGAGCAACGTTCAGAGTCACTTCCGACATCCGTTTTGGTCTTTTCTTTCTTTCCTGTCTTTTAAAGGATCTCTTGCTTTCTTCATGTGTGATGTCCTTGATGTCATTCCACAACTCGTCTGGTCTTCAGTCATTAGTGTTCAACACGTAAAATGTGTTCTTGAGGTGGTCTCTAAATACAGGTGAGATATACTCAAGGTCATATTTTGGCCCCTTTTGACTTATTCTAATTTTCTTCAGTTTCAACTTGAACTCCCATGTGAGCAATTGACAGTCTGTTTCACAATCGATCCCTGGCCTTGTTCTGACTGATGATATGAGTTTTCCCATCTTCTCTTTCCACAGATGTAGTCAGTTTGATTCCTGTGTATTCCATCTGGTAAAGTCCACGTGTATAGCTGCCGTTTATGTTGGTGAAAAAAAATATTTGCAGTGGATGAGTCACTGGTCTTGCAAAATTCTTTCATGAGATTTCTGGCGTCATTTATTTCAGCGATGCTGTATTTTCCAACTACTTTTCCTTCTTTGTTTCCAACTTTAACATTCTAATGACCAGTAATTATCAATGCATCTTGATTGCATGTTTGATCAATTTCAGGCTGCAGAAGTTGTTTAAAATCTTCAATTTCTTTGTCTTTGGCATTAGTGGTTGGTGCATAAATTTGAATAGTCATATAAACTGGTCTTCCTTGTAAGTGTATGGATTTTAGCCTATCAGTGACAACATTGTACTTCAGGCTAGATCTTGAAATGTTCTCTTTGATGATATGTAACGTCATTCTTTTGACTCTGGTGGAATATCCATGTTTGTAAGACTGCTCACAGACTGTTTGACCAGAGAGTTTTCTGGTACTGCAACATCTACCACTAATCTCTGTGATCCCTGTGAATTGGCAAAATAAGAATAGTGCTATAGATTTCTTCCAAATACAGAAAACATAAGTATGAAAATGTTCTTGCTGTTGATTATATTCTTTACCAATCTGTTTGTATGGGATTTTTGGTACTTCACTTGAAAAATGAGTCCAAGGTACTGTGATGTGATTGTTTACTTTGTGTGGCCTTTCTAGCCATGGTCTTATAACATCCACCCTGGTGCTTGGGCAGGACTGTGTGATAGGGTAATTGTGGCTCACCAAGGGGATTGTTTATTTTCCCTTCAAAGAGAACCAGTTCCAGAGCAAAGAGGAGGATTCAACTCCCATCAAGGAAGAACAGCCAAGAGCCAAGCGTATATTATGGACCTGAGATCCCTGCACTGAGAAGCTCCTAGAAGCAGGAGACTGAGATAGAGAGAGGAAGCTGTAACCCTGAAGATGGTAAGATGCCATGGCAGGAGAGACCGAGCAACAGGGACCTGGCTATAGGAGATGATGGCCCATGGAGAAGGAAAGCTGAGTGCCTTTGGAGAGAGGCCGGCCCAAGGCCAGGCAGAGGCACGCCTATGAGCACAGGAGGGAAGAGGCTGTCCTGATAGAAGAACTGTATTCTGAGTGTCGTTGAGCCTGAGTTATAACTGTTACTTCCCTAATAAACCCCATAATCGTGAATATGGACTATGAGTTCTGTGTGGCCATTGCAATGAGTTATTGAACCCGGCAGAGAAGTAGGGAGTGCTGTGTGAGGGACAGTTGGTGTCAGAGTTAGTGAAGATGGTGGAGAGAGGATAGTTTTTCACCAATGCCTTCAATGCAGCTTCGATTTCTTCCTTTTATACCATCAGTTCTTGATCTTATGCTACCTCTTGAAATGGTTGAAAATTATCCAGTTCTACTGCAGTGGCTGTATTAATATCAGACAAATTATACTTCAGAAAAAGGAGTATTATTGGGAATAAGTAGGGACATAACATAATAAAGGTTCAATTCTCCAAAAAGATAAAACACTCCTAAATGTGTACATGTCTAACAACAGCGCTCCAAAATACAAAAACTAATAAATCTGAAAGGGGAAATGGACAAATACGCATTTATAACTGGTATCAGTACTTTTCTATCAATAATTAATAGAGCCCTGCTAGTTGAAGTCCAGAGCATCTGTATGAACCACTCATGGATGTCTATGTGTGTGTATGTGTGTATGTATGTATATAGTATAAAGAGAAGTAACACAGAAATAAACATAGATACATGTTGTAGTCCTTGGGAGGTACAAACGGTTAATGCATTCAGCTGCTAACCAAAATGTTGGAGGTTTGAGTCCACCCAGAGGCACTTTGGAAGAAAGGCTTGGTGATCTACTTTTGAAAAATTAGCCATTGAACTGACACACTTGTGTGTCAGTACTACTCTGACACACATGAGGGGAGGGGTCACCACGAGTCAGATCAGCTTGATAGCAATCGAATGATTTTTTTATGCATTCTGCCAATGTTTGTCTTTTAATTGGTATCTTAGGCTGGGTTCTCTAGAGAAACAAAACCAGTGAGGTGTATATATATATATTTATATATAAATAGCTTTATATCAAGAAAATGGCTCACGAGGCTGTAGAGGCTGGTAAGTCTCAAGTCCATGGGTCAGGCTTGTGGCTTCTCCTGACTCACATAGATGCAGGGACTGCAGAACTCAAGATCTGCAGGTCATACAACAGGTCTGTGGCTCACAGGCTGCAAAGGCTGACAGATCTCAAGATCGGCAGGTAAGCTGGCAGGCCGCAGCTCACAGACTGCGGAGGCTGGTGAATCCCAAAATTGGAAGGTAAGCTGAGAGTTCAAGTCCCAAAAACTTGAGATCAGATGAAGAGGAGCCAGCTGCAGGATTCCGAGTTAGCAAAAGCTCAAGAGCCTTGCCAGAAAGTCCACCTATATTGGATGCATTCCACACCCCCGAGGAAACTCCCTTAGATCTGATTGGCTACTCACAGCAGATCCCATCATGGAGGTAATCACATTATATCACATCTCATCATGGAAATGATTGCATCGTTATACGACTGCTAAACTACATCATAACTGCCAAAGCACTGAGAATCATGGTCCAACAAAGTTGACACACAACTTTAATGATCCCAATTGTGAATTTAATCTATTTAAATTTAAAGCGATTAATGATAAGGAAGGACTTATGTCTTCTACTTTGTAGTAGGTCATATACATATTTTGTTTCTCATTTTCTTCACTACCGTCCACTTTTGTGTTTGACTGATTTTTTTCAAGTGTACAATTTTGATCCTCTCCTTATTTCCTTTCCTTATGTTTTTTAACTTCTTAGTGGTGACCATGAGGATTACAATTAATATCTTATGTTCATAACAATCTTCTTTTAGTTAATACAAATTTAGCTTCAACAGTATACAACATTCTGCTTTTATTCAGCTCAGTTACCTCCCCTACTTACGTTGCTGTTACAAAAATTGCATCTTTATACATTGTGTGTCCATTAAGAGAGATGTGTAAGTATTTTTATGCATTTGTGCTTTAAATCATATATGAAAAAAAGAGAGGCGTGATATAAAAATATTACCGACTTTGTTTTATCTAAGTAGTTACCTTTACGGAGTCTTCGTTTCTTTTTATGGCTTCAAGTTACTGTCTAGTGTCCTTCCGTGCCAGCCAGGATGATTCCCTGTAGCATTTCTCATAAGGCAGTTCTGCTGCTAACATACTCCCTCAGGTTTTGTGTATCTGGGCATGTCTTAATTTCACCTTCATTTTTGAAAGATAGTTTTGCTAGATATTGACATCTTGGTTCATAGTTTTGTTTCTGTATTTTTTTTCCAGTACCTTACATACATCATTCGACTATTTTCTTGTCTCAATGGTTTCTGATGAAAAATCAACAGTTAAACTTGTTGAGACTCTCTTGTACATTAGGGGTCACTTATCTGTTGCTGCTTTCAAGTTTCTGTCTTCGTCTTTTGACATTTTGATTATGTCTGTCTGTGGATATCTATGTATTTACTGTCCTTTGAGTTTATTGAGCTTCTTGGATATCTAGATGACATTTGGGAAACTTCCAGTCATTACGTTTTTAAATATTCTTTCTGTCCTTTCATCTTTCTTTCCTTTCTGGGACTCCCTTAATGAGTATATTGGTATGCTTGATGTTGTCCCGCAGGTCCCTTAGGCTCTATTCATTTTCTTCATTCTTTTTCCTTTATGCTCCTCAGTTAGAATAATTTCAGTTGTGCTTTTTCAAGTTTACATTTTCCTGCTTTCTTGCTCAAATCTGCTGTTGAGCTCCTCTAATGAAATTTTTTTTTTTTTAATTTTTATTAAGCTTCAAGTGAACATTTACCATTTCAATCAGTCTGTCACATGTAGGTTTACATACATCTTACTCCCTTCTCCCACTTGCTCTCCCCCTATTGAGTCAGCCCTTACAGTCTCTCGTTTCGTGCCAATTTTACCTTCTTCCCTCTCTCTCTATCTTCCCATCCCCCCTCCAGTCAAGAGTTGCCAACACACTCTCCTGTGTCCACCTGATTTAATTAGCTCACTCTTCATCAGTATCTCTCTCCCCCCCACTGACCAGTCCTTTTCATGCCTGATGATTTGTCTTCGGGGATGGTTCCTGTCCTGTGCCATCAGAAGTTCTGGGGAGCATTGTCTCTGGGATTCCTCTAGTCGCAATCATACCATTAGGTGTGGTCTTTTAATGAGAATTTGGGGTCTGCATCCCATTGGTCTCCTGCTCCCTCAGGAGTTGTCTGTTGTGTTCCCTGACAGGGCAGACATCGATTGTGGCCGGGCACCAACTAGTTCTTCTGGTCTCAGGATATTGTTGGTCTCTGGTTCAAGTGGCCCTTTCTGTCTCTTGGGTTCTTAGTTGTCGTGTGACCTTGGTGTTCTTCCTTTGCCTTTGCTCCCGGTGGGTTGAGACCAATTAATGTATTTTAGATGGCTGCTTGTTGGCATTTAGGACCCCAGGTGCCACAATTCAAAGTGGGATGCAGAGTGTTTTCATAATAGAATTGTTTTGCCCATTGATTTAGAAGTCCTCTCAAACCAAGTTCCCCAGACCCCAGCCCCTGCTTCGCTATCCTTTGAAGCTTTCATTTTCTCTCGAAAACCTCTTTACTTTTAATCCTGTCCAATTAGGCTGACCTTCCATGTTTTGAGTGTTGTCTTTCCCTTCACCCAAAGCAGTTCCCATCTACAGATTGATCAATAAAAAGCCCTCTCCCTCCCTCCCTCCCTCCCTCCCTCCCCCCTTTGTAACCACAAAAGTATGTGTTCTTTTCCGTTTTTTCTATTTCTCAAGATCTTATAATAGTGGTCTTATACAATATTTGTCCTTTTGCAACTGACTCATTTCGCTCAGCATAATGCCTTCCAGATTCCTCCATGTTATGAAGTGTTTCAGAGATTTGTCACTGTTCTTTATCGATGCGTAATATTCCATTGTGTGAATATACCACAATTTATTTACCCATTCGTCTGTTGATGGACATCTTGTTTGCTTCCAGCTTTTTGCTATTGTAAACAGAGCTGCAATAAACATGGGTGTGCATATATCTGTTTGTGTGAAGGGTCTTGTATTTTTAGGGTATATTCCGAGGAGTGGGATTTCTGGGTTGTATGGTAGTTCTATTTCTAACTGTTTAAGATAACGCCAGATGGATTTCCAAAGTGGTTGTACCATTTTACAACCCCACCAGCAGTGTATGAGAGTTCCAGTCTCTCCGCAGCCTCTCCAACATTTATTATTTTGTGTTTTTTGAATTAATGCCAGTCTAGTTGGTGTCAGATGGAATCTCATCGTAGTTTTAATTTGCATTTCTCTAATGACTAATGATCGAGAGCATTTTCTCATGTATCTGTTGGCTGCCTGAATCTCTAATGAAATTTTTATTTCAGCTATTCAACTTTTCAGCTCTATAATTTCTATGTGGTTCTTTTGTATAATATTTCTTTATTAATGTTTTCTACTTCTTCATACATTCTTCTCTTGGTTTCCTTTTTTTGTGTGTGTGTCTATGGTTTGTTTAGCTCTTTGAGGAAATTTAAGACAATTGGTTTAAAATCTTTGTCTAGTAATCCCAATATCTGTGTTTCCTTAGGGATGCTTTCTGTTCATTTCTCTTCTTTCTTTCTTCTTAACAAATGAACCATCCTTTTCTTTTTTCTTTTTATGACTTAGAATAGTGTGTTGCAAACTGGATATCTTAAATATTATAATGTAACTCTGGAAATCAGATTCCCTCCTGTCATTACGGTTTGCTTTTTTTTTTTTTTTAATTGTTGAGGGCCAGTCATCCATTTGCTTAGTGATGTTTCCAAACTATTTCTGCAAAGATTGTATGTCTTCTCATGTGTGGACACTGAAGTTCTGTTCTGTTATCTCAGCAGTCAGTTCATGACATGACAGTGCTTTCTTTAAATGCTTGTAGCCAAAAAGAAAAAGTAACATTATCCCAGTCTTTGCAGATTGGCTCTGAACTGGTGCGTTCTTTCAATGCTAAGCAAGAGTGCCTAAAACTCTGCCCTAGCCTTCACTTCCTGCCCCCATGGAGCCCAAAGATCAACCAGAGGTGCAAGCCTAAAGCTTTGTCAGGATCTTTATGAGCATGTCTTCATCCTTAGGCAAGAACATTGCACTTCAGATTCCTCAGTATATATGGTAGCCCTTCAAAGCCCTTAAACCACCAACCATTGTCCTCTCAGCCCTTTATCCAAGCTTTTGGATGTCTCTGCTGTTTTCTCTGTCCTTCATCCTTTGACCCTGGAGGTAGGACCAATTCTTTTTAGCTTCGTACTTCTGAGTTTCCATCACATCATACATTTTTTCTTGTGTGCTGTTGAGTCAATTCTGACTCATAGTGAATATAGGATGGAGTAGAACTTCTCCAAAGGTTTCTAAGGCTGTAATCTTTATGGAAGGGAACGGTCATATCTTTCTCCTGTGGAGTAGTTGGTGGATCAAATCAAAAGGTTTAACAGCTGAGTGCTTAACCACTGCACTACTGGGGCTCCTTTTGACATCATGCATCATAATAGATTTTTAACACACCCCTCAGAAACATAGAAGTCCATAAATTATCAAGGATACAGAAGATTTAACATGTAAAAAAAATACCAAATTGATATATGTGTATGTGTGTGTATTATCTAACCATGAAAGAATATACATTCATCTCATGCACATACATAGCGTGTATAAAAATTAACTGTATACTGTGTTATAAAGCAAGTCTCAACAAATTTCAAGAGTCTGCAATAATATAGAGGATACTATGTAAGTACACCATAATTAAAAAAAAAAAAACATCTTAGAAAATGAAAATACAAAATCTCCATTTTTTTTTTATGTTAGTACACCATAATTAAAAAAAAAAAAAACCATCTTAGAAAATGAAAATACAAAATCTCCATGTGCTTGGATATTTTAAAATACTATGAGTCAAAAAAGACATCATAATGAAAATTAGAATACATTTTGAAGTGAACAATTATGAACATAGTGCATATAAAAATTTGTGCAGTACAGACAATATAATATAGGAAACTTATAGCCTTAAAAATATAATTGGAAAGAACAAATCTTGAAAAATAAGTGAGTTAAACATCCGTTCAAAATGTTGGGAAAAAACCAGAAACAAACATTCATAGGAATTTTTGTTTCTATTAATGATTGAATACATGCAACAGACGCTCAACAAAGACTAAAGTTGATTCTTAGAAAATGCTAGTAAAATTGACAAACTTTAGGCAAGATTGATCAAGTGAAAAAGAATAAAGATATAAAAAACGAATATCAGGAATTAGAAAGAAAATGACTACAGATCTTGCAGAACATAAAGATAATGTGAGAATGTTATGAACCGTATTAGCCAATAAATTTGCAAATTTAGGTAAAGTAGGCAAACGTATCATACCATGTAAGTTAATAACAACGATTCAAGAAGAAACAGGAAGCAAAAGTAATTCCACGACTGTTAATACAATTGAATTAGAGCTCAAACTATTCTCAAAAAGAAAACTTCATATCAGATGGCTTTTCCTGCAAATTCTGCCAAATATTCAAGAAATATTTCACAAATTCTTCAATATAAAAGGAAATATATACCCAAACTCATTTTATAAAGCTTGTAGAATGAATATTGATACCAAAACCTGACAAGAGCAGCACAAGATGGGAAAATTACAGGCCAATGTCACTGATGAACATAGATGCAAAATATAAAAATAAATAGGCAAAACAAACCCAGCAATACTCTAAAGAAGAATATATTATGACCAAGTTGGGTCTATCCCAAGAATTCAAGGTTAGTTTAACATTCGAAAATGAATCAGTATAATTTGCCATATGTACAGGTAAAATAAATGTGATTATATTAATAGGTGTAATAAAATAAGTATTTGATAACCTTCAGCATCCACTCATGTTTTTTAGAAGAACATCTAGCATGCCATGAGACCAGAAGAACCAGAAGGTTCCCGGCTGCTGTCGCTGAACATTTTGATCAAAGAGTCCATAGAAAAGCCCTGATCAAAAGGGGGAAAATGCAGAACAGAATTTCAAATGAACCCTAGACTTTTTGGAGCCACTGAGGGTGAATGAACTCCTGAAACTATTGCCGTGAGATAATCTTTAAACATTACACCAAAAGCATTCCCTTGAATCATCTTAAAACCGAAGTATGAAAAAGAAAAAACCAAACTGTTGCTGTTGATTCCAACTCAGAGACTCTGTAAGACAGAATAGCACTGCCCCATAGAGTTTCCAAGGTGCAGGTGGTGGATTCAAACTGCTCTTCTTTTGCTTGGCTACCGTATCACTTAACCACTGTGCCATGAGGGCTCCAGAACATTAGCTTACTTAACTAATAAAAATGGTCTACCTTGAGCATATGCTCTTTTAAGAACTGTCTACATGGCATCAGATTGACAACAGCTACTGAAAAGATTAGATAGGAACCTTAAGGAGCAGTGGGTTTATGTTAATGACAGAGGAACAACTCGGAAAAGGAGGGTAAGAATGGTTGCACAACTTCAAGAATGTAGCCAGTGTTATTAAATTGTACAGGTAGAAACTGTTGAGTTGGTGTATGTTTTGCTGCATATATTCTCAACCAGAAAAAATACAGGTAATAATTAACAAAAAATGTCAAGGAGAGCTAAATATTTTGAAAATAAGACAGAGTTGCATGTGAGGGAATGAGTGGGGTGAGCTGTTTTAGATTAATAGTAAAGGCTTATGGGAGCAGGATATTTGAGGAGATAACTGACCTATATCAAAGGAGAGAATAGCTGTATGAAGTTCTGAAGGGAGGGATATTGCCAATAAAGGAAAGAGTTGTTTCTGAGGCCCTTAAATAACCAAGTGTTTTGGCACATTTGAGGAAGCTCAGGAAAGAAGTCATGGCTAGTGTGGAGTGAACCGAGGGAAGACTGTTAGGAAATGATGTTAGTATGGTGAGCAAGTCCCACATCATGAAAGACCATGGGAAGGATTTGGGAATTTTTCCTAATTGCCATGAGAAGCCACTGAAATGATGCTGTTATGTAGATTATAAGAGGGAAGATCGGTGCATGGAGTCCAGTTTTAACCAAGAGATGATGGTGGATGTAAGGTGGAGGTAGTGAGAAGTGGATAGAGTCAGGATTTATGTTAAGGTAGTGCCAAGAGTCCAGAATATGTCAATGGATTGGATGCAAGATTTGAATAAAGGAGAGAAATCAAGGATGATTTCTAGGTTTTTGTCCTGAACAACCCAGAGGATAGTGAGAACATTTGCTGAGATAAGGAAGACTGGGAGGTAGATAAGACACTTGGACGAAGAATTTTATTTGAACCACATTAAGTTTGAGATGCCTAGTAGACATTCAAGGGGAGATGTGAGGTCAGCCATTGGTGAAGGAACAGGGCAGAGTATGTAAATGAGGGTATCCTAGGGCTCAGGTGGAATTGACTGCCATGAATTGGCTCAGATAACCTAGACAGTGAGAAGTGATGAGTGATGTCACTTAAACAGGGCATGGAAATCAGTGAAAAAGGTGTGGGAGTGGCAGGGAAGCTAAGGTAGAGAAGTTTCTCCCTCCCTAAACCTGATTAGCTGGATTTGAAGACATCATAAGTTCCTGTATGAGAAATATCCAGCAAATTACCAGTTGATTTAATAAATTGATAACAAAGTCTACCTTTCAGCCAAAGATTGAAAAGCAAACAAACCAATTGCCGTCCAGTGAATTCTAACTCTTAGCAACCCTATAGGACTGAGTAGAAGTACCCCATAGGGTTTCTAAGGAGCAGCTGGTGAATTCAAACAGCAGACCTTTTGGTTAGCAGCTGAGCTCTTACCCACTGCACCACCAGGACTCAGACCAAGAATAACACATGTGAGGAACTTACTCCTTAGTTCAATCAAGTATGTAGAAATTGAAATTTGTAATTTTGGAGATTCCCCTCTTTTTTTTTCGAAATGGGGGGCATTGAGATGGAGGATTTTCCTATGCCCACCATCCTAAGGGATTTAATTAACCCATAGTTGAGACATTGTAAACATCTGAAGAAATTATTACCTTTGAGAAATTTGAGGGTGAGTAGGCATATCACCTGGCACCTCTTAAACTCCTTTTAAAAACCTGACTTGAAGACTCACCTGCCTTTTTGAATAAGTGCCAGCTTGAATAGGCAGGGTTCAGGGAATTGCCAACCAAAGGTATGGTTTCTCCAGAGGCCTCCAAGGGGTGTAAAAGAAGAGCGGAGCCAGACCCCGTGCTTGGGACACACCGTTGGTAGGAAATATTTGAGTGTGTGTGTGGTGGGGGAGCACTGGGTGTGGGAGAGTGGGGTGGGTGGGTAATAGGGAAATGCCTGGTTTTTTTTTTTTTTTTAAGAAACAGTTTTTTACTTTTTTTTTTTTTTTTTTTTAATTACAATGAACAGTTCAGTGGAGACACATTCCTTATGTGCAGGGGCTAGTGGAAGTGCTGATAGCTGAGAATGTAGCCTGCTCCCCAAGTGCCAGTTGGCATTTTGGAGAGAAAACTTGATGTTTGGAGCACTGACTGGCCCTGCCCTTTCTAAATAATTAAGGGTGGTGGGTGGTGGTAAGAGAAAGAGGATGGTCTATGAACACTGACCCTGGAAAATTAACCCGAGTGTGTGGGTTGTGGATAGCAGGAAAAGAATATCACCCGCAAATGACAGCAGTGCCTTTATTTATTTATTTATGCTTCTTTTTAGTTCTGAGTTGTTTTTAAGCCACAAATTAATGGGGCCACCATGAGTTTTCAGAGAATGAGTTTTACAAAAATCTAAGTGTTTTAAATATTGCCAGGATTTCCTTATATATGCTGTATATGAGAAAAGTCCTTCCAGTTATAGGGAGGAGAAAGAAAGTATATTCAGGAATTAAATTTTCACAGTTCTCTGAATTCTTATATTTCTCCTGTTGTCCATTTTTCTTTTTTTGTCCTTCATCCACCCCTTCCACCTTGACCCACTGTCTTCATCATCTAGTGCTGCCATAACAGAAATACCATGAGTGGATGGCTTTAACCAAGAGAAATTTAATACCTCACATTAAAGTAGGCTAATAGTCCACATTCAAGGCATCAGCTCTAAGGGAAAGCTTTCTCTCTCTTTCGGCTCTGGAAGAAGGTCCTTGTCCTTAGCCTTCCCATGGTCAAGGAGCTTCTCAGGTGCAGGGACCTTGGGTCCAGAGGACATGCTCTGCTCCTGGTGCTGCTTTCTTGATAGTCTGAGGCCCTCAACTCTCTGCTTGCTTCCCTTTGGTTTTATCTCTGGAGAGATAAAAGGTGGTGCAGGCCACACCCCAGGGAAAGGTGACCTGAGTGAGGGTGGTGTTACAATCAATCCCACCCTATCCTCTTAAAGTAAAATTACAATCACAAAATGGAGGACAACTACACAATAGTGGGAATCATGGCCTAACCAAGTTGAGACACACATTTTTTAGGGTCATAATTCAATCCATGACACCCACCAAACCAAACTTGTCACCATCAAGTTGATTCCAACTCATAGAGACCCTAGTTGATTCGAACTCATAGAGACCCTATAGCATAGAATAGAACTATTCCATAGAGTTTCCAAGGACTAGTTGGTGGATTCGAACTGCTGACCTTTTGGTTAGCAGCTGAGCTCTTAACCACTATGCCACCAGAGCTCCTCTTGATCCACAGTCCACCCTAATTCACCACTGTGTTAGAAACTAAGGTTTTGCTACTCTGAAATAAGAACGTTTTACTATACTTTTGTGTTCGTGGTTGCTTTTGGTATGTCTTTAAGCACTGCACAGTTACCTCATACCCGTTAAAAACCCATTGCCACTGAGTCTATTCCAACTCATAGCGGCCCTATAGGGCAGAGCAGAACTGTGCCATAGACTTTCCAAGGAGCGCCTGGTGGATTTGAACTGATGACCTTTTGGTTAGCAGCCATAGCTCTTAAACAGTACACCACCAGCGTGGAAGGGGTTTAATTGATAACATGATGTCTGGGCTCCAAGGGAGATGGAATGCATGTGCAGGAGAAGGGCATGCAGAGTCTGCCTGTATAGTCCCCAGAACTCTGTTCAAGATCATAACACACCTCAGTAATCACTTGAATCTAAACATACAACTTTAACAGTTGACGTAAATGACTTTACACATGAATTTTGGAACTCAGCTCTTTCTCAATGGAAGTTCCTTCAACCTAGCCGTTTGTTTGTATTCCCTTAATAATTATGAAAGCTAACAATTATTGTGTTCATTCTGTGTGTAAGGCCTTTTTCTAAGTGCCTTGTGTGTTTTATTTAACCTGCGTAACAACCTTTTGAATAAGACCCATTTTAGAAATGGGAAACTGAGGCAGTGAGAGGTAAAGTAACGTGCCCAGATCACCCAGCTGATAAATTGAGTTAGGATTTAAACCCAGGCAGTTTGTTTCAGAATTTGCTTATGTAATCACCGTACATGACAGCAGTGAGCCCTAGTGGCTCTGTGGTTAAAGAACTTGGCTGCTAACTGAAAGGTCAGTGGTTCGAACCCACCAGCCTCTCTGTAGGAGACAGACGTGGCAGTCTGCTTCAGTGAAAACCCTATGGGGCAGTTTTACTCTGTCCTTTGGGGTCACTGTGAGTTAGAATCGACTTGATGACAGTGGGTTTTGGCACATAATACTAATGTGCAGTGTATTCTGTATGCCGCGTATATGTTCAGAAACTAATTTTCCGAACATTTATGCCATATATAGATTACCAATCCAGTTGCCGTTGAGTAGATTTTCACTCATGACGACCCCGTGAGTTTTCAGAGTAGGACTGCCCTCCATACGGTTTTCAATAGCTGTGACCATTTGGAGGTAGATTGCCAGGACTTTCTTCCAAGGCAACTCTGAGTGTATTTAAACTGCCAACCTTTCAGTTAGTAGCTGAGCACTTAACTCTTTGTGCCACCGAATACATATATATACTAGGAGGTTTTCCTCCTTATTTGTACTTTAACGTTTTTTAGACTCTTACGAATACTTGTTCCTGGCAGTGAACTGGATGCTAAAGAACAGAATAGGCACATGTAACCCTCTCTCACCTTCTTCCTCCCCTCTTTCACAGAGATGAAATGAAAAGGAATTAATGAAGACAGATCACTGGATTAGGGCCCATACTCAGGGCTATAACAGCATGGGGGGTTTCTCCTGTCATTTCAGTTCTTGTTCAGGAATTGGTACCTGCTTTTTGTGAATCACAAAGACCAGTGCTGTATATCAAGCCATTTAGATTTGGGGTATGGAGCAGTGATTTAAAAAAATTAAATTTTATTTTCAGAGATTTTTTCTAAAAATTGTTTACATTTATTTATTTATTTTTAAAGTTAGACCCTGCTTTATTTTAGAGAGGAACAAACTTTCAAAGTTTTTAAGCAAACATTGGTCAGGGCTGGGCTTTTTTTTTATATTAACTTTTATTGAGCTTCAAGTGAACGTTTACAAGTGAAGTCAGTCTGTCACATATAAGTTTGTATACACCTTACTCCGTACTCCCACTTGCTCTCCGCCTAATGAGTCAGCCCTTCCAGTCTCTCCTTTCGTGACAATTTTGCCAGCTTCCAACTCTCTCTATCCTCCCATCCCCCCTCCAGGAATTGGCACCTCCTTTTTGTGAATCACAAAGACCAGTGCTTTATATCAAGCCATTTAGATCTGGGGTATGGAGCAGTGATTTAAAAAAATTAAATTTTATTTTCAGAGATTTTTTCTATTAATTGTTTACATTTATTTTAATTGTATATTCTAAAACCCCTACAAAAAGGCATGAAATAATTGTTTAAATTTTAATTCATATGGGTCAAAATGTATGTTAAACTACCTATCGTCACCTTCACAGTCATCGTTATGTTTGAGCCGATTGTTGTGGCCACTTGTTACCAAGTATGACCTGCTTCTCCAGGGACTGATCTCTCCTGAAAACATGTCCAAAATATGTGAGATGAAGCCTCGCCATTCTTGCTTCTAAGGAATATTCTGGCTGTACTTCTTTCAAGACAGATTTGTTCATTCTTTTGGCAGTCCATGGTATATTCAATATTCTTTGCAAACACCGTAATTCAATGCCTTCAATTTTTCTTTGGTCTTCCTTATTCATTGCCCACCTTTCGTGTGCGTATGAGGCGACTGAAAGCACCATGGCTTGAGTCAGGCGCACATTAGTTTTCAAGGTGACATCTGTACTTTTGAACACTTTAAGAGGCCTCTGGCAGCAGATTTGCCCAATGCAATGTGTCGTTTGATTTCTTGACTGCTGCTTCCGTGGGTGTTTATTGTGGATCCAAGTAAAAATGAAGCCCTTAATGACGTGAACATTTTCTCCGTTTATCATGATGTTGCTTATTGGTCCAGTTGTTAGGCTGTTAGTCTGTAGTCTTTGATCTTCAGCAGTAAATGCTTTAAGGCCTCTTCACTTTCAGCAAGCAAGATTGTATCATCTGCATGTCTCAGGTTATTAATGAGTCTTCCTCCAATCCTGATGCCTTATTCTTCTTCAGACCAGCTTCTCAGATTATTTGCTCAGCATACAGGTTGAATACATATGGTGAAAGGATACAACAGTGATGCACACCTTTCTTGACTTTAAACCATGCTGTATTCCTTGTTCTGTTTAGATGACTGCCTCTTGTTCTATGTACAGGTTTCTCATAAAAACAGTTAAGTGTCCTGGAAATCTCATTCTTCCCCATGTTATCCATAATTTGTTATGAGCTGGAGTAGGTCTCAGAAATAATGTGCCATTTCTTCCAGTTGGTTGTGCACGGCTGCCTACTTCCCTAGGTGGTAGCAGCTAAGGCCTGTCTCAGAAACGCTCTCCTCCCCACTTAGCATGAGTTTTCACACTGCTCCATCTTCTTTCCCTTGTGTGTCTCCTGCCCTCCTCAGTGGCTGGGGAAAATGATAGTAGTCCACTGATGAGATTTATTCTTTTATTATACTTTATTTTATTATTTGTTTTTATAACATAGTTCTGTTAAAATCAAGGGTAATAAAAATGTTTGTATGATGGAAGTGGATAATCCCACCCACTGTGTCCATCTAAAGTTTCATGAGAAAACTGTGCCCACAACAGAGGGCTCCCACTCCTCTGGCTCACTGTATTTTCTCCTTGTTTATTTGCTCTTCCCTCTTTTCTGATGGATGCATGGAACCACTGAGCTTCAGGACTCCACAATTCTGCTTTTCATACCAGTGTTACTGTAATCTTGGGTTCATGGGCTGCCTTGCTACAGATTTACTCATTCTGTTTCTGTTAATTATTTCCTTACTTAAAAATCTCTCATGAATTTTTCCAGAAGTACATTCTATTCCTCAAAAACTTGGAAGCAATGGGAAAGTATGCAAAAAAAAAAAAAAAAAAAACAAGAAAGCATACGTAATGCATCGAATAAATTATTAACGTTCCGATATGTCTATTTTCTTGCTTATATTGGCATGTATGTGTATTAGAGTCTCTGGTTGATGCAAATGGTTAATATCTTGAGCTGCTGACAGAAAGTTGGAGTTCAGGTCCACCCAGAATTGCTATGAAAGAGAGGTCTGGCAGCCTACTTCCGAAAACTCAGCCATTGGAACCCCTATGGAGTACAGTTCTACTCTGGCACACTGGTGTCATCATGAATCAGAACTGACTCAATGACAACTGGTTTTATGTGTGTATTCGCACACACATTTATGTATATTAACACAGATATTATATCCTGATATTTTCATTCAACATTAGTCTTTTCATGGTAATTTTTTTTTGTTTTTTTTTAATGAGGGCATTAAATTACTTTGTAATATTCTGTGTGCATGTACTATATGGTTTTTAGCGATTTGACTATAGTTGCAATAATGTGCATGTTTCTAGTAATCTTTAAGCTATACTTACATCTTTTTAACATACATCTCTGCCATTAAATCTCTTTGTTTAAGTGTTGTTTAACACTCATTACGCCTAAGGGATGGTCTCAGAAGCAGCCCTGATCAATTTTTCTCCCTCTTACTCATGAAGCCCCTTAATGTATTTCAAGGTATCAACTACGAAGGATTTTACGTACTTATCCTTTGTTTATTTTTCATTCAGTCAGTATATTCCATGGGCCAGAAGTAGTCTATGTTATGCAGATACAGTGGTGAAAGGTACACACTGTCCCTGTCCTCATGAAGGGGACAACCCAGTGCAGGTGGGAGGAGCACTGGGGAAATGCAGCTGAGAGCAAGGACAGACAACCCTCCAGGAACCACACTGGACTTCAGAGAGGCTTGTTGGCTGCTGTTCACCTGGCAAGCTTCTAGATACCCGAGTACCCTTGGGCTTGGTGCCTGCTCCTCTCTCTACTGACACCCTCCCTCTAGGATGCCTCAGTGAGTTTACTGCTGTCTATTTGTAGCTAAGGACGTGAGGTTTATACCTCCATCCATTCAAACTCCTCCTGGGTCCAGACTCATATATTCAAATGTGAGCCTAACTCTCTGTATTGACCTCTTTATGCATTATAATGATACATTCCTCATATGGCCATCATGAAAAGCAAACATGAAAGAAAAAGCACAGGAGTGCCTGGCACCAGTGTAGGTACTCAATGAACATTAGCCGTTGGTATTATCCTTGACATCCCCATGTGGGGTGAAGTTTTATTACCTGACATCTCCATGTGAATATCTAACAGCTGCACCATGTTATCTAGGCTATGAAACAATTCTTGGTTCCAACCACCATTCCGTTCTTATCGATGAATTTCTCAAGGCTTCGGTGATGGGAGTGTGTGTTTTTCCACACAATGGACATGATTAGGAATGGTAGGCCAGGTCCTGCACAATAAATTGCTCCAGCATTCCTATGGGTGACCATTGAGACAGGTTTCAGCCACTGAATGTAGCAAAGAATTGGAACTACTCTCAGCTGTTCATGTGAGTACTCTCAATCCAGAATATCTGGTAAATCAACTGTTAGGGATTGAATTGTGTCCCTCCAAAATGTATGTGGAAATCCTAACCCCTGTACCTGTAATTCTGACCTTGTTTGGAAATAAGGGGCCTGCTTTTATTATGTGAATGAGGTCATACCAATGTAGGGTGGGTCCTAAGCCTAACTCTTCTTAGTTATAAAAGGAGCAGAATACACACAGACAGACACAAACAGGTGAAAAGGAAGACAGACAAAGAAGACAGATGCTTCTAGAAGGCCAGGAACACAAATGATTGCTGGCATCTACTAGAAGCTGAGGTAGACAAGGAAGGACCTCCCACTACAGCCATGCCCTGAATTCGAACTACTACCTGCTAAACTGTGAGAAAATAAATTTCTGTCCTTTAAAAGCCATCCAGTTGTGTTATTTTTTGTTATGGAGGGACTAGGTAACTAACACACCTACCCGTGCTTATAAGTTCAGCCCAGTGCAGAATAATTTTCTTCCCTCCTTGGTCTAGCCCACCCGAACCTGCTCTTTCCGTATCAGTGTCCTTTGCTTTCACCTAAGAGCTATGACAGAGTCCGCTTGATGCTGACGCATTGAAATTTCAATTTATTTTTTATTTATGATTACTATTAATTCCAATATTTTCTACGGTTTTCAATGGAGACAGTCCTATAATCTATGAATAGCAGTTATACTTTTTTTGTACTAGCTTACACTTCCAGTGTTAAATGTTTAATAAAAATAATGATAGAAGCATCCTTATTTTATTTTTTATTAATTTTAAAGAGAATGTCCCACACATCACCATGAACTATCATGCTAGTTGTAGTTTTCCACGTTCGGGAACTCCTTTTCTGTTCCATGTTTGCTCCTAGTCCTTATCTCTCCGTGTGATTGGATTTTATCAACCTGCTTTGCCCCCATCTCTTGAGGTGAGCATATGTCTTCTCCTCTTTCACCTATGCATGTGGTGAATGAAATTACTAAATCTTTAATGTCCACTCAAATTTGTATGCCTACAATAAACCGCCTTGATCATGGCATGTTACGTGGTTTACCCTTTGCTGGATTTCCTTTGCTGGCATCTTATGTAGGGTTTTGCATCTCAGTTACTGAGTGTGCTTGTCCTCTAACTCTTCTTCTACCTTCCTTCTCTAATTTGTTATCATTTTTAAACTAGCCATAAGGATCAAGTTAGGGGAGTATCTCATGGTTTTCTAATCTCTGTTGACTATGTACAAGATTAAAATGACTGTTTCTTGCATGTTTGCTGGAACCTGACTGGAAACGATCTAGGTCTGCCATTTTCTTTGTAGGGAGATCTTGAACTACTGACCCATTTTATTTAGTGGTTAAAGGCCTCTTCTGGTGCTAATTTACTTGTAAAAAATTCTGATGCATGTTCTAGATTGCTCGAATCTCATCTTTAAATATTGATTATCAGGGCTTGTAGCCTCATGCAAGCCAATTAATCAATCCCAGATTTCCCCAAAGTCAGGCTCTGCAACTCTTCCCGGTACCAAATTCCCTCATCTAAGACGTATTTGCAAAGAAAGAGACAACAGTATGCTATCTACGTAGTTGTGTATCCGCAGCCTTCTTGAGTCCATAACGTGAGGTTACAGTCTTCTAATACTTTTTTTGTAATTGTTCTCTTTCTTATTTTTTTTTCCTTTTTTCACTGCCAATACCCCCCCTCCCCAGCCTAGTAGTTTTAAAGTTGTGCGTTTGAGGTTCAAGTCTGTAATCCAGCTGGGATTCTGTGTGTGTGCATGTGTGCATCAAAAGAACACGCTTCTAGAAGCAGAAAGCAGGCAGTGCGACTGTTCGGTGGTTGGCGGGGCGGGGGGAGGGGAGCTGCTGCCCAGAGAGGGCGCCTGAGGGAGGCAGGAGATGCCGGGCTGCCCGCCGCAAGCCCGCGGGCTCTAAGGAGGTGGAACCTGCGTGCGCCATGAGCCTTTTGAGACAGGCCCAAGCCCGCCCAGCCGGGTGCTCACCTCGCACCCGCCAGGCTTGCGGGTTCCCCCAGGACTAGGGGAAGCCTAAGGCCAAGGAGGGCAAGACCTAGGGTCTGGACCTGGGAACTGGTTCTGCCACGTGTGATCGCAGCACTTATGCTGGGAAGGAGGGCAGGAAGCATATCGCAACGTGCGTCCGGACGATGACCCAGAAGGGCAGGAGTTGTGGTCACCCACGGACTCTGCGTCTGCATATGGAGGCCCCCAGGGTGCAATTCCAGGAGCAGAAGGCAAATCCACAGAGGCCACAGTGCACCTCGCCGATGCTCCCCAGGGGCATTGCCCCAAATTTGGGGAACAGTCCCTCCTCTGGGCTAGGGACTTTGTTTCCTCCATTGTCATCACTGACTGTGAGCAGACTCTTGTCTAGGCAGACTAATGAGGAGTTATCAAAATGAGCTTCAAAGTCCGGATTTGAGTTAAGGATCATAAATTAACACAGAGAAATACGACTTTAGCAATAAGTGCCTGCTTGAAGCCCAAGTTGCCTGAAAACGCGGAATTTCAGTCTTTCAGCTCCTCTGCTAATCTAGGGACTAAGAACAGGATCTCACTGGAGCTCAAAGATGTGGGGCACTGGAAATACTCCTGGGTCTGTCTGCTCATGGCTGATTGCCTGATTCCCAGTTTTATTATACAGCTTAAATACAGACCAGAAGAGGAGTTTGGGGCTTGACACCTGACATCTTAACACCAGTTCCTGTTTCTTGAGGAAGGAAGAGGTAAAATAAATCAGCGTTTACTGTGTCCTTCTCCATCCCCGGAAGTCCTGATGAAGACCCTCTCAGGTAAGGATTGACAGGGAGTGGCTTGGTTTACTATTCGACTTTGTCCTTAAGTCACTTTGTTTATGTCCTGCATGTAAACTATTGTGCATTGAGAAGCATTCTAATTCTTGTGCAGAAGGACTAGACCTCCTGCAGAATGACTATATTGTGCCTCCCTCGGGCACCCCTGTCTGCGCAGCACCCCCCAACGCCAACTGCCCAACCGCCTCTCTCCTGGCATTCTGCTTCTAGAAGCATGTTCTTTTGATGCAGAGATGCAGCACACACAGAATCCCAGCTGGATTACAAACTTGAACCTGAAGACCTTATGCAGAATGACAATTTATGAACCACTAAGCTCAGTACTAAAGCAGGTACTTACCCCTCAGAGAAGGCCCTGGGGGAGGTTGACACCTGCATTCCCCAGTGCTCCTGCTGCTCTAGAAGTGCCTGAAATGCCTCTCTGGGAAAGGCTTTCAGAGTAGTAGGCTCATGGCCCACGTGGGAATTCAGGCCTATTTTTCTGTTAGAACATCTCATTTCGCTCTGAAAATATTATTATCCAGTTTATTCACCAGGCATGAGTACAGACATCTCATATTTTCAAAATTAACCCCATTCTCTAATACTAATTTGCCACCAAGAGTATATTCCAAAGTTTTTCCAATAGGCTAGAAAGTCTATCCAAAGAGGGGAGTCCTGCACCATGTTGTGCAGTGACAACAGGGTTGGCATAATATGTTTACCGAGATACCTACCACTTTTTTTTATTTTTTATTGTGCTTTATTTGAAACTTTACAGAGCAAATTACTTTCTTGTTCAACCATTTATACACAATTGTTTTGTGACATTGGTTGCAATATTCATGATGTGTCAATATTGTCCTCTCCTATGCTCCAGTTCCCCGTTTCCATCCGCCATGATTCCTGTTCCGTCCTGCCCTCTTTTCAGTGCTTTTGGGCTGGTTTTGTACTTTTGGTCTCATACACATGATTGAACTAAGAAACACTTTCTTCACGTGTGTTGTTGTTTGTTTTATAGACCTGTCTAATCTTTGGTGGAGGGCGAACTTCCGAAGATACTTTCCACTTTGTTGCTTTCCATAATTCCTGAAATTCCAAGCCTGCCACCTGAAGAACTTCCTTTAGTGTTTCATTTAGAGCAAGTCTGGTGGCGATGAACTCTCTTAAGCGTCTTTCACCTGAGAATGTCAATATTTTTCCTTTACTCATGAAGGAAATAACAGCCTATAGAACACTGGGTTAATGTTTCTTTTCTTTCAGTGTTGAAAAAATGTTGTTTTCACAGCCTTTTGGCCTCCATGGCTTCTGATGATGAACACAGAGTCATTCCAATTGTTTCTCCTGTGTGAGATGAGTTGTTTTCTCTCTAGCTTCTTTGAAGATATTTTCTTGGTCCTTGTTATTCCACAATTGACAATGAGGCATTTGGGCATAAAATTATGTGAGTTTAACTTGTTGGAGTTTGCATAGCTTCTTGAATCTGTAAGTTTATGTCTTTCAACAAATTGGGAAAGTGTTGAGCCAGTATTTCTTCAGATACTTTTTTCTACACCACATATTTTCTCTACACCTTATGGAATTCCAATAAATAAATGTTAGATATTTTTGAGGCTCTGTTCATTTTTTTTCAATATTTGTTCTCTGTTTTCAGATTGGATATTTTCAATTGAACTGTTTTCATCTCATTGATCCTTTTGTCTGTCAACAGCATTCCGCTGTAGAGCTGATCAAGTGAATTTTTTATCTCCATTTTTCTGTTTTTCCTGTCTAAAATTTTCATTTGTGAATGGTTTCTGTGTATTTTTCTATTTTTCTAAGTTGTGCCTGTTACTTCTTTGAGCATGGTTAAAGTAGCTTTTTAAAGTTTTTGTCTGTGTTTCCAAGACTGTGTCTTACTTCAATCTTACAGAAAATGTCGATGTTTGTTTTAGCAATCACTTGACCCAGTTATGTTCAGGCTGCAGGTTCTTTCCCAACTTCTGTGTGCTGTGGCTCAGATGTCAGTTCAGATTTTGAAGACTTTGCAGTGATATTTGGATGTAATCTATGGGAGTGTCACTCAGTCTGGGACCTTGTTGGTGTTCTAACCCATAATGCAGTTCTCAAAGGATTGATCTACTTTTTAGGGTCAGAGCAAAGCATATGCAACTGTGGGAGTGGGGAGGGGTATGAAAAACAACTTTATGGTATCCCTCTCTTGAGCCACCTGGTCTCTGTCTCTCTGAGGCTCTCTGATGTCTGAGCAGCTACCTTCCTGGTCCACTGGCAAGAATGTTGGGGCTTTAATCTCTTCATTCTGCTGCGCAATTAAGTGACTGGGTCTGCGTATGAGGCCAAATAATGGTAAGATGGAGAAAATGTAACAGAGATTCCTGTACATTATTTTGTCCTTATATACTTAGGTCAGAGAGAAGGCACACTGTTTCTGGTGATACTTCGAAACAGGTATGGAGAAAAAGGCATTAACAGGTCGATAGCTGCATACTAGGTGTTACAGATTAAATTCTGTCTTCCCAAAATGTATATATCAGCTTGACTAGGCCATGCTTCTCAGTATTGTGCGATTATCCACCATTTTGTCAGCTGATGTGATTTTCCAATGTATTGTAAATCCTACCTCTATGATGTTAATGATCGAGGATTTGAAGCAGTTATGTTAAGGAGGCAGGGCTCAGTCTACAAGATTAAGTTGTGTTTTAAGTCAATCTCTTTTGAGATATAAAAGAGAAAAGAGCAGAGAGACAGGGGGACCTCAGTACCACCAAGAAAGAAGTGTCAGGAGCAGTGCATCCTTTGGACCTAGGATCCCTGTGCTCAGAACCTTCTTGTCCAGGGGAAGATTGGTGACAAAGACCTTCTCGTAGGAGTGACAGAGAGAAAAAGCCTTCCCCTGGAGTTGGCACCCTGAATTTGGACTTATAGCCTCCCAGACTGTGAGGGAATAATTTTCTTTGTTAAAGTCATCCGTTTGTGGTATTTCTGTTACAGGAGCACTAGATATCTAAGACGCTAGGTACCAGGAGATGTACATTTCCCAGCTCTTTCACTCCCAGGGACACTATGACTAAGTAGCCAATGCCATAAATCCATGCGAGCAGACTGTTCTGATTACTGCTTTGACTCTACTGTCTGTTACGGTAACCACACCCACCTTGTCTTTGTTGATTGAGTGCCACCACTTGGCTGCTACCACCATGGGGTCCAGTCAACTGCATTGTAGTCAGGTGTCTTCATTCAGTTAGGGCAGTTCTCACTGTGGACTCTTACTTACATAAAATAGCAACCACAGAAGTCTTCAATAATGCTGGGGCTTGCTTCCCAAATTTGTACCTCACTGCTATGGTAAAAAGAGAGCCCTCTGGGCACTCCGTGTGTGGGTCTGTGGGTCCAGCCTAATAAATCCATTCTAACATTCCAATTTCCCTCAGCCTTTGGATACCTTCTCCTACAGTATACAATGGCAGATCTGCCATTTCCACTTGATTTATTTTAGGCCACCACTTAATCCATGCTTCAGTAAACCAGCCAAATAAACTATGAGATCCTTTTCTAACCTCTGAAGCTGAAACACTGAATGAAGAATCTATGCTTCCTGGGTCTATATCAATAAACTCAGACTAATCCACCTTTATGTTGCTTGCACCGTTATCCCACACCCATAATAGCCATTCCCACACATATTCACCAGGTTTCTGTATGTATATATTAGAAAAATCAAGCAGTTCTTTTGGAGTTTAGCATAGCTTTTCCTGGGTCACACTTCATAGCTCACCTTTTGGGGCTTGTTGGGACTGAAGTCTAGGTATAGGTCTAGAAGCAAAAATGGACAGTGGCAGTGGGATGTTCAGCCGTGTCTTATAAGGCATCTGCCTAAGGTGATACCCCAGGCAATGCCCCAGACACCACCCCAGGAGACAACTCAAACAAGACACTTCAGGCACAGCTGGGGTAATCTCATCAGATGGAGGTGGAAGGGATAATTGTTTTACTGGGAAGGGTGGCTTAGCCGGCAAAGTTAGAGAATCTCTTCAGATGGGAGTAAGAGGTCTGGTTCTGTTAGGAAGAGCGATTCAACAGAAATTGGAGGTTCATTGTCCCCCGCTTCCTGACTATCTGCCCATATGTCCTCATCCCAAGTTTCAGGATCCCATTTCTTCCCAATCAGTGCCCTTACTTTAACTTCAGAAAGCATTTGAGGTTGGATATTCAACTGGCGCTTTAATTCAGTCACTCTTATGATAAGAATCTGAGTTTATTTTTGGCAGCATTAGCCTTGTTACTATAAGAAATATGGTTTTCTTTCTGGGCACAAGTGGCAGCTTTCAGATCTTGTATGTGGTGCTTGAGCTTTGAGTCCATTTCTTTCATTCACCAGTGTGGCTAGCAAAAGCAGGACCAACCAAGCAGCTTCCTTATTATTCTTATTCTGACAAAATTATAGAAAAGTATCAAATATGTAATCAGGCAGAGCCTTGTCTCTCACAAATATTTGATCCAGTTGTAGTAGTATTTTGCGTATTTCTATTGTCACCTCCCACCATGGATTAGCAATAGCCTATTTACTACTGGAGACAGTCATCAGTGCCTTTAAGATTAGCCAGACTTGAGAATCAATTCAGAAAACTCGTCCTTAAGATTTGGTTCCTCTGGAGCCAGTGTAGGTACCAAATGTCTTAGCCTGGGATCTCTAGAGATGCAAAACTGGTGAACAGAATATATATATACACACATATATATGAAAAAAAAAAAGAGTGTGTGTATATATATGTGTGTGTATATATATATATAAAAAAATTTTTTTTTTTTTATATGGAAACCCTAATCGCATAATGGTTAATAGCTATAGCTGCTAACCAAAAGGTTAGCATTTCGAATCCACCAGGCGCTCCTTGGGAACTCTGTGGGGCAGTTCTACTCTGTCCTGTAGGGTCACTATGAGTTGGAACCGACTTGACGGCAATGGGTACACACACACACACACACACACACACACACACACACACACCCCCATATATGCTTACATATGTTAGTTGTGGCTGTTAGAGGCCATCGATCCTGTGTAAAACAGAATGAAACACCGCCTGATCCTGAACCATCCTCACAATCATTGCTATGTTTGAGCCCATTCTTGCAGCCAGTGTGTCAGTTCATGTTGTTGAGCGCCTTCCTCTTTTTTTCTGACCCTCAGCTTTTCCAAGCATGATGAGCCTTTCCTGGGACAGGTCCCTCCTGAAAATATGTCCAAGGCACGTGAGACGAAGTCTCTCCATCCTTGCTTCTAAGGTGCATTCTTGGTGTACTTCTTCCCAGATGGATTTGTTTATTCTTCTGGCAGTCCATGGTATATTCAGTATTCTTTGCCAACACCATATTTTAAATGAATCAGTTCTTCGGTTTTCCGTATTCATTGTCTAACTTGCTCAAGCATGTGAGGTAATAGAAAATATCATGGCTTTGCTCAGGCACACCTTAGTCCTCAAAGTGACATCTTTCCTTCACAACACTTTAAGGAGGTCTTTTGCAACAGATTTGCCCAATGCAATACATTGTTTGAATTCTTGACTGCTGCTTCTGTGGGCATTGATTATGGATTCAAGTTAAATGAATTGCTCGATGACTTCAGTATTTTCTCTATTTATCATGGTGTTGCTTACTGGTCCAGTTGTGAGAATTTTTGTTTTCTTTATGTTGAGGTGTAATCCATACTGAAGGGTGTAGTGGTTGCTCTTCATCAGTAACTGTTTCAAGTCCTCTTTACTTTCAGCAAGGAAGGTCGTATCAGCTGCATATCATAGGTTGTTAGTGAATCTTTCTCCAAAACTGATGCCATGTTCTTCTTCTTACAGACCAGCTTCTCAGATTATTTGCTCAGCATACAGATTGAGTAAGTATGGTGAAAGGATACCACCATGACACATAACTTTCTGATTTTAAACCACACGGTATCCCGTTGCCCTACTCAAATGACTGCCTCTTGGTCTACGTAGATATTCCGCATGACTACAGTTAAGTGTTCTGGAATTCCCATTCTTTGGTAAGCTATCCATAATTTGTCATGAGCCACACAGTTGAGTGTGCTTGTATAGTAAACAAAAATAGGTAAACATCTTAGTTATAGTCTCTACTTTCAGCCAAGATCCATCAGACATCAGAAATGATATCCCACGTTCCATGTCTTCCTCTGAATCCAGCTTGAATTTTTGGTAGATCCCTGTCTGTGTACTGCTACAACTGTTTTTAAATTAAATTCAGCAAAATTTTTCTTGCATGTAATGTTAATGACATTGCTCGATAATTTCCGCATTGCGTTGGACCACCTCTCTTTGGAATGGGCACACATATAGATCTCTTTCAGTCATTTGGTCAGGTAGCTGTCTTCCAAATATATTGGAATAGACAAGTGAGCACCTCCAGCACTGCGTCACTGTGTTGAAACATCTCATTTGGTATGCCATCAATTCCTGGAGCCATGTTTTGTGCCAATGCCTTCAGTGCAGCTTGGAGTTCTTCCTTCAGTACCATCAGCTCTTGATCCTATGCTACCTCCTGATATGGTTGAACGTCGACCAATTGTTTTTGGTGTATTGAGTCTTTGTATTCCTTCCATCTACTTTTGATGTTTCCTCTGTTGTTCGATATTTTGCCCATAGAATTCTTCAGTATTGCACCTAGAGGCTTGAATATTTCCTTCAGTTCTTTTAGCTTGAGAAATGCCAGGTGTTTTCTTCCCTTTTGGTTTTCTAACTCCAGATCTGTTCACATTATTATTATCATGCTTTGTCTTCTCCAGCTTCCCTTTCAGGTATTCTATTGAGCTCTTTTACTTTATTTTTCCTTCCATTCTCTTTAGCTACTGTACATTCAAGAGCAAGATTCAGAGTCTCTTGTGACATCCTCTTTGGTGTTTGCTTTCTTTCCTGTCTTTCTAATGACTTTTTGTTTTTTTCATATATGATGTCCTTGCTATCATCCCACAACTAATCTGGTCTTCGATCATTAGTGTGCAGTGCATCAAATCTATTCTTGAGATGGTCTCTAAATTCAGGTTTGATATACTCAAGGGCATACTTTGACTCATGGACTTGTTTTAATTTTCTTCAGCTTCAACTTGAACGTGAATATGAGCAACTGATCATCTGTTCTGCAGTCAGCCCCTGGCCTGATTCTGACTCATGATATTGACCAAGTGAAGAGTGATTCAGAGAAAAACATGGGTAGAGTGTGACCTAATTTCCATAAAAACAAACAAATGAATGTACTTACGTGTGTCCCGGCAAAAAGAAGTGTGTAAAAGGGTACATATGTATCTTTGGACACTGGACACTTCAGGGGAGCAGGTACAATATACTTATGTGGGGATGGCTCTTATTATAACTTCTATATACAAATCTCTATTGTTAAATGTGTTATAAGAATGTAAAAGCTTTTAAAGTTTAATAACATCATACGTGTATGTGTGTGTATTTGAAACTTTTTTTCTTTTGACTATTTTATATATGTGTTTTTTAGTTATCTAGTTTTTTTTTTAGTGTGGCTATAGCAGAGATACCACAAGTGGATGGCTTTAACAAACAGAAACTTATTCTCTCACAGTTTAAGAAGCAACAAGTTTGAAGTCAGGGCACCAGGTCTAGGAGAAAGCTTTCTCTCTTTGTGGCTCTGGGGGAAGGTCCTTGTCATCTATCTTCCCCTGGCCTAGGAAATTCTCAGCGCGTGGACACTGGGTCAAAAAGACGTGCTCCACTCCAGGCACTTCTTCCTTGGTAGTATGAGGTCCCTCTCATTTCTGCTCACTCTTCTCTTTGTATCTCAAAAGAGACTGACTCAAGACTCACCCTAATCCTGTAGATTGTGTCCTCCCTCATTAACCTAACTGCCTCTAATCCCACCTTATTAACATCACAGAGGTTACAATTTACAACACATAAGTAATCACATCAGATCACAAAATGCAGGACAACCACACAATACTGGGAATCATGGTCTGGCCAGGTTGGCACACATTTTGGGGGACACTATTCAATCCATAACAATAGAGAAAACACTGTCTTCAATGCCAGATTCAGAGACTTTTATCAATCTATGAAGGGCAAACACAGATATTGAACAAAATTCAGACCAGCGAATTATTGCTTGCTCTTGTAACTAATGACTTCTTCTGGTCTCTGTACCTGGAAATGGCCAAAAAGAATTCTGTGAGGATTAATTCGGTTATTGCTAAAACATCTACTGCATTTACATGTCTACAGATAAGGAAGAATGCTGGACACCATGTGTGATTCATTAAGTAACACAGGGACTATTAGACTGTTGTTCTCCTTCTCTGATATGCCACTATCACCTTCTCCCCTTGTTGCTCTCCTGAAAAACCCACACTTGTATATTCTAGGCTTTTTTCCAGGATTGAATTTGCAGGAAGTTGAAGATATATCTTTGAAAGATAAAAAAGACTTTGGCCACATTGTCTTTAGACAGTCGAACTTCCCAGCCAGCCTCTGTGCAGGATGGGAATTCACAATCCCTCCTACTCAGTACCTCTGAGCAGGACGGGATTTCTGTTTCATTATCAGGAGACTGTGGAATTCACCCCTCTTCAGAAAACTTACTTTCCTTTGCCTCAAACTGTCCCTCTCAGGATCTGTCACGATCACTCTGAGAAATTCACATGGGCAGCCTGTATGGAAGTGCCCATCCTAGAGTCCCTGCCCTTCCTTCCTTGCTCCGTAGGGCTTCCTCTGACACTTGGGGTCACATCTCCCAGGGAGTACACACCTCTGGCACTTCCAGTGATTCCCAGGCCCTGGGATACTGTGGATGGGACTTGGAACTCAATCTCTTTCTTCCCATCCTCACCTTTGGTTATCTGTGTTCTGTCTTCACCAGATTTAGGAGGCCTTGTCTTCTCTTTGCTCATTTCATTTCAGTCAGGCTTTTCTATTCCAACTCTCTGATCTCAGGACAGATCAGGTTAGACCACAGAAAAGAGAAAGACCAAGCAAACATCACTGATCTGTGCAGAAGCTGCTGGGAAGGGATTCGATTCTCATTGGTTTAGGGTTTTAAGCCCACTGCTCACCGGCAGGCAGGTTCCCTCCAGAGTCTGGCTTCTGTCTGGTACCTTGTACTACAAAGAACTCAGTGACCAGCCCACCTTCACAATCACACCTCCCTTAGAGCTATCTTTGCAGAGGCTCTTTCTCAGACTTCCATGTCCCACTGAAATCCCATTTCTCTTTCCTTACAAACATTGTGCTCATTCTCAGGGCCCTGAGACCTCATCTGCAGGTGAGTCTTGTCCTCTTCTCTCCTTGGCGGGGGGAGCTTTGGAGTGGACCTCATGTCTTTGGACAGCTATCCTGGGGCTTCTTCCACCCTGGTGCTCTAGGGCTGGATCTCTCCATGTACTTGAGGGGTCATGGAAGGGGCACAAGGCTAAAAGAGTGGATCTTCCAGGTGAGGTGGGTTTAAGAAGCCTGAATGAAGTTCTTCCCTGAAGGGTGCGTATTTTGCAGTCCAGACATCCTGCTCCTCTCAGTCTAAGAGTCCTAGCACGTCTTCAGGCGCTTTCTCCTTTGACCTTGAGGCCATGCCTGCACCCTCTGCAGCCAGGTCTCCGACATGTGTAGCAGCACCAGTAGGTGTGGTAGCCTGTTCAGCCCCTGTCTCCTCCTCCAGATGCTCCCGGAGGTGCCTGGCTCTTCTTGCCAGGACTCCAGGATGCTGACCAGGAACTCAGTGTTGGTTAGACTGAGGGCAGACCTGATGGCACTCACTTTCTTCAAAAACTCAGCCTCAAGACCAGGGGCCTTTTGCCCACAGGGGTGTGAGATGTTTTGGTCTGGTCTGCCAGACCATGGCTAACCCCTTGACCTTACACACTTGGGTAGAATACTCATACTTGACCTATGGATCTCTGGAGTAATTTGATGAGTGAGAATTCTGCCTAGTGGAAGCTGATGCAAAAGGCCTCGCTGATACTTGGGGAATCCTCCTGGGCTTGGAACTTGGGCTTTTTGTTCTCATGTTCTACCCTGAGTGACACTTTCCTCTTGGGTTGGGACTTGCAATAATGGAGAGTTAATTTACATGAGCCCTCTGGGCTCTGGTGTCTCAACTGTGACCTAAGTCTCTGGTCTAGGGATCCCTGGAGGCCTCTCCATCACCACCATCCTCCACTTCCACAGTCCCCATGGTTTCTTTCTTCTTCCCCAGGCACAGACCATACTTTAGGGAATTTACTCTGGGCAATAAAGTCTCCTCCAGAAAATTTCAGTGATGGTACTACCTTATAGCGAAAGTCTATCGTTTTTCCAAAAATTATAATACATTGATTTAAAAATAAAACTCCCAGTTTTCTTTTAGTAGATTCCAATTCATAGCAACCCTATAGGACAGAGTAGAACTCCCCTTAGGGTTTCCAAGGAGCGGCTGGTGGATTCCAACTGCCAAACCTTTTAGTTAGCAGCCGAAGGTTTATCCTGTGATAGTTTATAATATAAACAGAGGATCGCCACATTAAAAAAAAATTTTTTTTTTTTGCGTTTGTTGGATGGAAGTGAATTTGCTCCTGTGGAATATGGAAGTTACCTCATCCTCTGCACCTTCATGATAATACATGGTTTCTCTAAAAACTGTTTTCTATGAAAGTTATTTTTTTTAGTAAATTTAGAGTGTAAACATTGAAACAGGAGAATCGGTCTCCTCTTTGTAACTTGTTTTCATCCTCCTTTTAAGGGAAGGATTTTCACAGAAGGAATTATACTTAAAGAGACAGCGTAATTTGTACTTTTCTGTGTGATTTAAAACTTCTCCTCGTACCCTTAACTAGCCTACACCAGGAGATTAAAATTGCCTTTCTCTGAACAGAAGCCCATTACCATGTCCTTCAGCGTGAGGCAGAAACAGATGTCCGTATTTGAGAGCCTGATGGCACAAACCGTAGTAGCTGAATCACAACCATGCCTCCTGTGTGGGCGAGCGGGGCTTGTATATGTCAGCTGAAGGGTCAGTTTTTTTCTGAGTTTGAGGGAAGGATTGGCGAGTTAAGGAAGAAAGAGAAGGAGTTTGGGAGGGGAGTGTAAGCTCCAGTGACAGACAGAAGATGGGGTGGGGGATCTCTCAAAGGGTATTAGAGGCCAGTCAGAAAAGCAGGAAGCAAGCAGCAGGAAGCAGGGCCAGTGGAGGGCAGCACTGGGTGGAGGAGGACAGCAGAGGTAATAGTAGTGGGGAGGGCAACAAAACTGCCCTGAAAAGAGTGATAGATGACTGATCCTAGATGAAGCTCAGGTTGAGAAAAGTAGGAAAATAAAAAATTCTATCCTGTAGCCATCTTTGTGGTTAGGGGTTGTTAGGCTCTTGAGGGAGGTGGGCAGGAGACACAGGAGGGGAAGGGGAGTTCCTGGATCTAGGAAGGAGTCTACAGCCCTTCTTCTGCCCTCAATGATGTGGGTTCTGGCCTCTTCAACCTACCACTCCCAGAACCTCCTGAGAAATTTCCTTAGTTCTTCACATGGTATATTAATTCCATCTCATTAGAAAATATAATAATGACGTACGCTTCTTGCAACCCACCCTTTCCACCATCCTATACTCTCTGCCCCAGTTGCCCACTGGCTTCCTTCCTTTCCACCATGTTCAGATCCAGAACAAAAGAGTGCCTTTTCTGCAGCTATTCTGGAAAGCTCTCAAACTTACAATTGAATTCTTTCATTTCATCCCTCATTTATTCCTACATTTCTTATTGACAAAATAAACTTTGGTTAATTATCTACTAAATGACAGAATGTGCTTTCTCAGGAGAATCTTCCTTATGACCTTATCCATTCATCCCAAATCCTTCATCTTGTCCTACCATGGCTCTCTTTTCTGCTGGAAGTCAGACCTTTTGTTCTGTAGCACTCATCAGTCTGGGACAACTTTTCCTCACCTTTATCTGGAGTCTTAGAGAAAGGCCTTTTCCTCGTGTGTCACTGTTTCATCCTGCTTGGGTGAAGATGTCCAAACATAATGGTCTGAGGGACCTTTATCCCTTCTCCCAGCAGGAAGCTTTAATAACCTGGGGACTCTGCCTTGCCCCTGAATTTCCTTGATTCAGTAGCTACAGTTTCTCTCCCACAAGACCTGAGGTTGGCACCCTTTTCAAAATGCAGCTGAGATCTGAGTTAGCACCAAGGCTTCCGTAATCCTGTGTGACATCATTGCTGACAGTGCTGAGTTCCATGGGCCCAGTTTGAAGCTAAACACGGCAACCAGAAAAACATGAAACTGTCAGGTAGGCGCTTGAGAAGTGCTAGTGCCAATGTGGGAAGAAGGAGATTAGATACTAAAAATGAATTGAAACTTTTCGGTGCCATGTAAGGGGTTACTATCCCTTGGTGGGTAAAGAGAGCACAGGGAATGATAACAGTATCATGGGCAGCTGCTTTCTCCCAATCCTCTCATTTGACTCTGTTGGAATCATGTCTCTCCAGCTCTGGTTATAAAATGTCCACTCTGAGCCCCTCTTAGGTCTCCTTAGCCTCTGAGTCTTCACACAGGCTCTGCTCTCTGACTAGGAAATGTTCTCTCCCTTCCCATCTGCTGGCCTACTCTCCCTGGTGAAGCGTGGAGGTGAAGAAAACTGACCCCATTGGAACAGATGAGGTTTATGACTTACCGAAAAGCCCTAAGACTCAGGAATTTTGTGGTCAGCCAGAATGGGAAGTTTGGGAGTTGACTTGGGGAAATCCCATGACAGACTCTGTTTTTGTTTAGGAGGCCATTTAGAAGAGAAACCAGCAAATGGGGAGACCATTTCAGGAAGAAATTAAGAAGGTTGGGGTGGTGATGAGGAAGGAGGAGACTTCTCCAAGGAAAATAAAAGTTCCAACATGGGGATGGTAGGGGCTTGTTTTGTGTGACCCCAAAGGACAGAAGAGGCAGGAATGGTAGGGAAACAATAGAACAAAAGATAATCTGTGCCTGTTCACAAAAGTAACAAATCCCCCAGTGCTTTTACCCTATTTCCTCAGACTTTTCTCATCAAGCCATCCTTCCCCTTTTACTGAAGCCTGTGGAAAATACCTGGGGCTTCCTGGATGCTCGGCCTTTTTTCATCCCTTAACTATTCAGTCATATTCCCAACTTGGTTCAGGCATCACTTCCTGGTTGTAGTCTTCCCTGAATCTTCTCCTGGTAGATGAGTCCACTTCTTGCTCTGTACTCCATTGTACCCAGGAAACCCTTTACCACAGCATAAAACACAATTGCATTTACTACACATTCTTCCCCTCTCTGTGCCCATGCCTTCTATGAGACTCCAGAACACCTTTCATTAGCAGGAGGAGTCTTCTTCTACCTGTTGAAGGCCGACCTTACGGTTGCTTCAGCCATTGAAATAGTAGCAGAGATGATAGAAGGAGAGAATTGAAAAGATTTTGCATTGAGTCTTGCCCCTTTGTTGCTCTTAAACCCTGAGAACCTGTGGGAGTGACCCCAGGCCAGCCTGCTGAATGATGAGGGACCATTGGAAAGAGGATCCAGCAGTTTCACTGAGTTGATTTTAGGCAAACTGGCTCGCAGGTGACCTGGAAGCAAATTGTAGACAGATGAATAAGCCCTGCTGCGAGCCACTGTGGCTGGGCCAGATCAGAAGAACCCCAAAGTGACAACCTGAAAAATTGTGAGCTTAGTAAATGGTTGTTTTTTTAAGACACTATATTTTGGAGTCATTTGTTACACAGCAATACGTGACTGATACACCTGTTAACTTGGCCGTTTCTCTTACCAGGCAGTGAGGCAACTTCTCTAAGTCATTTCATCACCAAGAGCATCTGGCCTAGGGTCTGACATGTAGCTGTTTATACAGGAAATCTTTGTTGACTTAATGCATGAATGAGTAATACGAATTTTATGTGCGAGTCTGCACAAAATCATGTATGAATAAAAGCATGATTTTTTAAAAAATAAAATGAATTGAGGCTCAGAACTACCTGCTTACAAAATTGAGGGGAGTTTTTAACCTCACTTACTTTTAGGGTACTCCCTCCTCCAGATATGCAATAATTCCCAGGGTCTAATGAAGGACCAGTGCTTGGAGAAGACCTTCAACACGCCCGTTGCCTCAGCCTATGTGGGTGATCTCTCTAGAAGCATTCGGTCTGCTGTTTCCATTCTCAGCTGGAGCATGAGAACCTTGGTGGGTCTGTCAACAGCATAACAGGGTTTGTCTACTTATGTGCCTGCATCAGCCTTTGAGGTGCTGTAACCTACTCCAGGGCACTATCAAGAAGGAGCTCCTACTCCTCCCAATGTCTAGGACCCTACTATCTGACTGTCACTCTTCCCCTGGGCTCCAGTTCACTCAGTGTGATCACCCCAGTGAGCTGAGGCTTTTACCACAGACTCTTCAGAGTCTTGAAGTTTCAGGGCTTCAACACCGTGACTCCAGCTATCTCCTTGAAATGAGGTAGGGAAGGAGGAAAAATGTAGAAAGACTTTATTTTCCATTTAATGTTGCAATAAAATTTCTTGCCCTGCGTTTTTGAAGGGTCCTGCCTAACAATTCCCTCTGTTCTCTTCCAAGATGTAGGACGATGAAGAGTGAATGTTTGTTGTGTCATAATCTGCAGAAGGCTGCAAAGTGCACATGGGGTCCATTCCCCCGATGCTCACACTAGAGCACCCCACCCATGTGGAAATCTCTGCAAGTGTTACTGAGTCCCTCGCACATCCACAGTGAACAGCTTTCAGATTCTTGTAAGAGGGTATTGTGTCCTAACACCAGCTGCTCCCTGGAAACCCTATGGGGCAGTTCTACTCTGTCGTATAGGGTCTCTGAGTCAGAATTGACTAGATGGCTACAGGTTTGGTTTTTTCTTTCAGGCGGGTGGTGAGAGTTTGATGTCAGCTCCATAATCGTGTTATTAAAAAATGATGACAAAGTACCAGGTGAAAGTAACAAAACAAAACTGAAATGTAATGGCTTTTTCACATTTATTGGCCCCACGGAGTTCCTTCGAGGTGTTTACTTTTCACTAGATTCGGAGAAATCTTTGTGAGAGAGACAACAGCTTGAGATAGCTCCAAAATTACGTTTCCCTCCTTAATGTTAGGTTACATTAAGAGCTGGTTGGCTGGTTTATGATCTGCCTGCTTCACAAAAATAGAAGGCCCATGCAGGCAGGAACTTGTCTGTTGTGTTTGTCAGAGTATCCTGGTACCTGGTGCCTAAGAAGTGCTAAAAAATGATTTGAGTGAATGTGGGTGGGTTTGTATAAAAAACACTGTGTTGCTGTCTTTATTTAGTTAAATAGTGAAAACAGGGATAAGGAAAATGGAGACAATTATTTGTATAATTTAGAGTTACATAAGATGAGAATAGAACTTGAATAATGAAGAGATAAAAAAATAAGCTGTACGGATGGAATGTACCCCCTTCCCTTTGCTTTGGAGGGAGACATTTTAAAATTGGATTGTTTTTTCCCTACTGATTTATAGGTTCTATATGTGAATTGAAAAGTTAGTCTTTTAGGAATCACGAATATTTCTATTGAGATACAATTCACCTGCCGTAACACTGCCTTTGAAAATATGCACAATACCTTGGCTTTTAGTATATGGGCAGACTTGGCACAACAGTCACCACTGTCTAGCTTCAGAATATTTTCAGTGCCCCGTAAATAAAGGCCCTTGTTAATAAAGGCGTATTAACAGTCATCCTCATTACTCCTTTCCTCCAAGCCGTAGCAACCACTAATCTACTTCTGTCTGTGTTGGTTTGTTCTGGACATTTCATGTAAATGGAATCATACATGATGCGGTCATTTGTGTTTGGCTTCTTTCATTTAGCGTAATGTTCTCAAGGTTCGTCCGTGTTGTGGCATGTATCAGTACTTGGTGCCTTTTTGTGGCTGAGTAATATTCCAGTCTATGAATATACCACATCCTGTCTATCAGGTCATGACATTTGGGTTCTCTCCACAGTTTGGCTGTTATGAATAACACTACTAGGAATACTCTGTGTGAGTTTGTATGTGAACATGCTTTTGATTCTCCGGGTGCAGACCTAGGAGTGCAACTGCAGTGTTGTATGGGAATTCTCTGTTTAACTTTCTGCAGAATTGCCAAACCATTTTCTGAAACAATTGGATCATTTTACATTTCCACCAGCGGTATTCCAGCTTCTCCACATCGTCGCCGACACTTGTTGTCCATCCTGTTGAGTTTAGCCATCTTACTGCTTTTGA
Organism: Loxodonta africana; assembly: GCF_030014295.1. NCBI lineage: Eukaryota > Metazoa > Chordata > Mammalia > Proboscidea > Elephantidae > Loxodonta > Loxodonta africana. The sequence goes on along the minus strand of NW_026974991.1, from coordinate 9,670 downwards.
AATAATAGTGCACTTTAGTTTAGATTTGCATTTCCCTGATGACTAATGAGGTTACGCTTCTTTTCCTGTGCTTGTTGAGAGTTTCTGTATCTGCTTTTGAGAAATCTCTATTCAAATCCTTAGCCTGCAAACTTTTTTTCAGCTTTTTGCCTGTATTTTTACTCCCTTCATATACTTTTTGATATGCCAAAGATCTATAGATCTTAACAGTTTTAGCCTTCATATTTTGGGATTTTTAAAAAGTCTTTCTCTTTTATCAATAAAAAGAAAATAAAAACTTCTAAAATTTTTATGGTTGCATATTTTAATTTTAAATATTCTATCCATCTGGAATTTTGTTTTGTGTAAGGTATGAGAAAAAGGATGAAAACATTTTTACAGGTGGTCTGAGTGATTACCAGATTGCTACAAACGCTCCTTTTCCCATGACCCATATCTTCACTGCATTTTCCCGTAGTCTGTACAGAGATGCCTTTTTACAAAGGGAGGCCACCATTCCCAGCCATTTCATTTTAAGGTTTGTTTTCTGCAATTAAATCCCTTGTGTATCTTATCTACACACCTTTTCTTTTAAGCTAATACAAATTTTGTGTGAGTAGGACCTTCTCGAGTGTAAGATGGGCTTGAATTTCATAACTGGTTCCGTGTGGTGCAGCCCAGCAGACGGACAGACAGAAGCAAGGGCTGCAGAGGCGACAGAAGCTATGAGAACATGAGCCTCTAGAGATTTGCTGTGGAATTTCAGATAAAGATTCCACGTGCCAGGAATAGTCTACATCATGTGGACGCAGTGGTGAAAGTACACATTGTCCCTGCCATTGTGAAGGGGACACCCAGTGCGGGTGGGAGGGGGACTGGTAAAATGCAGTCCAGAGAAAGGACAGACCATGCTGCAGGAACCACACTGGACTTCAGAGAGCTTTGTCGGCTGCCGTTCATCTGTCCGGCTTCTAGATGTCAGAGTGCCCTCAGGCTCAGTGCTTAGTCCTCTCTCTCTGTTGACACCCTCTCTCTAGGATGCCTCAGTGAGTCGGTTGCTGTCTGTCTGTAGCTGAGGATGTGATGTTTACACCTCCATCCATTTCAACTCCTCCTGGTTCATGACTTCTATTCAAATGTCAGCGTAACTCTCTGTACCGAGTTCTTCATCTGTAAAATGTGCCTTATAATGATACATTCCTCACATGGGTATCATGCAGAGCAAGTATCTTAAGAGAGGAGAAGCCCTCACAAGAGTCCTGGCACCAGTAAGTGTTAGCTGTCAGTATTATTACCTGACATCTCCACGTAGATGTCTAACAGCTATGCCATGTTATCAACGCCATGAAACAATTCTTGGTCCCAACCCCATTCCACCCTTATCGATGAATTTCTCAGGGCTTCAGTGATGGGAATGTGTGCGTTTTTCCACATAATGGACATGGCTAATAAAGGTTGGCCTGGTCCTTCATAATAAGTTGCTCCAAAGTTTATATGGGTGGACTCAGACAAGTGATAGCCAACTAATATAGACAAAAAGTAGAACTCTCAGCTGCTCATATTTGTACTCTCAGCCTAGAATATCTGGTGAGGGTACTATATGGACTGAATTGTGTAACCCCAAAGGTACGTTGAAATCCTAACTACTGTACCTATAAATGTGACCTGATTTGGAAATAGGGGATTTTTAAAATTATTGTAATGAGGCCATACCAGTGTAGGGTGAGTCCTAAACCTAATCCCTTCTGAGTTACAAAAAGAACAGAATAGACACAGACACAAACAGGGGAAGAGGGAGACAGACAAAGGGGAAGATAATCTACAAGGCCAGGAACGCAAAGGGTGGCTGGAAGCTGCTAGAAGCTGAGGTAGACACGAGCCATGCCCTGAATTCCTACTTCTAGCCTCCCGAACTGTGAGAAAATAAATATCTGTTCTTTAAAGCCACCCAATTGTGTTATTTTTTTCTTATGGCAGCCCTAGATGACTAACACATACCCATGGTTATCCATGAAGCCTGGTGTAAAATAGCGTTCTCCCCTCCTTGTCTAGCCCACCTGAATCCTGCTATTTCCCTATCAGTGTCCTCTGCCTTCACTAAGAGCTACAACAGAGTCGGCTTGATGCTGATGCATAGAAATGCAGTTTATTTTTTAGTTTATATTTATGATTGACTAGCATTAATTTCAATGGTTTGTAAATTTTTCTGTGGAGGCATTTCTGTAATCTATGAGTAATAGCAGTTGCAGCTTTTCCTTCTTTTTGTTGTCATTTTGTTCTAGCTTGGGCCTCCAGTGTTAAATATTTAATATAAATTATGATAGAAAGCATCCTTATTTTTTTAATATTTTTGTGTGTGCTTTAAGTGAAAGTTTTCAAATCAAGTCAGTCTCTCACACAAAAACGCGTATACACCTTGCTACACACTCCCAATTACTCTCCCCCGAATGAGGCAGCCTGCTCTCTCCCTCCACTCTCTCTTTTCGTGTCCTTTTCGCCAGCTTCTAAACCCCCTCCACCCGCTCATCTCCCTTCCAGGCAGGAGATGCCAACATAGTCTCAAGTGTCCACCTGATCCAAGAAGCTCACTCCTCACCAGCATCCCTCTCCAACCCATTATCCAGTCCAATCCATGTCTGAAGAGTTGGCTTCGGGAATGGTTCCTTTCCTGGGGCAACGGAAGGTCTGGGGGCCATGACCACCGGGATCCTTCCAGTCTCAGTAAGACCATTAAGTATGAATTTATGAGAATTTGGGGTCTGCATCCCACTGTTCTCCTGCTCCCTTAGGGTTTCTCTGTTGTGTTCCCTGTCAGGGCAGTCATTGGTAGTAGCCGGGCACCATCTAGTTCTTCTGGTCTCAGGATGATGTAGTAGCTGATTCACGTGGCCCTTTCTGTCTCTTGGGCTCGTAATCACCTCGTGTCCTTGGTGTTCTTCATCCTCCTTTGATCCAGGTGGGTTGAGACCAATGGATGCACCTAAGATGGCTGCTTTCTAATGTTTAAGACGCCAGACGCCAGTCTTCAAATTGGGAAAGCATCCTTATTTTAATGCTAATTAATTTTAAAGAGAATGTCCCACATTTTCCCATGAACTATCATGCCAGTTGTATTTTTCCAACTTAAGGAACTCCTTTTCTGGTCCATGATTGCTCAGAGTCCTTATCTCTCAGTGTGATTGGATTTTATCAACTGCTTTGTCCCCATCTCTTGAGGTGAGCATGTCTTTTCTTCTTCCATCTATGCTTATGGTGAATTAAATTATTAAATCTTTAATGTTCACTCAAGCTTGCATGCTGACGATAACCCCCCTTGATGATGGCGTATTACCTGGTTTATACTTTGCTGGATTTCCTTTGCCAGTATTTTATGTAGGTTTTTGCATCTCAGTTACTTGGTGTGCTTGCCCTGTAACTCTTCTTCTACGATCCTTGTCTAATTTGGTGTCAATATTAAACTAGCCTTAGGGATGAAGTAGAGGAGCATCTCATCTTTTTCTCTTCTTTTCTGACTTTGCACAAGATGAAAATGCTCTGTTTCTTGCCTGTTTGCTGCAACCTGAATGAAAGTGGTCTCGGCCTCCTATTTTCTTAGGGAGATCTTGAACTACTGACCCATTTTGTGTAGTGATTAAAGGTCTTTTCTGGTGCTACTTAGAAAAATTTCCACTGCATGTTCTAGGCTGCTAGGATTTCATCTTTAAATGTTATGTTGTTATCACGATTTTCAGTCTCATCCACGTCAATTAATCAATCCCAGATTTTCCCTCATTTTTCCAAAGTCAGACTCTACATCTATTCCTGGCAGCAATTCCCTTATCTAAGACTTGTTTGCAAACAAAAATACAACCCAGCATCTTTGAGTCCATGATGTGAGAATATAGTCCCATATAACTTTTTTGTAACTGTTGTTAAGTGTTTCTCCTTTTTTTTTTTTTTTTTTGTTCATTTCCCACCTATCTAGCAGTTTCAAAGTTGTGCACTTAAGGTTGAGGTCATTAGCTGGATTGACTCCGTGCAGGGCCATGGGGTGCTAGTTGCAAATGGGCATCAAAAGAGCAGTCCTCTAGAACTAGGAGGCAGGAGGAGGTGGTTGGGCGGTTGCGGGAGGGGGGAGGGAACTGGGCAGGGCTGTGTGGAGAGGGACGCCCAGGGGAGGTGCCAGGTCGGAGGCTGCCCCACCACAATGCCCCACCACAATCTCACGTGCATCAGGAAGGAGCTGGCTGCAGGAGCCTTTCGCGAGAGTCCCAGCCCACCCAGCCTTGCCCTGAACTCAGATCCGCTAGGCTCACAGGTCCCACCAGAACTAGGGGGACCTGTGAGCTACCGATGTCAAGTCCCAGGGTACACCCCTGAGCCCAGTCACAGTGCTTATGCTGGGATAGTAGGGCAGAGGAGGCGTATGGGGACTTGGGTCCAGAGGGTGACCCAGAAAGGGTGGGAGAGTTGTGGTCACTCTAGGACTCTGGCTCCGCACGTGAAGGGCCCCAGGTTGCACTTCCAGGAGGAGAAGGCGAAGCCACAGAGGCCACACTGCTCACACAGCAATCCCCCACCCCCCTCTGCCCTTTCTCCAGGCGGGACGCCCCTCCTGTGCTGTCCTCAGAAGGGCTCTTCAGGGACCACACCCCTAGTTTGCGAAGCAGCAGAGCCTGCCCCAGTCTGGACCAGGGACTTTATTTCTTCCACTCTCACCACTGGCTGAAGGCAGACTCCTGTCTCCACAGACTAAAGAGGAATTATCAAAATGAGCTCGAAACTCTAGATTTGAGTTAAGGATCATAAATTAACACAGAAAAATACAACTTTAACAACAAAGACCTGTTTGGAGCCCCAGTTGGAATTAAAAAAAAAAAAACTTGAACAGAGGGAGTGATAAAGTCTTCCTTCTTTTGCCACTCTCTCTCGGTGGTCCCAAGCTTTCTCATCTCCTACCTCACAAGACTCTATCAACTGCTTTGAGACTTTTAGAATAAAGATCCCCAGGCATATCACTGCTGTTACCCTGTGAGGATTTCCCCAGTGCTGGGTTAGACTAAGACAGAATCCTTCCAAGGCTTCCAGGGCCTGTGTACTGGACGGTCAACACAAGGAGCCTCAGAGCCCACTTCGTTTTTCCTGTAGTTGGGCATGACCCCAGGGACATGACCCTTGAGAGTGCTGACACTTCCTGAAGCCAGTGACCCTCCCCCTGGGCTTCTCTCTGCCTGGGTCTCAGAATCTCTGAGGCCAACTTGTACCCTCGGAAGTGTTTCTGCTGAAGGACATGTAAACAGCAGTGTGGATTTGTGTCCTGCAGTCTGCAAAACTGCCTCCCCTGAGTGGGGTGAGGAGCTACTGAAATACTGAAATCATTGAAACTAGCAGAAGCCACAGCTCATGGTGCTGGGAGAAAACTGGGAAGGACGGAGAGGTGAAGAGGCTATAAAGGCCCAGTCATGAAGGCGACCATGGGCCAGGATGTCCTGAAGTCGCAAAGCTGACCAATGCTGAGTGCCCTAAAAGCTGCCACTCCTGTGCACATCTTTTCTTTCAATGGACAAAGTCTTCCCCTGCTCTTATGTGCCTGGCCTGGAAGGGCCTTTGACTTATAACATGAAGCAGCCTCCAGAGCCTCTTGGGGCAAGTGATGGTCAAGGAGGCTCTGCCTAACCCCACCCTGCCCTTCCCACTTGTCAGAGGACCAGGAATTTCAGTCTTCCAGCTCCTGGGCTGATCTAGTGACTTGTAACAGGATTTCTCTGGAACTGGAAGGTGTTGAAGGCAGGAAGTACTCCTGGGTTTCTTCACCCAGCTGAATGCCTAGTTCCTGGTCTTATTACACGGCTTACATTCAGGATAAGAAGAGGCATTTGGAGCTTTACGCATGACCTCTTAGCAGAGGTTTCTGTTCAGGAGCGAAGAGGTAAAAAGAAAGCAGTGTCTACTAAGTCCTTTTCCAAGAGTCTCAGGAAATTCTCACGAAGACCTTCTCAGGTAAGGACTGACGGGAAATGCCTTCGTTTAATATTAAACTTTGCCCTTGACACATTTTGTTTATGGAGGGCATATACAATGTTCTCCGCTCAAGGAAGCACTGTAGTTCTTATCTAGACTTTATGTAGAATGAGTATATATAAAACCTAAACTTGGTCCTTAAGTAAGGGGTTACCTCTCAGAGAAGGCCTATGGGAAGGTTTCTACCAAATTCTGTGGTGCTGCCATTGCTCCAAGGATCCCAGGTGGTGCCAAGTTTGAGCACTCGGCTGTTAACCGAAGGTTAGTTTTTTGAACCCACCAAAAGGCTCTAAGGAGTAAAGACCTGGCGAACTGCTTACGTTAAGATTACAAACCAGGAAACCCTATCGGGGAAGTTCTCCTTTTACACTGGGCCACAATGACTCAGAAACCCACTCGATGGCACCTAGCAATATCAACAGGAAGTCGTTGCCCCCCATGTGCTTGAACTGCCTCTCTGGGGAAGGTTGGCCTTCAGAGCCAGCTCATGGCCACACGGGAACTGAGGCTCATGTTTTGTTACCACACCTTAGTTTCAGTCAGTAAATTTATTTTCCAGTTTATTCACTAGACTTGACTACAGACATATCTCAGGTATTGTCAAAATTAATTCCATTCTCTAATAATGATTTGCCAGGATGTATTTCCAAGCGTTTCCAAGAGACTGGAAAAACTTTCCAAAGAGGCTTGTTCAGCGCCATGTTGTGCAGTAACTACAGTGTTGACATAGTATATTTATCCACATAGTTTCCACGTTTTCTGCTTTCCATAAATACAACTGAAATTCCAAGTCTACCACCTGAAGTACTTCCTTTAGTGTTTCACTTAGAAGTCTGGTGGTGATGAATTCTCTCAGTTTTCTTTCCCCTAAGAATGGCATTCCTTGTGCTTTACTCCTGAAGGTAATGATTGGACATAGAATTCTGGGTTAATATTTCCATCTTTCAGGGTTGAAAAAATGATGTTTCACAATCTTTTTTTTTTGGCTTCCATGGCTTCTGATAGTGAATACAGAGTCATTCAAATTATTTTTCTCAGGTGAAATGTGTTGTTTTCTCTCTACCTCCTTCCTGAGTATTTTCTTGACCTTTGTTATTCTGCAGTTGATTATGATGTATGGTATTTTTATGCAAGTAACCCATGTTCTATATATATATATGTGTGTCAACTGTTTTTCCCCTCCCGGGTATGTCTGTGAGTACAGTATACTGTTTTTTTTGTTTTTACATGCTGCTGTTAAAAAAAAAAAAAAAAATTAGAGTAATGTACTTACAAATATACTTGGGATGTGGGGTAAGGCCCACTGGGTTGGCAAAAAACCCATAACCCGCAGAATATTTTTGTGAAAATTCGGTATTGGGGCATGGAATTATTTAACTTGCTGTGGTTTGCTGAACTTCTTGAATCTGTAAGTTTATGTCTTTCACCACATTTGGAAAGTGTTCAGCCAGTATTTTTTCAAATACTATTTTCTTCACCACACGTTTTGTCCACTTCTTCTGGAGTTCCAATAAATAAGCTTTTTGTCTAGTTCTTGAGGCACTGTCCATTTTTTTCCATATTTTCCTCTCTGTTTGCAGAATGGATATTTTCTACTGATCTATTTCAAGTATTTAGTTTTTTTCTCTGTCATCACCATTCTGCTATTGTGAAAATATCAACTGAATTTTTGATTTCTACGATTGTACTTTTAACATGTAAAATTTTCATTTGCAAATAGCACCTATTATCTTTCCATTTATTTAAAAAGTGTCCCTGTTATTTCTTGGATTAGAATAGCATTTTAAAATCTGTTTCTTATGATTTTGAGAGTACAAGTCCTGCTTAAATTTTATGGAGAAATTTTTTGTTTTTAGCAGTCAATTGACCCAGTTATGTTCAGGCTCCAAGTTCTGTCCCATCTTCTGTATTCTATGGTTCAAATGTTAGTTCAATTTTTGAAGGCTTTGCAGGTGTATTTAGGTCTAATCTATGTGAGCGCTGCTCAGTATGGAACCTCGATGGCATTCTAACCCATAGTGCAGGTCTTAAAGGATTTGATAATGCTTCTTAGGGTCAGGGCAATGGATACGCACCTGGGGGGTGAACCAGGAGTTCATAGCAAGTCTGCAGAATCTCTTTCTTGCACAGCCTCCTCTTTCTCTTTCTCTTCTGCTCTCTGAGTTCAGAAGGAGTGCTTTCCTGGCCCACTGGCAGGAATGCTGGGGCTTTAATCTCCTCATTCTGTTGTGCACATCAGTGACTGGTTCTGCCTATGGGGCCAAAGCACTGGACAACCAGCCAAAAGGCTGGCACTTTGAACGTGTCAAGAAGCGCCTCAGAAGACAAGCCTGGTGATCTGCTTTTGAAAAGTCTCACCCTTTGAGGCAGAATTGACTAGGTGCCAGTTAACAGCAGAGAGAGAGAAAATGTAATGGAGCTTTCTCTACAATATTTGGTTCTTCCATACTCTGGTCAGAGAGAAGGATTCTCCTCTGCCAGAGTTTCAGGCGTGTGCCCACCTGCCCAGCTGCTTGTCTCTCTCCTTTACGGACCTTCTATCCCATTTATATGAGAGAGGGCTTCTCTCGGGGCTGTTTCTGTCCACAACGGGCGTGCAGCTGTGAGATTTGGGCTCATTTAATTTCAGCCTCTGGAATGTTCATACTTTATGTTCTGGTTCCACCCCGCCCCCATCCACCTTCAACACTTTCCTTTGCAGAGTCCTGAGATAGTGTCCCATGCATTTGTCCAGATACTTAGTTGTCAGATACCAGCATAGCCACCGGGGGCAGTGCTGTTGTGGTTGGAGGGGGGAGGGACTGTACACTGAAGGAGCTGCAAGACCTGGCTGCCTTGTGTGAGCAGGACGGGGGTGTGCTGAGGAGTGGGTGCTGAAGGTGCTGAGTCAAGGGGAGTTTAATATAAAGTTGGGTCAAGGATAGTTTGTTGACAAGGATTTATTGCCGTAGCAAGGGTTCTGGAAATGGGTTTAATATGCTGTGGGATTGCTTTTGGAAGCTTAGAAAAGGCAATGGCCCACATTCTCTGAAATGGAAATGCCAGACCTGCTAGGTCAGATGTTGGAAGAGGGATTAAAAGCCTCCAATATGTGGGCATGTCTGAGTTAGTCTTCTATAAGACCATTTCTTGGAGGTCCTGAAGGATACCCATTTCATCAAAAGAATAAGGAATGCGGAGATGAGGGGAGCACCAGCAACATAGAGCTTACCAATATGTATACTTTGTAGGGAGTCCCTGGACGCCACAAACAGTTAAGTGCTTGACTATTATCTGAAAGTCTGGCAGTTTGAACATACTCAGAGGGTCCTTGGAAGACAGTCCTGGCCATCAACTACTAAAGGATGAAAGCCTTAAAAACACTATTGAACTGTTAGTTCTACTATGCCCACATGGGGTGGTCATGAGTCAGAAATGACTTGATGACAACTAACAGCAACAATCGTCTATAGGCTCAGGTTGTTAGTGGGAGCTGGGCTGCCTAGTAGCAATGCAAATCATGGGATCCCAGCTCCACAGAGGCCAGGTGGAAGTACTTAACTGTCAGAAACAAGTTGTGTGTGATTCCAATAATGGTCAGCAGGTCAGAGTAGTAGTTATCTATTGGGGCATAATAGATTCTCCCCAAACTTAGCAGGTGTGAGATAAATGGAAAATTAATATTCAACTCATTCTGATAAATTTGGAACTA